>NW_024041160.1:0-39109 GCF_014851395.1 Micropterus salmoides
GTTCTGCATCAATATGTCACAGTACATATTGGCATTCATGGTTCCCTCAATGAAATATAGCTCCCCCGCCCCACCATCCTCATGCAGCCCCGACCATGACACTCCCACCACCATGCTAGACTGTAGGCAAGACCACTTGTCTTTGTACTCCTCACCTGGTTGCCACACGCACTTGACCCATCTGAACCAAATAAGTTTATCTTGGTGTCATCAGACCACAGCATGGTTCCAGTAATCCATGTCCTTAGTCTGCTTTCTTCAGCAAACTGGTTTGCGGGCTTTCTGTGCATCTCTTTAGAGGAGGCTTCCTTCTGGACACACCATGTAGACCAGTTTGATGCAGCATGCGGCGTTTGGTCTGACACTGACCGGCTGACCCCCCACCCCTTCACCTCTGCAGCAATGCTGGCAGGGCCAATTGGACATTTTCACTTAGGGTGTACTCACTTGTTGCCAGCCGTTTAGACATGTGATATCTTCCATCCCATCTTTTAGTGATGGATTCGGACAGAAGCTCTGAAGAGGTAGTACAGACTGAGACTCCACAGCTGAGGGATAAGGCTGAAGGATTTGACAGATTGCACTCAGGCTTCATTATTTACTGTATCTCACAGCCACTACGTTTGTCTCGTTTACCAGCTCGGACAAGGTCAACCAGCAGTCCGCTCCACTCAGTCCTGAACTGGTTGGCTCCAGTCAGACGCCATCGCCTCCGATCACACACAGGTTGGTGATGCCCCCTTCTAGGTTGCGAGCTGCCATCATACGACCCTCTCTGCTGCGGAAGTCCTTGCAGCGGGCACTGCCTATGACCGTACCTCCCTAACAGGTAAAGAGGAGAAGCTGTTTTTGTAATATGTAATAATGCAGTGATTACTGACATTTAACTCTGCAATGTTTTCCACAACAGTTATTAATATTAGCCCTTAAATATTAATCTAGAGGGATGTGGATCAGGGCAGCTTTATGACACTGTGGTATTAGACTCATTTAGATGCCTTGAAGTCACATCAAGTGAAAGTGCATCGTGCTTTCAGTAAATGCGGTCAGCACTTTAGAAGTGATACCCTAGAAATTTGCCATGGCCCGTTCCCACTCCAGTGCTCAATTTCACACACTTCATGAATCTTAGCATGTGATTCCTTCCCACTGCTAGGCCTCTTTATTTAGACAACAGAGGTGACAGAAATAAATGTGAATTACGAGCGTGGCAGTATTATTGCATCTTCAGTCACAGGACCGAGGTAGCCATTTAACATAGTCACTCAGAAATCAGTTTCTCATGAGCTCAGAGCTTGTGAGACGCCGGAGAAAGTTCTTGACTCCAAGTCAAGTAGGTGTGTTAAAGGTTAAAGGACCAGTTCACCCAAAATAACAACAAAATTAATTTATTAATTTTTTTAGATATCCACCTGCTTCTGCTGCCCAGATACAGTGGAGTAGAATTCAAAAGTGTGAAAACAACAGTGTGTGTTTCCATATCAACGTGTTCTGTGAGTCTGTACTTCTACTACAAAATGTCACTGTTACTGTTTTTCCGTCTTGTGAAAAGGTAGAATATAGTCTCAGTCGAAAATGTAAAACGCAAGTCTCAAAACAGTACAAGTGACACTGTAGGGCTTGTGCATTACATGGCAATATGTATTTAAAATGGCCAATGCATTGCGACCGACAAATGTCTGTCAGGGTCAATGTCAGCAGTATCAGTCCCTGTTAGTTGTGTGTTCAGTTTTTTTTTTATTAGTATACATTTTATTGAAAGAAAAATTTTTGCTACTGAACTTTTTAACTGTATATTTAGAGCTGTGAGCACTATAAACAAGCAGACATCTCAAGGTGTGGATCTCTCAAAACCTGGACAAAGGACAGGCTGAGAAATTCTTTGGGAATTAAATGGCAACCTTTTATTCACTTTTTCACTTAAACCCACTTGGGTGGAGGGAAGGGACTGGGGAGAGTGAAAATAGCCTACGTGCAGTGTGGGAATTATGCTTCTGAATTTCCCTTTGTAATACTTTAGTACATTTAGTTACAGTAAAAGTATGTCAAGGAATGTGGTAATGTTGTCGGATCTCAATGATGTCTGTTAAACCTGTATTCCTCAGTGAAGAAATAAACAAAAAAATAATATACCAAAACTATTTGCAGGGCTACAAACTAGTAAAGGTATGTGAATTAAAAAACAACAATAAAACTGAACCCTTAGTAACATAATTAAACACCACAAGTCTTTCACACTTGAACATTTATGCATATTTTAGTTTCTACTACAAAAACAGTGTTTGGCTCTTGTGGGTGGTTTGTATTGTTTCAGTCTGTGTTTCTGTGTGCGTCTACTCGGCTGCAAATCACTCACCAGCTGAAGCATCATGGACACGCTCTCCCATGTGGCGGGGCGAATGTGGTCTCCTCCATCCACGAGACCCTGGTAGCCCTGCAGCACACGTTAACATGGTGGTAATGGTAAAGACCCAGTCAGACACAGATATGCCTATTGTGCTGGTTTAACCCTGCAATGCGACAAAATACTATTTTCTGTCTTTCATATGTCATAATGTACAAGTCTCTCCTAAGATTAGGAGTCTCAGTGATGTATTTAATTTCAATAATTATTACTTGTCAATGTACTGTAGCCTCTATGGTACCTCATGCACAAAGAAGACTTTGGCTCCGGTGTAGAGGCCGACTCTGACTGTGGCTCTCACAGCAGCGTTCATACCTGAGACACACAAATGACATGATTTGTGATGACTGAGGCCCTGATCAGACAGGCCGCCATTTTCCAGTGAGAGTTATCTTTTTCCTGTAATTTTCTACATACAGTGGGCGTTTCCATGCTCCTCATGCACTATAGGCATCAAGTTTCAGACACCTGTTTTAGGTCCAATATACTCAGGTTCTATTTATCACTGCCTGCTTAAGACATCTAGACCCATCTTAACCTTTAAGTGATGTGACCTGCACTGTACATTCGCAACAGATGAGACTAAAATAGCCAAAGGACAGGGAAAGGACAAAACTTTCTTGTACAAACTGGTTCCTGGATGTCCGGTACACTAAAGGCCACAGTGTGAGCTTCTGTTGTAGCAGACTGGCACGTTGCAGCTCTTGTTTCACCAGACAGCAGCTGTGGAGGGGGGACATTTCTCTCCTCCATACCAGAAAAAGGTCAGCGCCACTAAAATTAGCCCCAAAGAAGCAAAATAAGATGCCACTTGGGCGGATAAAGCCTCTACACAAAGGGTTAGAGTCAGGTTTGGAGAGCAGGATCACATAGGAATATGAGATGAATATGAGACATCATCCAGCTGGACTTCAAATACAGTTGATGGAGAAGTTGTGTACAGGAGCTTAATGCCAATTTGTAGGTTTAACAAAGGATGACATCTTAACCAACTCTCGGAATGATTTGTAAAGTTTATCATCTTAATCTGCTACACTATTTTGACCAACTGTGAGAGTTTGAGATTTTTCTGTTATTTGTAAGGACATCTGAAGCCTTGCTGGACATACATCAAACACTGGTGGTGTTGTGAATCCAAGACGTACTCTTCTTATCATGCAGCCAAACAGCCATCAGCCTCTGACAGCTGGCCTTCAACTGTGCCACTCTGAAATCTTGGAAAAAATGCTGCTTGTCCTTTCTGTCTTTGGCTCCTGAACATACTTAGGGTGTCATGCAGTCAGAGCATTAACATGATACTTTATTGGCCTCTGTAACAAGGAGCCAGGACTTCTACAGCTGGTTGGGATTCAGCGCTCAGAAACATCAGCAGGGAAGATGCTGTCCAACAGCTTTTACCCTCTCTGTAGTGACTCACTTTGTGTCGCAACAGTTCAAAATAAAGTCGTGATAAAATAGCAGAGCCTCATCCTCTGCTTACCTTGGGCGTCCCCTCCGGACGTCAGCACGGCAATGGAGCGTCCAAGCCCCATCTTTGTGGGGTCAGTGGTCGGTTGGAGATCCTTGGACATGTTTCTAGAGGAACTGGTGGGCACGACGAAGGGAAAAGAAAAGGAGAAAGAACAGAGCGCAGCTGCTCTTCCTTCACTCTCTGCAATTAATGGGAGGCACAAGTAAAGGCCACAGGCTTTATAGGCTACTGTTTGTAATCCTGCCCAAGCCCCCTCCCACTGACACCCATCACTCACTCACACAACTCCACTAAATATACACCAGGCCCAGCAGCCACCTGCAGGGGACATTCACACACGGGAAACAATGCACATAACACTCATGTGACAGTTTGAACGCATATCATATGAGTTATTTCCAATGAATACATACAAAGCAACAAAATAATGAAAATTGTCACTTTGTTAAATCTTGTCACTTCCTGAACAAAAGAATGAAGACTCCTGAACTCAGTTTGTCAATTAATAAAAATCTTAAACTTAATTAAATTTGAATTTTTCAGAGTCGAGCTAATTCAGCAACAGGGTGTATTTCACACGTTCTGTGCTGTATGTAGTACCAATACTGTCCTCTCTAAAACGGGACACTGTGTTGCACGAGTTAACATGAGACTGACATGTGCATCCTTCCAGAAAAAGGCTAGAACTCTACATCTGGCCCAGAGGCAATCTAGGGAATGCAAGACAATACGGCATTTCTTGTTTCACGCAATAAAGATGATCATTTCCACATCTTAATGCTGAGGAGTTTGTGTGAGTGTCGACAACATTGCATAAGACTAAAATAAAGTGAAAAAAAATAAATTTACTATAATATAAAAGAGAAGAGCAGCAAATCCTGATGTTTAAGTCCATCGACTAACTGATGAATTCTTTCAACCTGACTGTTGGTCATTAGTATGGGTGAAGCTCATAGACTTTCCTCAGACTTTTGAAAGACGTTATAAAACCGTTTTCACAGGGTGATTAGTGCTCCTCATTACTGCATGTGTTAATCCAGTGGGATGCCTGTTAAATAATTTCAAGAGCTGACAGAAAGTATGACAGTAACATATATAAATTTATTATAAACACTGTACATCAACAACATTAATCAATCTACACAGGAAGAATCTGATGTGTTAAAAATAAAATGAAAATAACATTGCTTCGAGCCGCCCTAATCTATAAGTATACTATAGCTATAACACTGATCACAGCCAGAGTCTGCATTGACTTTATAAAACATTTATTTTTCCAACATTTAGCTTTTTATTCTCGTCATAAACATTGTTTCTAATAGGCGTACATCTACATTGACGACAAACCACAAACATGAGTGTGTGCAGTGTAAAAGATGCATTACTTAACTCAAATAACCTCCATTTTCTTTAGAAAGCATCTACAGACAGTAGTCATAAATAATGAGACCATGGGGATTGATGGGTTTCTAAAAGAAACTATACTAGCAGCATTCTTTGGACTTGTAAGGTCAGCAACAACAGTGGGACAAACATCAGTTCCATTACAAAAAGTCTCATCAGTACACCAGAGCAAGCTTATCCACAGGAAAACAAATACTGTACTTGTAGTGCAGGTTATCTCTCCTGCAGTGGAGAGCTGTGGCCAGATGAGAGCTCGCAGCCAATTGGAACAAATCTCTGGAAAAACAAAAAAAAGATAAATATTTATATTAGCTTTCATATGTGTGACAGAAAATATTCCATGATTTTTCAGTTTTAAAGCGCTATGTGCGGTGTTGGACGTCACTGTCAAACTAAATGTAATAACTAAATATAACCTGTGTTGTGAATGAAAAGACTGGTTCATTTTATAAAGGAATAAGCTTATTTGCTTTCTTGCTGGGAGTTAGATTAGGAGATTGATACCATTCACTTGTCTCTACAGTAAATATGTAGATTGGTCCAGAAGCCAAAGTAAAAACAAAAGAAACACTAAAACTCACTAATCTGTACTAAAGAAGTGTAAAAACAATTAGTAGTTGAGAATATGTGCATTACCAAAAAAAGTATTCCTTTAAACAATTTATCATGATTTTTGTTCAACACCTGCAGTGCTGTGATAATGCAGGCCGTTATTCATCACCACCACATCTGTTTGTTTGTTCGTTCCTTCGGTAGTTGAAGGAATGGCAATGCCAGTCAGAAAGTCTGTCCATTCAACATTTTAGGAGCAAGTTATCTCAACAACTACCATCCAAGTACCATGACTGATTTATTAAAGAACAATGCTGTAACGTAAGAATGATTTCAAAAATAGACATGTTAATATTTAATTAATTAATTCAAATGCAAAGTGAGTGAACAGAAGAAAAATCTAAATCAAATTTGGTGTGACCACCCTTTGCCTTAAAAAAAAAACAAAACCATCAATTCTTCTAGCGACACTATCAGATGCCTCCCTGATGGTATTGCATGATGAATAAGTGTCTGCCTGTACTTCTCAGCATTGAAGAGACAATTAATTCTAACCAAATCCCCAACTCCGTTTGTAGAAGAGCAGCCCCAAGCTTGCAAGGAACCTCCACCATGCTTCACTGTTGCCTGCAGACACTCATTCTTGTACTGCTCTCCAGCCCTTCAACGAACAAACTGCCTTCTGCTGCAGCCAAATATTAAAATTTTTGAGTTATCAGTCCTGAGCACCTGCTACCATTTTTCTGCTCCGCAGGTCCTGTGTTTTCATGCGTAGAGTTGCTTTCCCTCGTTTCCATGTCGGAGGTTTTGCTTTTTGGCCGCAAGAAGACCACTTCTGACTGGACTTTTCTGGACAGTAGATAGGTATACCAGGTTCTAACCATTTACAGCAGCTCGGAGCTGATGGCACTGCTGAACGTCTCCCAATCGCAAAGGGAAGTAAGCATGATGCGTCTTTCATCTGCTTCAGTAAGTTTCCTTGGCCGACCACTGTGACACCTCTATGGTCCTCACGTTGCCCATTCTTTGTACTTCTTCAAAACAGCTTGGACAGCACATCTGGAAACCTGTCTGTCTTGAATTTTCTGCCTGGGAGAGACCCTGCTGATTCAGTATAACTAAGATAGTAAGGTAGTTTGGAATTTGACATCAGGTCAAAATTTCTCCAATACTTCCCATCAGCCTCCGCTGTGCTTTGTGTTTAGTGCCAATTACAAAATGTTAGCATGCTAACATGCTTAACTGGGATAGGGAACATGGTAAACTTTATATCTGATAAACATCAGCATGTTAGCATTGTCACTGTGAGCATGCTGATGTTAGCATTTAGTTCAAATGCTGCAGCATGTGCCCAAGTCCTACGTTACATTGTCAAGTCAGTTTTATTTATACATAGCCTACATCATGGCTGTAGAATCGTAGTTTTGTTCATTGTTTTGTATTTCGTTTGGTATTGTTTTTTATAACATATATGCTGTTTAATAACATTGTTATATCGCATTGACATGTATTATTTTGTCAGTTGGTCAGAAAATTTAACTTATGCTGGTCATGTGTCCTTTCGTATACTTTTTTCTTTTTCTTTAAAATATATTTTGGGGCATTTTTGCCTTTATTTTAAAAGAGACAGGACAGTGGAGAACAGTAGGAAACAGCTCCCTGTTTCCTACTGTTGTCCAGAGATAGGGGCGTCACACAGCGAAAAGTCGCAGGCTGGACTCAAACTCGGCCCGCTTTAGTAAGGACTCAGCCTTGTACAGGGGCGAGCGCTCAACCAAGCGTTAACCACACTCCATCCTTTCATATACTTTATTGACTTTAAAAAAATATTCTGGCAGTTATTTAACATACACAGAGCACCATTAATACTGCTTTTCTGTACATGTACACTGTCTGTGGTGTGGTGTACTCACACAGGACTCTTCCATGTGCAGAATGGAGGCCAGGGGGTTTCCACAGCGGGGCAGAAGGGGGGAGAAACCTGGGAGCAGCCAGGGCAGACACTGAGGTGTAGGTGGCCACCTCCTCGTCCATACGTAGCTCCTCCAGAGAAGAAAGGTGCTTACGCAGCATCGCCACTGCAGGATTCAGAGCACAAGTCTTGTGAACAATGAGGTCTGTAATAGAAAAAGTCACACTTCACAATTGTTCATACGTGCAACACTAATAATCAGTAATACCTCTGTGCAGACTTTGAACAGAAGGTTTGATCCGACAGGTTGGTTCTGACACGGATGATGTCTCTTCATCTACGGGGCCATGATGCTCGTGATGGGCGGAGCTCTCCGGTTTCTCAAAACGTGGGGCTCTGAACAGCTTTTTGCCAGTTGAGAAAAAAATGACAGACTCTCTTTGCAGTGCCTGGAAGAATGGCTGTCCTCCCACAGCCCCCTGCTCCTTCTCCTCATCGCTGTCGGCTTTGCTCGTCTCTTCCTTTTCTTCACTGTTGGTTTCACACTAGAGGAGTGAGGGAGGACACCAAACAGCATGCAGTGATTTTATAATAAATAAATAACAACAGCTTAATTCAACATGGACCTCTGTATGTAAGGTTTGAACTTCAGTTCAGTCCTTACAGTTGTGCCTTGAACTGGGAGCAGCTCTGCTTGTGTCTCTGGATCTTTGACATTGGTTCTCTGCTCGTCTTCTTGATCATCAAATAATCTCTGGACAACCTCCTGCT
The DNA here is from genome assembly GCF_014851395.1 of Micropterus salmoides. Classification (NCBI taxonomy): domain Eukaryota; kingdom Metazoa; phylum Chordata; class Actinopteri; order Centrarchiformes; family Centrarchidae; genus Micropterus; species Micropterus salmoides. The sequence goes on from NW_024041160.1 coordinate 8,515, forward strand.
AACAAACAAGAAAGTCACATAAATTATGATACAGAGCAGAGTACGTCTATTTCCAGTTAACAATATACGCTGCGACGGTAGTAATAAACTGCTTGGGATCAAAACTATCATGTTATACATACTTTTCGTCTGGGGGGTATTTTAGTTATTTTATATTAAAATGCATCTTTTAATGCGACTGTGGTGCAGCATCATCACCAACCTTTAAAATTTGCAATCTTCTCTTCAAATGCTGACTGATACGAAATTAACACCTTTAGCAATCAAAACCTTGGTGGGGTTGTTTTAAGAGTGAAATGCTATTTTGACAAAAGCTATTAGCCAATACTGTTGTAGATGTTTAAACAGTTCTCTCTCCCACCAACAGATTCTACAGGGAGGACCATTACTTATGTATGTTTCTGAAACATTGCATCCATTTAGTATCGCTAGACTGAAAATATAAAAATGATCAAGCCTTTGTTATAGATACCTTGAATTTATTAAAGACCCTTCAAGTACTTTTTACACCCCGGCTACTTTGACTATGCCTGAAATTGAATCTATACATACAGATCATGTGGTTGTAAAGCACTTTCCAGAACAGATTTGTGTAATAGCTCTCTAGACATGCTCTTACCTCCTGGCGCGGCTGAAGGCTGGTTTTGCAGCTCTGCAGCCCAGGACTGCTGCTGTACGGTGACTGTTGTGTCTGCAGATGCCATTTCTGAAAAACAGCAGCATCATGAGATGAGGGAGTGACTGTGAGAAACACTATGTACCAAAGAGACAGAGTGTGAACATACAATACATGCATACTGACCATAGCAGACATGGGCTTATGCCTGGTGTTAGGGACTCTCTGTGGAGTCCATTTCTTCTGCGGAGTCTCTTTGAGTGCTACTGCTAAGGATAAAACAGCCGCGTTACATCAGGGTAAAAGGACAGATAAGGATGAATTAGGTTTTTATAAGATGAGAACAACGATTCTGCATCCTACCTGCTGATCCTCCTGTCGCCTCTGCACGATTCTTTCTAACAGGCACTCTCTGAGCCTGAAAATGGAAACACAGTGAATGTAACTGTTTTAAAAGCAATGTAATAAGCTACATTAGGTACAAAAACGTAGGAGAGCTGAAGGGAAAACATGTTTAATGTACACATACTTTGTAGATGGAAGTCTCTCTGCCTGATGGACAGACAGCGTTTCGGGGTGTGGCACCCACAGGCCCCCCACACTTCACTCCCTCGTTCTGCAAGATACTTTGCAGCGCAGCTTGGTCTGGGGAGAACTGCACCGACTTCATTAATCCTATAAGAATGGAGCATAGACTCAACAACATGCAAAGACAAATTAATATGTTTGTAATTTAACTTTATACACAACAAGGTTGTGTATAAAGTTAGCTTGCTTCTCTTAATTTCTTGTTGTCACAAGACATCATATTTGACTTGCATCTGTATTCAGTTGTTGATAGTGTAACAGAAATAACTCACTTAAAGCAATAGTTAAGCAATTTAAGAAATATTTATTTGTTTTCTTGCTGAGAGATAGATGATAATGTAGATATCATTCTCATGTTTTAGCTGCCAGGTAGCTTAGCTTAGATTAAAAACCAGAAACGGTGAAACAACTAGCCTGGCTCCGTCCAAAGGTAACAAAACCTGCCTACTAGCTCCTCTAAAGCTCACTAATTAATATGTTATATCTTGTTTGTGGAAAGAGTTATATAATCTTTGCAGTGTTACGCAGTGTTATGTGCTGGACGATTTCTTGGCTGGGCCATGGATGTGTTAAGAGAGCTGCAAAGGACGCCAGCACTCAGCCTTGTACCACTATATCCTAGTGGCCACTGCAACGAAAATACAGTATTTTCAAATTGACCTCCATTATAAAAAGATATGTCTGTAATACTGTTGACAGGTCACTTTGAATTCTTTGTATTAAGATTTTTCAAAACCATAGAGGTTATATAGTTAGAAACATGAATGCAAATGTGCAGTGGGCCGCACAATGCAAAACCAAACCGGTAGCTGGAAAACATTTTTGGCAAATAATTCCCATTCAAGTGATTGGGCGCCATCTTTGCATCTGGTAGCCAGTGCTAGTAAATCCATGGGCTGAGCGCAGTAACTTCTTCGTATCTTGTCATCACTGTAAGTAAGGTTATGGTAAGATAACGCACCTGGCCAAGACACTGTCCATTACTTAACCCCCAATAAAAATACGACGTGTTGTTTTTACACTTTCACAATTTTTGTTACTTTTGGCGAGGCTAGCATCTCATTCAGTGCTATAAAGTCAATAAAACCATTTCCCAAAATGTCCAACTATCCCTTCAATCAAACAATTAGTTTGCAGGCCAACATTACAAATACATAAATATACCTAGATGTTGCATCACAGTTGTGTCTCACTCTAACAACAACATACATGTATGTATGCATGTATATTTATTTTTCCTTCAATCACATGCTGTATATTCAAGTAAATATTTCGACTCGTGATCACCTGTAGTGGGTCCAGCTTTTTGTCGACTCTTCATGACAGACACTCGCTGGGGCTGCAAACAACAGAATCACCAGCAAATACACAGATGGTTATTAAATATCTACAACATTAAAATGGTTTAACACACCTCAATAACAACCAACCAACCCACCAGATAGTTAAACTGTGGAGTTGCAGATCCCAGACCTGAGGCACTGATCCCCTCATTCCGGAGGATACCGAGCAAAGCTGCATGGTCATGCTGGAAATTCTCTCCCTTGTCTGAAATACAAGATAAGTACTGTACTTATGACTGCTGAAATAACTGAGATGTAGTTAACAACTAAAAAAAGAGAGCAAGCAATCATCAAAATCCCTATTGATTCTAATTAATCTAATTAATAATAAACTATAATTGTGTGTTATTGTTGTACAGGTGAGATACATTCATCTCCATGGAGAAAGTTGTTACAGCAGTATTAAAAATGGACAAAGACACAACCAAAAGCAGCCATGTAATAAATCCCATGTAATTAAGGTTAATTCGTTTTTGTTGAAACTGTTTGACAGGTGTTGATTCAACTGTATGACGGAAACTGTATTTTGAGGTGCTGTTGAATTATATTGCATTTTACAGAGAGATGTTTCTGGTTTTTAGCCTTCCCTCATTGATATGAATTGCACAGAAGCACCGGCCGTAGACGCAGTAGAATTCAACAGCAACACAAACGACATCTTTCAAAATGACCATACAGTTAAATCAACAGCTCTCTAAAACAGTTTTAACAAAAATGAACATTATTAACCTTCCTGAAGGTAGACTTTACTGCATTGGGCATTAGACTGCATAAGTTTCAGCTGGGTGTACCTAATAAACTGCCATCTGAGTCCATATACAAATGCAATGACAAGGCAACAACACGCTTAACTTACCGGTTGAGCTTGTGGAAAAATTGCCCTGCCTGGTCAGCTGCATGTTTTGGGACGTCTTGGTTGGATCTTTGAGACTAAGCAGGTTCATGTTATCCAAACAGGCCTCTGCACTAAGAGCATGCTGTGCAGAAGAAGTAGCTCTGTTTGGATGCATTGCATTATTAGGAAAGGATGAAAGATGGTTGGAAAAAGTGGCTGAAGTCTTAAATGTCTGGGAAGGACCAGACTCTCCTGAGAGCTCGGATGTATTTTGTGTAGCCTTTCCATTGGACTTCCCTGTACCTGTGGTAGAGTCCGCCTTGCTGTTTAACAAAGCTGGATTTTTAAGAGGTTTTCCAATTATGTTTTGGGTTATTAGGCGAGAATTGCACATAGTGTTGTCAGGTCTGATAGCACGAGTGCCACTCCTTAACTGTGAGACAGTTACAGGCTGTTGATTTTCAGTGGCCGTTCTTGAACTCTTAGGTTGAGATAGGTTGAAAGGTATGGGCCTGGTGCATGGCTTTTTCTTCTTAGCTTTCCCCTGGAGGAAAATTATAAAAGTTTTAAGAACATAAGAATCATCTGATATATAAATAAAAACATATTTACATTTACAGGAAGGGAAGACGGCACTTACAGCCAGAGGTTTCTCCTCCCATCTGCAGTGAGATTGGCTGAAGTCAGAGGGAGCCTGAAGATGAAGGGACTTTGCAAGCACCGGAAGCCTACTTCCACCTGGTCGCACAGGTGCCTTCCTGCCCATCTCTGAGTTTCCTGGATCCTGGTTTTCGATATCCCGGTTGGAAACGTGAGGTGCGGACATGAGTTTGGAAGACTTTTGTGGTGCTGGCATTTTGTTATGTTCATTCTTCATCCTGAGTGGAGAAAACCAGTAAGTTGCTAAATAATAAATGCTTCTATAGTAAAGCATTGATTGAAAAGTTTTGATACTGTTGTTCACTTTTTTGCTGCCTTACTTTGAAAAATATTAACATGTTTCTCCACATATTTGTCTAGTTTTTATTTAGAAAGTTCTCAAATGTTAAAATACAAGCAGCAGTGCAAGAACTTTGCCTAAAATAAAATTAAAAACACTTATAATTAAGGAACTATCTGTTCAAACAACATTACAAATCTGACATTCAATGCCAGCTTTGGGTACTTTGTAATTTATGAAATTTGGTACTTTAGATGCATTTCGAGTTGTACCACAAATGTACTAAGGTTTGATATCAAACCCTAAAGGCAGGAGAAAATAACTTCATAAAGTAGCTTACCTCAGAAAGTCACTGCGGTTTTTGTTCAGATTTTGCTGACGAAGGACTGGAGAGGAGTCCATAATGATAGCAAGGTGTGAAGAACAACTAACGTTAGAGGAACAACAAATGGCAAACACAAATTAAATTTGAGCAACCAAGCATGAAACACTATAACGTTCAAGGCTAATAGCAAACTGTAAAAGGATAGACAAAACACATAAATCATGTCCTAGCAGCAATAAAAATAAACTACAGTTCCTTCTGAAACTTTAACAATTCACAATTAAACCTCTCCAAACATAACAAAGATAGGAAGCAACAAAAACTGTATGAGGCTCTAACGTTAGAGCTTCATACCATTAAAAAGACTTTACAGGCATTAAATAATGAAATTTAGTAGCGAAGCCTGCGTACAGTACAAACCAACGTGTTTACCAGCCAACATTAAGAGTAACGTTAAATTATATTTAAGTTTACTCGATCAGAGGGCTAACGTTAAATGTCAAGTATTTTTTCGTTAGCAGCTACATAGGCACGTAGAGCCGTTTATTACATACGTTACATACTTTCAAAAAGGAAAGTGATCCCTGTTACTTCCTTCTGTGCATCCAATTAAGTGTTTATAATACAAGTGATTCCAAATGTCTTGGTTTTCGAGGCGTTTTGTACAGATTTAAAGATCCCTTGTTATGTCCTTTCATACCGCAGTCGGCTGTCAACTTCCTGGACTCGCAGCAGTTTGTAAAAAGCACGCTTCGCCATTGGTCAAAATTAGAAGCCGCACCAACCAATGACTGCGCGCACTTTGATCATGACAATTTCGTCGACCAATGAAAAACGGATTTTCATAAACAGCTCCATGGTAACGCCGCGAAAGTTGTGATTGATTTTTTTTTTGCCGCGGTATGCCCCCCACCAGAGATTTGTAGTCCAATTGTCTTCAGCTGTTTTTCTTTCAGATACTTCTTGATAATATACAAATTTTTACATATTATTATTTCATAATCATAACTATTATAAAACTAAATGTACGTAATGTAATGTTTATAATTAGACAAGACTAAAAACTGTGGTTTGACATTAACACATCTTAACTAAAGTTGACCAGTCCTAGTCAAATAAGTAATTTTGTAAAAATATTGTATAATATATAGTCATCATGGGAATAATGCATTATTTGGCTTGTTTGTAAGTAACTATTTATTGTATTGCATTTATGTTTTTTATTTTAACGACTTTCTAATTTCAAAGGATACTTTGCAGAGGAGTGTTTAATTTTATATGCTACCATATTTTAATATACACTAAATTATATGTTGTGTGTGTAGCATGAAGGAACAACAAATTTAATTTCATTATGCAGCCTTGTGCTGTATAATGACAAACAATCATACCTTGTACCTTGAGGAGATTGAGATGTAGTTACATCATCGCTATGTGCTGCTGCATGATGTCACCATAAATAGGCTACTAAATCATTAAATTAACACTACCACGCAGTTTAATAGGCAAACAGTTGAGTTACTCCTGCAGTCTGCTTATTGTTAAAGCAGTGCAAAAGACTCGAATAAACAACAAACAAGTCAACTGTTAGGCTTAAAATTAGCTAAATCAAACCCGAGCTAAAGCTAAGTGCTAAAAGTTTGCTAAGACCTAAAATTATCATTACTAAACCAAAGACAAACATTTTGCTATGTCGCATATAATAAAATAACCTGATTTCTACGTTATATCTTTAAGACACTTAAACGCCACATCTCGAGGTCTCACGTGTGACAGTACTTAGATTTACATTTATTCATTTAGCTGGCGCTTTTATCCAAAGCGACTTACAATTGCTATACATGTCAGAGGTCGCACGCCTCTGGAGCAACTAGGTGTCTTGCTCAGGGACACAATGGTGGATGAGTCACAGTGGGGAATTGAACCCGGGTCTACTTGTAATTTCTATACTATTACCTGCTCTTGAAGGCAGCAGTGGTGGAAAGTATGTAGTCACAATCTTTGAGAAAGAATTCGGGGTATTTATTTTAAACTTTACTCGAGTATTTAAATGTTATGCTACATTTATTTGACATCTTAAATTACGCTGACTTTGCAGCTTAAGATTTTAGGCCACTGAAAAACAATATGACACATTTATAAAACATGATGCCTTGGTAATGCGTTTTTATATACAGTCTATGGTTAATACCTGTCAATATACTTATCAAAATCTGCTCCACTTCGACCACCTACCTATCAAATCATAATGCATCAGTAAGTCAGTGACTGCAGACGTCCTGCAGGTGTCACTGCCTGGTAAAGCCCCATGCCTGCCTGACAGCCGCAACACAGTGTGGGTGTCTACTTGTCACCCATGGGCCCTGTGTCAACAGCAGAGGGAAGAAGAAGAGACGTAGAGGAAGAAACCAGAAAGTAACTGTGCTGCAGACATGGACCTGCGGTCTGAGCTGCTCAAGTCCATCTGGTACGGTTTCACAGCCCTGGATCTGGAGCAGAGTGGTAAGGTGTCCAAGTCTCAGCTGAAGGTGAGTGGAGGGTCCTCTACCTGGAAAATTGGACTTTAGGAAACCTTTTTTTCACTGAGATATCACTCTCTTTTTTACTCTGCTGCCTCATTTCCTACCTCAGTTCATATTCAATCACGTGGGCTCGCTGTGAGGAAGATGTGGTGAAAATATTAGCAGTGTTCAGCAAACTAAATTTCACAAATGTTTGTGTTATTTGGTCTTTGCTGTATTTGATTCGGTGCTTCAGGAAATAAGGGTGTGCGCAATCAGATATTACTCACCATACTGAATATTTCCTGTGTGTATCTCTGTTTTTAAACCACATACTGTCCAACAAGGAACAAATTTGCTCCCTAAATTTTGAGTAAAATGCTTTCGCTGCTGAAAGAGGGCACAATATGCTCCTCTGTCTGGCAAGAGTATGAGAGAGACAGTTTGCTCTCAGTCTGTATATGAATGGGAGCCCTCATCTCCATGTTGTGCTTACACTGGGCCTCCATGTACCAGCTTGTAGTGCAATGGGTCCTCTGGCACTGGACCTGTCCAGAGAACAGCCTGTTGAATAGAGTATCTTCACAACATGAGCCACTGTACGTCAAAAGGACATTGTTACAGTTAACACAAAGTGACAAAGTGGAAACGTGTTGGTGATTGTTGTCTCTTGCCACAAGGCATCAATGAAGCCACTGTATTTTTGTTGATCTCACTGTTATGTCATTTGGTCTTGGTGTGGATCAGACTCCATTTCCAGCCACCTCCACGTCCCTGCAATGTGCTGCCTGCCGCTCCTGGCTCACAGCGAGTCAGCCTCATGACTTGGCTTATCCCCCTCATGCATGCCGCCTGTGCACAGGCACCATGTTCTTAAGACGCCTCAGAAGCAAGCCGTTTGCATGCCACGGCCTCAAAGCTGACAGATGTTGTAGTGCACTGGAGACTAGAGACAGGATGTGGTTATGGCTCAACACACGGAGACTGCTTGTCTGATAACATGCATCCAGTATCTCATGTCGTTGCACACTCTCAGTTGAAGAAATTTATAGCATTGAAAGCCTGGTTATATTGAGTAAACCCCTCTTTGACGCACACTGATTACATTTAGGAGTTTGTGTTGCTTATAGCTTATGGATATTTGATGTATAGAGCTGGTGTTAAAATTAAATTTGGTTTGATTGATTTTAAACCAAATAAAATGTTCTTTTTGAAGTTCAAACTTTGTGGGTGCCTCAAAACACCACCCACGTTTTCTACTATAGTTTTTCACACAAACATGCGTGCAGACAAAATTATGTTTAGAGAAATACGATGCAGCAGAAATTCAAAACTTCAGTTCCCTAAAGGTCTGAATTGCTTAGTAAGTAACACAAAGGTTTCATCCCATCACCCAAGCTCAACAGTCCACTAGATATACTGTAATGTAGTTTTGTCAATAATGTAACATCAGCATTCATGCCGGTTAAACTTTATCGAATTAGCTCTGCATCTCTCTGCTCCGGTGTGTTGTCCTTTCTGTAAATATGTCTGTCCTGTGCATTGTGATTTTTCAGGTGCTATCCCACAACCTGTGCACAGTCTTGAGTATCCCACATGACCCAGTTGCTTTGGAGGAGCACTTCAGGGATGATGATGACGGTCCAGTTTCCAGTCAGGGTTATATGCCTTACCTCAACAAATACATCCTGGATAAGGTGAGAAAAGCACAACTAATATGCTCCTTTTTATGTCACTTTGCATTGCTGTGTGGTCAAGAATGCTGTCAGAGTTTTCTCAAACCCATTTTGTTGTTGTAGGTTGTTGAAGGGTCTTTTATTAAGGAAAACGTAGATGAGCTTTGTTGGACTCTTACGGCAAAGAAAAACTACCGGACAGACAAAACCAGCAGCACTGTCCTGCCGGAGAAGGATGCTTTTCGGCTTTGGTGCCTTTTTAATTTTCTCTCTGAGGACAAGTACCCTTTGGTGATGGTCCCTGATGAGGTTGGTTCAACTAGAATGTATTTAGAAATAAAGGGATTTCTTCACACTGACTCATTACAATTTCTATCACAAAACAGATACTTAATAAATAAAAAAAAAGTAGAGTAATAGAAAAGTATTTTCTATTCTAAGATCATATAAGCAAGCTAATGTGCACATCTGGAAGTCATAGTTGATCATAGCTGCGTATGATGATAGTGACACTTGTTTCTAAATTTAGCCTCATGGATATTTAAACTTATTGTGCTCTGTTGTCTGTAGTCAGTAATCCGTGACCTAAAAATGGAGTTGGATCTTTTACAACCACTGAATGTACCCTGGCTGAAACCTTGTTTCTTGCCATGATGGAACACGGTGCTCTTTTCATGCAGCAGTGTGGGCTTGTTTCTCACTTGCAAATTCTCATTTTGGTTTCCTGTTGCGTTTTTTTCTCAGCTCCTGCCAAGAGAAAGACCTAAATTTCAAGGGCAGTTTAGTTTCTATCACGCTGAGTTTAAGAAAACATTATCCAGTTTTATTTTGGTACGTGCTTCACACGCCAACCTCTGACAAAGAAGTCTGTGGTGTAATAAGTACCACAGTGTCGTAAATACTGTTACTAAAGTGCGCTTCTTGTGCCCTGTCTGATGTGATCTTTACTGGTGATGCTTTACGTTGAAAATTGGAAACTACAAATCAAAGTGCACAAATAAAACAAACCAGATTTCTCTGCCTACTAACCATTCATTGTGAATTGTAGTGAACTGTAGTGAAGTAAACAAAAACCTTCAGAGGGAAGTAAAATAAAACTAGAATTAAGTAGAAACACTTCAAAGTTAAAAAAGGTACTTGATTATAGTAAAATAAATTACCTTAGTTACTTAATTATGTCCTCCTTTGAACTTAATTCGGCAAAGACAGATAATTCAACTGAAGTCTTTCACTCTCAAGATCTTTAGTTTCTTTTCCTTTCTAGGTGGAATACCTCCTCAAGAAGATATGCATGGCTATGACTATTGAGTTCAATGTGTTGAGTTAGAGGACTTCTTCTCCCAAGAGTCAGTGCAGCAGAGCGGCATCACAGTTTGGGTTTTTCTGGAGATGATGAACTCCGGAAAGATTACCCGAGGAATGGATAAAAGCATAATCAGCATGGCAATAGAGGAAATATACAGGGAGATAGTTGGTGATGTCCTCAAAGAGGTAGGAGACACCTCTGCCACCAGAAGTGTGTGTTTTGGCGCCTGATGTGCTCTGTGTTTGACAGTTTATATGTGTGTGTCGGTCGGGGGGCACGCAGGGTTATCTGTGGAAGAAAGGCCAGCTAAGAAGGAACTGGAAGGAACGCTGGTTCACCTTAAGGCCGAGCAACTTGTCCTACTACACCGGGGAGGACCGCAAAGACTGCCAGGGCAACATAGTCCTGGATGGGAACTGTTGTGTGGAGGTAAGCAGCAGGAGATGATCACCTTTCAAATATAAACACTGCTCACACAGGTTAAAAACTTTGAATAACAATGTATTCTTTGTCAGTTTGTCCAGAAAAGAAAAACACGCTGCTCATTTGCTTTTTCTTACATACATTAAGTCAAAATATCATTCTTTAAGCCAGCGGTTCCCAGCGTAGGGGTGGGGGACTCCCCCAAGGTGTTGCAAGATGAAACTGAGAGGGTCACAGATTGACTTCCCTCCTATTTCTTTTCTGAAAGGTGTTACCTCTTCAGGAGTCAAAAGAAAGAAGTCAAATAAAACACTCAGTTCTGTGGTTGCAGCAGCAGCATAAGGGCAGAAATAAGTATGTGCAGATGAATAGAGAAAAAAATTAAAATTAAGAGGTATATCAAACAAATTAAAACAAGAATATGATAGTATAGTAAGTACAAAATAGCAGATTAAAGGACAATTAAAGACAAAATTACAAGGTAAAGTGACAGTGGTGTGATTAATAGCAGCAGAGTCAGCAAATCTAGTATATGAATCCATCCTACACCAGATTAATATAGAGTCAGAGAAATTGTCTTTTTACTCCCATGTGTTCCTGTTCTGTGCCAAAACTTGGCACCTACATTACCCACAATTCAACTTGACCACTGACAATTTGGTCAGAGATTTGAGTGTGTTATGCTAGTAGCGGCTAGTGTACCCTCAAGCAGAGATGACGCACGGGTTTCAAGAACTCCACACACTTTTTCTAACTTGTAACCTTCAGCCCCAACCATTTATCAGATTTTACGCAGCTGCCTCTGGCACCACAAAAAGGTTTTATACAACTTTATTCAAATATGCATTAGCACTCCCCAAGACCTGTAAACAGACGTTGATAGGTGAAATCAGTGGAGTTTCCCTTTAACACGTCAATAGAAAATGTTCACATAGCCCCCAGAAAGCACAATAAAAGTGGAATTAGCAATTGTAAAATGATGGCAAACATTTTAAAAATTGCATCATGTTTTACAAGTATTCACATTTTTATCTTACTACTCAGTTTTCTGTCAAGATGTAGATTAAAGAGAAAGGGGGAGCTACTGTAGATGAGTGGCAAATGACATGTCACTAATCACTAAAGTACCTCCCCCTCTCTCCCAAAAAAACCCCACCAACACCAAGGAGGGAAAAAATGCACAACCCTCCTCCTTTTCTGAACCCCCAATAATTTTCATGCAGTCTCCGAGTAGACATAGCTTCGTGTTTAGGTGCAATAATCCTAAAAGGATCATCAAGTCTATAGAAAGCAGTTGAACCCTGAATGTCTTGTCTCATAATCTGATATCAGATTTCCTCACAAATCTCACAAAGCTCCCGGAACTGAACTCAAGATTAGTCGGCAGTCAGGTGATCGTTACCTGGGCTGCTTTGCTGGCTTTTGACATTGAACACTGAGTCAATTATTAGCCCACCAATGCCGCGCGGTACCACACTGAGTAATGACAAACACAAAGCAGGTCAAGCTCTGTTATTTGTTCAGCAGGGGCACTACACACCGCACCATGTGTTACTCCAAAGGAAAAACAAGCAATCATTCTGAAACCATGCTTTATTATAGGAAGTAGACGATGATCAAATAGTGTTTGGTCATTCAAAATGGACCAAAAACATCCTTTCCCAGTGAGTTCACAGTTTATTTCCTCACCCCTGTATATTTAAGAAATGGTCACACCAAATGTAAAAAGAAAAAAAAAACAATGCAGGATGAAGGGATTTATCGATAAAGAATAATGTTTCTCCTTGTTGAACAGGTGCTACCAGATCGGGATGGGAAGCGGTGCATGTTTTGTCTGAAAACCCTCTCCAAGACTTATGAGATGAGCGCCTCAGACACCAAACAGAGACAGGAGTGGACTACAGGTCAGAGGAGATGAGACATGGATTGATCTTAAAAGCGTCTCCCTCATTTCAAGACACTAAACATTGTCTCCTTCACAGCCATTCAAACAGCAATCAGGCTGCACGTGGAGGGGAAAAAGTCCCTGCACAAAGATTTGAAGCTGAAGCGGCGTGAACAGCGGGAGCAGCGGGAGAAGAGGCGGCAGTCCAAGGAGGAGGAGCTGCAGAGGCTGCGGGCCCTGCAGGAGGAACGGGAGCGTAAGCTTGCGGAGTTGGAACTCCTGAAGGAGGCGCAAAAGCAGGCCCAGGCGCTTATGGAGCAGGACGAGCAGAGGAGGCGCCAGCAGCACGAACAGCTCCAGCGGGCCTTGGAGGTCCAGCTACGGGAGGCTGAGGAGGTGAGTGTGGAGGCAAAGAAGGGAGGAGGGAAAGAAAGAGGTTCAGAAGGAGAAAGATGTGAGTGGTCGTTCATTTGCTTCCTGCTGTGTGTCTCAAGGCTCGGGTCAGTATGCAGGCAGAGATGGCTCTGAAAGAGGAGGAAGCAGAGAGGCAGAGGAAGAGGATCCAGGAGCTGGAGGAGATGCAGAAGCGCTTGGAGGAGGCGCTGCAGCAGGAGATCAAAGCCAGGCTGGATGAGGAGGCCTTCCGCTACGCTCAAGCAGGGTAGAGTGTTACATGCTGCCAGTCATCTCCACTAACACGTGATTGGAGACCTATATATACTTTCACAGCACAGATAAGTCATTTGTTTGAGTTAAGAGCCTGAAAACACTAATCTGCGAGCCGTAAGCAGGGAGGTGCTTTTGTGTGCCGACGGCAGATATTTAGCTCAGCTGCTGAAAGGAGTTTAATCTTGCGTTATGTTCCTGAGGAAGTTGAGCTGCCACAGAGGAAGTTGTTAAACGAAGCCATCACCCAGATCTATTGTGTCGCTGTTTCTGTGTTCTCAGCCTTCTCAAGTGAGTTATTCGGGTGAACTGTTAACGCAAATATGCAAACAGGCCCTGTGCATCTTTGCTCACAACAACGTCTGCAACATTTCATAAATAGCCATTAAACAGTGAGGAGGAGTCAATCATGCGATTCTTAGGAGTAAAGGTTACTCCTTGTGTTTGCTGTTGTGTCTAGGTTACTGGCCGAGGAGGAGGAGAAAATGAAGGCCCTGATGGCCCTGCAGGAGGAACAGGAGGAGTACATCCTGAAGACACAGAGGGAGAAGCAGGAGCTGAAACAGGAAATGGAGGCCAAGTCCCGGGACCTGGAGGAGGCACAGAGGCAGCTGGAGGAGGTCCGCGCCAACCGGCACAGGGTTGACCAGGATGTAGTGGTAAGAACACAAAAATTATAAATAAAATATAAGAAAGTAATGATCACCACAACAGATAAGTTATCGTCCCTTATCTCTGAAATGTCGCTGTTTGGCTTGAATTTTATGCTGTACAAATGTTAGGTTGAATTTCAAGCCTGTACTACTATTACTATTTCACTTCATTTTAGGTATTTATTTGTATATAACTTCATATATATATGTTGTGATACACGACAGCTCATTACAACATGCAGTAGAACACAGACATTAATGAAACCAAACAGGCTTATTATAATCTGTCCTTCAAAACAGTTCAGTGATTTCAAAGTCCAACCAAAACCACAGTTTTAAACAAGTTTCTAACACCGGAGTCTGACCAGTTCTCTTATGCTCAAAATACTTTTTTTTATTTATCTAGAGTTACTACTATTGCTTGATTACTTTGATTCATTTTATGGATTTTATGTTGACAGAACATATCTTATTACTGATATTTATATTAGTTGTAGTTGGTGGTAATGCTAATAATAGCATATATCTTCATTGTGTGTGGGCAACCGGCGTTTTAACAAGCTGCTCTTTTTTTTCTCTGACAGGCCGCCCAGAGGAAACTTCGCCAGGCGAGCACCAACGTCAAACACTGGAACGTCCAGATGAACAGACTGATGCGACCGATCGGACCAGGCGGTATGTTCCATCTGCAGATCATGCATTGTGTGACGTGACAGCATTTAAAGAGCTTGAATTTGAATGAATGTGTGTTTCCATCCACTAGTGAATATTAGAAGCTGAGCATATCAAGATAAACAGCTAATTCTTCTGTTGCCAATATCCCATTTTAACAAGAAGAGGTCAAACCTCAAATGCTGGAAAACAATGTGCAAAGCGTGACGGAAATATGACTTTTCGGTTTGTTTCATAAATTAATCTGAGGAACATTACAGTCTCCTCATGGCTCTGGAGATTTTGAGGCTGTTTTTAATGTGAAAATTTAAAATCTGCATGAAAACAGCTTGATGGAAACACCTTATTACAAGTCAAGATGTTGGCTGTGAAAAAAGGTCTAATGTCTGATAGTAAAACTTACAACTGTGTTTCGCTGACAAACAAGTCACCTTATATTATGCTGTGACACGTGTGTATTGAAAATAATCATGTATGTTTTATGCATGCTACAGTCAACATTTGAATTATTTCCCCAGAATGTGCTGTAGGTTACTGAATGCCAGCGTGAAATACCGTGGCTGTGGCTCGGATGACATTTAACATTGCTTTAAGTAAAGACACCATTTTCTTAGATGAAAGATTGTTTGCGATTAAAGAGATGGTAGATACATTTCACACTGTTCTGTAAATATACTTCCTTAAATTTCTAAAATTCTTGTTTTTTTCAACAAGTGAATGTCTTCTCTATGACACAGACCCATGAGTCTGATTTAATTTGCCTGCTGTAACCTTAATTTTCTGATTTGTGGCTCCCTTGCTTTTAGAGAAGAGACCATCGTTGGGGAGCTCCTTCTCATCCTTCCAGATCCCAACACAGAGAGATCCCGGGCTGCGTCTCAGAAGGCGATCAGGATCAGAGGATCAGGACGAGGAGAGCAAAGAAAATGTGGACAACAGAGCTGGGTCTGATTTAGAGAAACGCCACTCCCATGCCTCTAATGGAGACATGGACATCCCCTAAAACCATGAATCAGAGAGGCTGCGTAGGTCGCTTCTAGTCACTCTGAGGTTTTCTGAGATGGCTGTCTACAATGTGTGAACAATTTGAAAACAGTGGGACATCTGCACTTAAAACTGAATTTACAGTACTACTATTTCTTTTAAATGTTGAATTTACTGACCTCATTTCACAGACGGCGGCAGTTTCAAATATTTAATGAGAAGTTTGCATTTGCAGAACTCACTGCTCAACTAATGCTTTGACTGCGACCTGTGTGAGGCCTGTTCTGGACATAAACGATACCTCAGTGCAAAGAAAATGAGCTATAAGCAAGATCCTGAAAGTACAAAGTACGTTGTGATGTTTAAAGGCTAATAATTACTTACAATACAATGAAGCTCATTTGTTTAGCTCTGTAATATAGACACATAACAATGTTTCATTTTTTAAATATGTATTTTTGGGGGAGTGGAGGTTGGCTTTACTTTGATGAAGACAGTTGGTTCAGGATTAGAGTTGACTGCAATTTCAGTCGAAGAGTATCACTCCTGATAAACAGGAAAGAGAGAGAGAAAGAGAGAACTTCCTGTTTCTACTGTCAGTTAACATTATTGTAAATAAAGGAGTGAAGTGATGACTTAACCTGATTTCTTCCTTTATCTTTACTGTGTTAAATTGAAGCGCCACTTTACAGAATGAACAGCTGAAATAAATAATATTTAAAGTACATTAAATATGTTTTTTAATGACTGACATTTTAATAAAGACCACACAGTGGAACGAGCTGAAGCCCGCACTGCTGAATTTGCAAACTGCACGTCCGCTTTAGTTTTGAATTTGAGTCCACCTCATTTGTTCATTGTCAAAATGTGTCATCACCGACTAATTTGAGGCTCTCACTGATAAAACCACAAGGAAACAGAGACATCCACTGACAAAACGAGCAAACTACATGGGGTGATTTTTCAAAAAAAGTCTCATTATTTACATACTGAATAGTTTTATCAATCCGTTTTAACAGACTTTTCCCCTTTTTGTTTGGTCTATTTTTTATTCTCATTTGCAATAATTCATGTAGAAACAGAAACAATTACCAACCATAAAATAAATAAGTACATTTATTTCAAATATATAGTATTAATAGACTTTTACTTATAGAAGTAGGAGATTCTTATATATTGTCTATATATACTGTGTGGGATGAATTTACCTGCCAAAACATTTGATATTTGTTACTTTTTTGATATTGTTTTCTTTTTTATGGTAACAGAATTACAAAACACAGCTAAAGGTTACAGATTGCACAACCTTAAACTCTACTAAACATTGCAAGTAGCAGATGACTGTAGTTTTTAACTTTCTTGTTTCTTGGGGAAATTGTATTTCTCATATAGCAGCACTTCTAAAGCCATGTAATTATGAATGCAGACTTTCTGAAAACGTTTATTGAAGTGTACAGTATATACCATGGCCAGATTAATCCTGCTAGACTGACCTAATGTAAATAGGATGTGAGACCCACCATTAACACCGCTCTCAGTTCAGTGTGTAGAGTATTCCCATGCTGGAATATTACATGGTCTCAGTATTGCTGTGTGATGATTAGAAAAAAACACAATTTAAATTAGGAATGTGCACCATAAAATAATAAAAGTCTTAAAACTGGATTATGGCACAGAGCTTCTTGTCAATACAGGGCCTAAAGATCAGGTAATAAAGCAGTATGTTTGTTGCCCTGTTTGACCTATTTTTAGAAAGGTAGTTCTGTTGCCAGATATCAGCTACTTTGGTTTTTAGCACAATGTTATCATAACCGATCTGAACTGGTGGCCAGAGCAACAAAATTAAGAATTGTAATAAACCATAGTTTTCCTTTAAGGCCCTTATCACATCCTTTGGTACTGTGATTTATTAGTATCCAAGCAAAGCAACCACGCGGGGGGGTCTAGGCCATAGTTTCTTGCTTTGCTGGTTGGTGAAATTTGTCTAGAAAAATCATTGTATTTGATATAAATTGCTTCTACATGTTTTTGATCATGCAATTCAACTTTATCTAGTGAAAGTCTTTATTTCGACTTAAATCACAAATGTGCCTAAAATGGCTTTAAACTACACGGACAGGCTGTCTGTCTGTCTGTCTCTGCAGATATGATCAAAATCACATACAGCTTTTTTCCGTATCACTGCAGTATAGATCCGAAATGTTGCAGATGACAGAAACAACAGTGCGTGTTAGCCTTAACAGAGACCTTGACTTCTCAGAGAGCTGTTTGCTGCCTGATGTGTGTGAGTTGGGGGGGGCGCTGTGTCCTGGCATGTGACGATGGAGGAGGAGAGGGGGTGAAGCAAAGCAAAGCAAAGCAAAGCTAGGAACAACAAGGAGAGTCGGGGAGGGATTATCAGTCCACTACGCTTCTCTTCATTTGATATGGTAGCGAACAAAAAGTGTCTAAACTGTTTTCTCTTGAGCTCAGCGGTTTGTCAGCTCGGCTGCCACAAGAAGGCCTGAATCAATCTGAAGTTTATGTTAGCAGTCTGACGTTAGCTCCTGCTGCTAGCTAACTCCTGGTGGTGACTTCAAACAACTTGTCAACAGCCGATCGATCCGGGACGGGACTGTTTTCGCTACTAGTTTATGTTAGCCTTGTTGGCAAATCCTTGTAGCATAAATATCCACTGAACCAGCAGCACTATTGGGAGAGGTAAGCTAAGTTGGCAAGCCAGCTAACGTTGTTTAAAAGCAAACACGGGAATGTGGGTCAGCAACGCTAAAAGCTAGTAGTAGTAGTACCCAGTCAACATTCAAGGTTAGTAGCTAACTAGCTAAGTTAGCTAGCCGTGCCGACACTCTTCGACGACCTCCTGGCATGCTAAAGATACTCCTGATGTTGTTTTCACTTTACGCAGATATAGAAAGTTTTACGATAGCCATGTCTAGAACTTATCTTCCTTTCATTTATCTTATGCTTGTTAACATTATCTTGTCTCCGTCCTGTCATTGACAGGACAATTCACAGTAATGCTGGCAGAAATTTCCGAGAACCAGTGTGACAGGTTGGCAGCTGGACGACAAGTCTTGACAGTCCTAAGTGGTGTTTTTTCCCCAATGAAATGTTATGAAAAAAAAAGCTGAGGTTTTATCCCGCTTTGGGCCGTCATGTAATGACTGTATTCATACTGAAAATATCAATAACTCTTTAATAAGTTAGACGCTGTGGATGTTTGTCAGGGGCACAGCTTCATACATGGACGGATTAATCCACTAGGGGGCCCCGGGGCAAATATGTAACCCCCCCACCAACCCCCAGAGCCCCCTCTCCTACCCAGCGATCAACACTGCTCAGTGTGTACATAGTGCATGCGCCCTGTCCCGTTAAAGCACCCAGTAAGTATATCGTGAACCCTACCATGGAACTGAGGAAAACAATAATACAGATGTCCCCCAGCTCCAATAGAGCCAAAGTTTACTTTTTCAGATAGTGGAGAACGGACTGAAATGTTTAGGACACATTCACGTCAGACCAGAAACTGCGATTAGCTTAGGAATCATGACTTATGGGACCTGTGTGTACATAGAAACGGGGCCCTTTTTTGTGCCCGGGCCAGCAGGACTGTATTTTTAATTTACATTTTAGCCTCATAGACACATACTTTGATTGGATTGAAATTTGTGAGTTGGGGTGTGTGGTGTAATGCTGCATCGTTGTGCTCCTCAGATGGTCCCTTTTCCCGAGTTGTGAAGTCTTTCTTCCGACTTCGGTGTTCAAGTGCTTTAAGTCGGAATATGGAAATAACATGGATGCTACTGTAAAGATGTGTTGGATTAGCATTATCATCCAACTATGCTGAAACAGTTTGAAGCTTTCCATTACAAAGTTACTTTTGTGTCCCAAAGTTGTTACTGCACCAGTACATTACCTGAAACCAATAAAATGTAGCTTGTTCTGCAAATACTGCTAATAAAAAACTGTCCTAATTAATCTACTTCAATCTACATTGACAGCAAACTAGCCGTTATAACCTAATACACAGCAATAATAATTTTGCACCATTATTTCAACGTTTCTAATCATCAACCATGTTGTCCATCATGTTTAATGTGTATGATGTCGGCAACTCGTGTAGCATAATTTTTCTCTGACTTAATTAGTTATTGTGCCGACTTCAGTGGGCGTTCCCTAGGGGTAGGGGAAAAAATCGATACAGCATAGCATCGTGATATTTGCCATGGCAAAACTGTATCGATACACGGACACCAAGTATCGATATTTTATTAGATAAATTTCAGATGGTACAAACAGAGTAGTGTATCTTCTTAGTTAAACAGATGTTGACAAAGTTTGACTTTAGGGACCTAATTGGAAGTTGGAAAAAGGTAATAAATTGCAATATATCCCAATATATTTAAAATCGCAATAAAATCGAATCGCAACATAAATATTGTGATAATATCGTATCGTTGGTGGTGATTCCCACCCCTAGCGTTCACGGAATCTTCCCAGTTGGGAAAAAAATTTCAGTTTATTCTGACACTACATGAAGGCATAATAAATATGTCTACCAACAGAGGTTTTGCCATACCGTTTGTACTGTGGTAGCGTTCTCTTTCACATCTGAGGGTGTATTACCAATGTGGCATGTTGCTAATCAATGAGCAGGACGGCTTTGTGGCTTTTGTTGGATTTGTATGTGATTTTTGTGGGTGATTAAGTAGCTTTAATCTGTCAGTCATTATTGCTGAATTAGATTCGTCACTGGTTATTTTAATGGTTTCTGTTACCTCATGATATATCTCTATATATATGAGCGAGCAAGCGAGAGAGGCAGAGAGAGGGCGATATGGATTTGAAAAGACATATGTCATTATTAACAATTTTAGGCATAACACCCACACAGATTAGTAAAGTGTTGCCTTAAAGTTTGTCTCAATGAAAAACTGGGGTGTTCAGGTTTATTAATGGGTCTGGGGCCCCTGCTTTTCTGTTCTGCTTCCCTAAAGGCTAATCCAGGCATGCCTACACAGTAGGCCTGGGCGAAAAATCGATTGAATGAATTAATTCGAATTTTTTGTTGCGGGCGATTTAAAAAATAAGTAAATCGAGTTTTTGTGTAATAGCACATTTTTGGCTCCCCGGGGTTTCCGTAGTGTTCGTTTCCCATAGCGACAACATCATACACTAAACAGCAACAGCAAGCGACAAAATGGCTACCGGTGAGAGCGGGAAGTTTGTTCCCAAGAAAGGAATAAAGTCATCTGTTGTTTGGAACTGGTATGGGTTTGCTGCGACAGATGTGGAACAACAGACACCACGCTGCAACATTTGCCTAAAGCCTATCGCAGTGAAAGGCAGCAGCACCACAAACCTATTCCAACACCTGAAACAGAGACATCCAGCCGAATATGAAAAATGCCAGTCTCTCCGCGATGAACAAAGCCGCACTGACCAACAAACCTTATTGCTTTCCTTAAGTAGGGGGGGAAATCGGAAAAAATCGTAAATTGAATTAAAGTAAATAAAATCGGAGATTTTATTTTTAGGCCATATCGCCCAGCCCTACTACACAGCGTGTGTATATCATGTCATAAGCCTATTACTATCAAGGGCATTCCCTGGCTGCTGAAACACAACCAGTAGTAATGGACTGGCTCGGGAAAGGACACCTAAAGAAACACATTGTCAAAGACTTGTAAATGCTGTTATTTCAGTTTCAAGTGATCTAAAGCTAAATAGCTCCACCATATATTCCTTGTGCACAGTGTGCTTTCATGACAAACAGAGATTTAGAGGAGCATTTTGGCTCTGCAAGGTGTTATGACAAGCTTTATGCTCAGTTTGGCTAGTGACACTGTGGTCACTGGAATGGGATTTTTAACTGCTCACATGCTGGATCTAATAGCAAGGCATATGATATGTGGACATTTGAGACCAGTTAAAAGTGTTCTGTTGGTCAGTCCTGCTCTGACTGTAATCCACTTGTTAAGTACACACTGTTCATTTAATATTGCTTATTTAAATCAAAGTATTACATTCTTTAATAGTGGAGCTATGATGGCAACGTGACAGGAGGGAAGCCGCTGAGTCAGCTTCAACAGGAACCATGGAAGGGTTTCAGCCAACTGCTACAGAGCAGCACGACAGGGTGAACGGCTACTCCTCCCCCAAATCCCCACAGGACACGGCTGATGTCAGGTGGACGCCACCAGAGGGAGATTCTGGAGGTTCGGACAGCTGTGGGGGGACAAGTGTGTCGGAGCTGACAGACCTGCAAGAGTTGAAGGCAAGGGAAAGTGAGAATGAGGAGGACAAGGAGGAGAAGGAGGCAGTTCCTGCCTCTAAAGGCCTGAAAGGGGACCAGAAGAAAAAAGAGAAAGAGAGTCTGGATGAGGAGAACAATCACAGCAAGCAAAACAGCAGTGCAGCATCCAGCTATACAGGTAAGACCAAAATCCTGACCTGAAGCATGACACGTTTAGATGACAGATAATTCTTAAGCCTTAATATTCATGTTTTTTTGTTTGTTTTATTTTCATGCAGACCTGTCCCATACCTCGTCACCCTCGCTGTCAGAACAGCTGCGTCTTGGCCGAGAAGACAGCACAGGGTCTGGGATCAGCGTGGAGTGTAAGGTCTGTGGGGACAAGGCCTCTGGCTTTCACTATGGCGTGCATGCCTGCGAAGGTTGCAAGGTAAATGCAGTGTTTGCATCACAGCAAAATAGCTAAGTAAGATTACAAAGGTCAACAACGATAGTTTTGTGCTGTTTGATATGAGTTGCTGAACCGGTTCCGTTGTCTCTCTCTCAGGGCTTTTTCCGGCGGACCGTGCGAATGAAACTGGAATATGACCGCTGTGAACGTTCCTGCAAGATTCAGAAGAAGAATCGTAACAAGTGCCAATATTGTCGATTCCAGAAGTGCCTGTCTTTGGGAATGTCCCATGATGGTGAGAGGGAAAATATGTTGGCATGTTTACTCAATAAATTAGGCTGTGTTAATTAAAATAATTAGGCATATTCTATTTACATATCCAAGACTTGAATGTGTAATGTGTAATTTACTTAGGGTTTAGCTTAGATGGATTTTATTGAATGTGAGGTGAGTAACAAATCTGCTCATTTATTTAATTTCCCTTCTAAACTCCTTTGGAACCTTTTTACATGCATGAAAAATGCTGTTTCTCTGGTATTATTGAGGGGATGGTCGATTTATTTTGATTTACCAAAGTGGGTATTTTGCAAACTTGGAAAAAACAAAACCAGTTATCAGAACCCATCCATATCACTGTGTCCGGAAATACCCACTCAAAATAAGACCAGCATGTCTATGTGTGTCTGCTCAGCGATCCGATATGGACGTATGCCTGAGGCGGAGAGGAAGAAGCTGGTGGCAGGCTTGCTCGCAGAGGAGCTGAACCACAGCAAACCAGGTGGTTCAGACCTGAAGACCTTGGCGAAACAAGTCAACACAGCCTACCTGAAGAACCTCAGCATGACCAAGAAGAGGGCCCGCAGCATCCTAACGGGCAAAACTAGCAGCACCTCGGTACATTCCAGTTTTAGAACAGCTCCTCTGAGCTGGCCAGCCTGTTTCAACAGATATATTGAACTATAAGTTATACATGATCATCATATGATCACAAGAATATTTTGTTCTATCTATTATCAGGGCTTTGTGGCTCTGGTCCTAAACTGCCGGTTGCTTCAAATGCTATCTTGTTTAGAAACTGAAGCAGTTTTGTCCTCCTTTTAGCCATTTGTAATCTACGACGTGGACACACTCTGGAAGGCAGAGAGTGGTTTAGTATGGAGCCAGCTAGTTCCAGGTGCACCCCTGACGAAGGAGATTGGGGTCCATGTGTTTTACCGCTGCCAATGCACTACGGTGGAGACGGTGCGAGAGCTCACCGAGTTTGCCAAGTGCATTCCAGGGTTCGTGGACCTCTTCCTTAATGATCAGGTGAGTTTACTCAGTGTGCTATATGGTGAGATTGTTTGTATGTCGCTGTTTCGTTGAGGTACTAACATACAACCATCTGTGTTTTTTCTGCAGGTGACTTTGCTGAAGTATGGCGTGCACGAGGCCATTTTTGCCATGTTGCCCTCTATCATGAACAAAGATGGGCTGCTGGTGGCCAATGGCAAAGGCTTTGTGACCAGGGAGTTCCTGCGCAGCTTAAGAAAGCCCTTCAGTGAGATCATGGAGCCTAAGTTTGAGTTTGCTGTAAAGTTTAACGCTCTGGAGCTGGATGACAGTGACCTGGCCCTGTTTGTTGCTGCCATTATTCTCTGTGGAGGTAACACTGAAGGGTTTTCTAGTTTGAAGAACGTCATACTTGCTTGTTATGTTCAGGGTATCTGCATGTATGCATTATATCTGATTGCAGGATGTTGGGAGACACTCTCAACAGACTAAAAGAGGGATTGTTTCAACTGTAAATTGTGTATTCGGGAGGTTGTTGAATCTTTTTACTTTTTCAATCAGCACCATCAGACCTGTAGCAGTCACTGTCACTGCTAGTAGTACCACCACTGCTAGAAGCTCTTACAGGGAAACCCAAACGTGTCCAGGTTGCATTAGTTCAATTAATTATATTATTAGTAGTTATTCTTATATACTGCTGGTTAGTAGTGGGGGAAAAATGTGATATAACAGTAAATAATAAGTAAGTAAGGCCATATCGTCCCTTTTGGTTTCCCATCATACTTTAATATGTGTGACTGTGAAACAGGTGTTACATTTTATTCTATTTGGCAAAATTTTACTTGTGACTCATCATAAGGTGTCCCCTGTTCTCGCAGATCGTCCCGGGCTGATGAACGTGAAGCAGGTGGAGCAGAGTCAGGACAGCATCCTCCAGGCCCTAGACCTCCACCTTCAAGCAAACCACTCTGACTCAGTCTACCTCTTCCCGAAGCTGCTGCAGAAGATGGCGGACCTCCGTCAGCTGGTTACCGAGAACGTTCACCTTGTACAGAAGATCAAAAAGACTGAGTCGGAGACCTCGCTCCACCCTCTACTACAGGAGATCTACAAAGACATGTATTAGTTCTCCAGCAGAGACTGCTTTTAGTGATACTGTTACAGAATGAATTTACATTTATAATAATACACTGCATTCAGTACAAGCACTGTTCCAAGTACGGGAATGGACTTTAACATGATGAGGCAAAGTTACGTGGTAGGGCTAACACAATCAGCAACGTCTTCTCAATGTCTGCATTACCCTCAGCACAGTAATGTGTGTGTGGCGTGTGTGTGTGTGTGAGATAAGCATCTGGAATCATTTGCTGCAAGTCCTAGTTTCCCACAACGCTCGCTTAACAGAGAGAATGATATGTTTTCTCACTGAAGCTGCTCCTATTACATTCTAATAGCGAAGCTGACCCCAGAGCAGTGTGTAGAGAGAGCTTCTCCTCGCTCACCGAAGCTCCGTGTTTTGCTGTGAAGGGAAAGTATTTCATGTTCTTACACCAGTGGCATAGCTGAAACAGAAGAGAGCCGTCAAGTTTGTGCTGTGCAAGAATTTCTTATGATGCCAATGTCTTTGGTGGAGTGATTGTTCTCAGACTTTTGGTAAATCTGAAGATGCACAAATAGGTTTTTGTTTACATCATTGTCATCATCAGTGACCGCGCTACTTTGCCAATTGGTTTATAGAACACAAACTGGGCTGGCTCCAGCAGTGTAGGGCTCTCTCAAAGCAGCTGTCTGTGCAATACCTTTTTTTTCCAATTTGTCAATAAATGTAGAGATCCAAGTTATATAGATTTTGTCTTAAAGCCATCTACCCAAGCGGTAACTGCACAGATTTTGTTTCTGAAGCTGACACTATAAACACACAACGCATTGAAGTACAAGGGACCGCATGTTTGTTTTTTCTTTATTTTGACATGCAAATTATTATGAAATTGCAATTTTATGGTTTTTCTTAGTTTATTCTTTGTAATTCTGTTACTAATTATTTGTAATTGTTGATCATATTTGTAAGGGCAAAATATGAATTATCATCTTGTTTTGTGTAATAAGTATGTCTGCTCTTTCATATTACATGCCTGTCTATTTACTTTAGGTTGTACCAAATATATCGTCAAGCATACCAACAAACTTTTCCGTGATGAGGAATTTGGACTTCACGCCTTCACACAGGATTTACCTAAAACCAGCATACTGTACCATGATGTCATTATTAGGAAAATTGAAGATTAGAAATCAACAGACAGCAACTAGTATCATAAGTCATTTCCAGTTTCACCTAAGATATAACCACAGTCCTAGGTTACTACCCTTCTTGTGTACAGTCTGAGTTGTCTTGTCTGAGACACAAAGTGTAACAGCCTTACAATAGTGTAACCAGGATTCATAATTTTCCAACTCTTCCCCACCCCCACATATTCCCATATATTCTGTAGCAACTCTTTTTTTTTTTTTTTTTTTTTCCGCTGTACTTTCTTCTGAATGGACTTCAGTATGTGAGCAATGGTGCACACAGTCAACCTTCAGAAGCCTCCTCTTGTGCTCTTATTCTGTCTTGATCCTTATCTACCTCTAATGTATGATCTGTGACATTATTCCACTGTCTCATCTAATCTGACTTTTTTTGTTGTTGGGCCTTAACTCCTGTTATTGGTACACATAGCAAATTTGATATTATTGGCTGATAGGTGTGGATGGATAAAAATGGCAAAGTACACCAAAAAAGTTGATGTAAGCTACCTCTATGCCTGTGTAAGGATGGATTTACATATTTGTTCACAAAAACATGTTAAGACTTGAAATTACGTCCTGATAGTCACATGTAACCTATCTAGAGATCTAGTTTAGTTACATCTCACTTATAAAGTTTATTAGAAACATAATACCGATTTTTTCCATTGTTTTTATTAAGAGGCAGGTTATATGCCTAATACAATGCACATATCAACTTTTTTCACTTATTAAAGTACTCCCTGGTATGATTACCATAGCTAATTAAACGTTGGGTCAAATCGGAATATGTAATACGTAACGTCCACACGTCGACGTCACGATTGTATTGGTTCGTTGTTGTTGATTGGTAAAGGGAAACGGCTGTCAACTATTTAGATACTGAGATGGAGGGTGCTCGGCGGCATGCTCAAAACACACGGAGGATGGACTCGGTCCGTAGTAGAAGTATCTGTAGGTAAGCGGCGCTTGTGTTTTAAGCGGACACATGGTGGGAAAGTAGTAGCGTTGATCCTGAGAAACGTTACTAACTTGCCTGTTGGTGCCACCGACACCCTGTGGTGCTAACTAACGTTATACTTTGAAGTGTTGCTGTCGAACGCGGACGTTATGGCTCAAAAGTGCGTTTTTGACGATCAAAACTTGTCAACAATGTGAAACTAAGTTCATTTATGGCTTTCAACTTTAGGAAAAGAATGGTAGCGTGGAGAGCCTTGCAAACAAAAGGATGGAGTGTATCAAAAGTTATTAACTAACGGTAACTTGTTGAAATATTAGCCGGAACTGTTCAGTTTAACGTTGAGGTTAAGTCAGTTATGGGCAACGGCAATGCCCTCTGTTCTGTATTTTTAGTGTTAGTTATCGCGTTAAATGTGAAACTCCTCTATAACTTAGCAATTTTTCGACATAGCAAGTAGCTAACTAAGTGATTGTTGGTAACGTTTTGCACCAGCTGGAAGCCTCAATTTCCGACAGCACGTAAACACAACTTATTGAGGCGTTTGAGGGACCCACAACTATGTGTGAAATGTTATCCCTTTCCAGCTAGCTAAACATTACACAAACTAAAACTGGGTATTTCTAAATACTGTTACTAGCTCTTTTAATAGGGCAACGGTTAATTGTCTTTTATTTACCTTTGTTTTTTTTTAAACGTACCTGTTCTGTCCTTAACACTCCACAACCTTGGTCACGTTATTGGATTTTCCACTCGTTAAACGATACATGCTAGTATGTTTTTGTGTAGCTTTTTATACGATTTTGACTTGAAAGAAGACTTGACTTGGACTTTATTGACTTGGGACCTGAGGCAGGCCTTGCATTGCCTCACACTTATTATTTGTACCTATGCATTGAATGGACCAGGCCTCAGCTATGTATAAACAAACAAACATGGCTTGTGTTGCATTTTTGACTTGGAATTTGTTTATGAAAACTTGTGACTTGACTCAGACTTGCCCCAAAAGATATAAAACAGCTCTGCTTCTAACTCAACATGGGAAAAATTCACTTCCGTCCCTTTGCATTACAGGCGTTTCATAAATGGCTCTTGCAGATTTGGTCCAAGGTGTAATTATCGTCATGAATGGCCAGTTATACCGTCAGCCCAGATATGTAGGTACTTCCAGAAAGGTGGATGCTGGTATGGTGAACGCTGCAGGTAAGCTATTTACCCCCCTGTAAATAAATGAGAAAAGATGACATGCACATATATTTCCTTTGCTCATTCAATATTTTCCACCTCTAGATACCTCCATGTTCTTCAACCTGAAGTTGATGCAGCTGTTGCAGGTAGAAGAGGTTCAATGCCTGCCGTCTCCTCCTCCTCCTCTGTGGCTTACGCTCAACCTGACAGAAGGGGGTCAGAGCCTGCTCTTCTGCAGGCTGAGGTGATGTCCAGGCAGGAATGCCGCAGATCAGAGGTGATGCCTAATGTGTCAAATCCTCAACTCAACATTGGGCGCCTGGCAGCACATATTGCGGAGGAACCATTGCACGGTATTTGGTGTTTTCATGGGTTAAACTGACTTGGGTCAGCATTCCTCCATACTTCACTAACCTTATTTCTTTTTTTTTTCTCTTTACAGATACTCTCTCTGATCACACTGCTTCTTGTGATTCGAACCAGAGCTCTGAGGATGCACAAGCATGTGTTGGAAGAAATGAGCAGGTTCGCTTCGTTTTCAAGTCTTATCTGTCTACAGGGCATATTGGTGAATTAAACCAAATTGAACCCAGGAGGCTTATACTGATTACAAAGTTTCTGTGACCAGGAGACTTCTTCCAGTTATACAACAGAGGATGGTGGAGCTGCTGCTGCGCCCTCTAGTACCCAAGGGAAAGTGGAGGAAATGCAGGCCTACCTCCAGAGTAAAAATGTGACTTGTGGGATCTGCATGGACAAAGTGTATGAAAAGACAGACCCAAGAAACCATGTCTTTGGAATCCTTCCAAACTGCAGTCACGCTTTCTGTTTACAATGCATCATGACCTGGAGGAAAACAAAAGACCTCGGGCCGGACGTGGTTAAGTAGGTTTCAGTTCAACTTTGTCAGATTCAGGGGTCCATTATTAAAAACATGAAACACCACCACTGACTCGCAACACCTCCCCAAAAAGTTTCATAAATATTTAACTGTATCTGTCAATACCCCGTTAAAGATTTCACTTGACATCACTGTTTAATGATTATTCCTCAGGAGCTGCCCACAGTGCCGCATAAGGTCACCCTTCTATGTGCCTAACAACTACTGGGTTGAAGGTCAAGCAAAGGAAAGGGTAGTCGCTGCCTTCAAAGAGAAATTCAGGTATGGTGTGAGATTCAGCTTTCATAGATGCACTAATGACTGCAGCAGGGCTTAACGCGACTCATACCTGATGAGTTTTAAAGGAATTTAAGTCTACCCCTTTTATACATCATTGCTATGTAGTTCTCTATATAGGTTTCAGTCATCCTCTTAATATCGCTTATCCTGCATGTTTTTTGGGGGGGGGGTTCCTGAACATGGACGTTTTAAGAAGTAATTCTTGTGCCTGATGTGCTGTGGGGGTTGCATTAATATCAACTGAGTTATTAATCTCAACCAAGTCTCATCAAAGGCATCATGATTTGCTCTATCAGAGTTTCTGGTAGTATGTGATGCTACCAAAATCAATCTCCAGCTTCATGTCTCGCTGGAATATGTAGAACTTGACCTTGATTTAAAATTGAGGGGGACTTGTATTAAACAAATGGGATGGTCAAACTTCTTATTGCACTGATAATTTGGCCACTTACACAAATTCTAATAAGCCTATGTTTTTGAAGCGTACAGATTAACTTGGTGATCTAAAACACCTCTTTAGAGTAGGGCTGCTCAATATCGTTTCAGCATTGTCATCGCAATGTGCCCATGCGCAATGGTCACATCGCAGAACAATGTAATGTCAAGCAAGTCAAATTAACTTAATCACCTCAACTCTCCTACAAGAGAAGTCTGTCTGACGAAACATAATTTACTCTGATTTTAAGGGTTCTTGGATACAGTTTGTTTTTAGTGAGTGACAAGCAGGCTCTGCATGCACAGCGAACAACCAATTGCACTACTGTTCTTGATCAGTTTATCAACAGCCAAAATGGGCCTTGAAAGTGAGGAACAGGAGAAAACCACTGAAACGGTGGATTTGGTTGCAAAAAGAAGCACCTTTGTAAAGATGCACTTTTTTTTTTTATCATTTAAAATATGTTTACTGCATTAAAGCTTAAAGGATAGTTGGCACACAAAGTGTTAAAACTGAAGATTGTTTTATTTGAAAAGAATTTTGGGGTTATTTCGTAGGGAAAATGTATGAGGGGGGAATTAAGGTAATCTGGTGAAAATTCCTGTTTCTTTCATATTGCGCTATATATCACAGCAATGGCAGGTTTTTTTCAATATCGTGCAGCCTTAATTTAGATCCTGAAAGTTGACTGGATTTGAGCTGAACTGTGTAATCACGAAGACGTGTAAAACTGGTACAGAAGTATTGTAGGTCAAAGTTAAGCCATAAAGTAGCTCCTTTGATGCAAAAAAGCACACTAATGTATCTGATTGGACCAACACAAAATGCATTGAATTAAGGAGGTAATGATACAGAAGACTCATTTCACAGAGGCTGAATTACCCTGATTAGGTATTAAAACTATTTTGCAAGCTAGAACTGCACATCCATTATGGTGCTACATTAGTATATGGGAATAAAATGGTGTTTTTTTTTTTAATGCAGTTTTCCTTTTAGCATTATGTAAATTTTAATGTGACATTGCTTGAAATCTCAGGCCAATGGTTTTTTATGATTTGTGTGAGAAATTGCCACATGCAACTGAAAAGCCTCCTGTCCTCTCATCTCCTGTGATTCTAGTAAGAAAAGCTGCAGTTACTACACGAGATACAGATGCTGCCCCTTCAAAGCAGAGTGCCTTTATCGACATGACAAACATGCACGTCACAGGTCATTTCC
>NW_024041161.1:0-39389 GCF_014851395.1 Micropterus salmoides
AGAGAGGAGGATGCAGGTATTATTTTCTGTGGATGTGGAAATAGGTTCTAGAGAAATAACACTCCCATAAAAAAGGATACAGCTTACCCATTTGCTGGTACTTGGGCCATCAGTTATGCTGCTATTTGGTGTTAAAATCATCTTTCGATGTCCATTAGCGGTGGGAGTATTTTGGATATTTGTATGCAGTGTCTCTAGCTTGCTGAATGAACTGTTATATGGCATTGAAAATGTCTTTGGTAAACGGTTCTCTTGAGGAACGGTTTGTAGACAAGTCATGGGCTGTGGGCTCACTGATCTCCTCCTCAGAAATTCCAGATGCCTCTTTTCCTTCAGTTCCTTCTTTATCAGTCTTGTGTCAACTCCCTCGTAGGGCTGCGACATGAAGTCAAGTTGTTACGTCCTCGCAGGTGTTCACGTTTCTCTGCTCTGATATCCACTTTTTGGTCAAAGTCTTTCATGGGGGAGAGCTGTATTCCAGCCAGGGCGTCCATTGCAGCTCCTCTGGCTATTAGAGTGCCTCAAGCCTGCAATGACAATATATCAGGACTTTTATTATAACTGTTTATAATGATGAAATATACAGCATATAACAACTGTGTTGAAATCATATAATTTACTGATGTGTATAAAATGTTACAACTAGCTGAAAATGTTTTAGCTGTAGCAGGTGCCATGATGGCTCACGCAGCAGCTGCATCTGATGATAAACAATATATATTAAAAATATATATGTATAAAAAAGAAGTAAGTTAGTGGTTGTCCAAAAGTATTCATGAATAAAAAAAGCAAAGTATTAACAGTATCTTTTACCTTTAGGATGCTCGGTGTTGCACAACAATGCATTTTCTCTATGAACCATGCAGGTCATTTGTAGTAGAAGCAGCTATAGTAGAAGTATCTAGTAATACAAGTAGGCCTTAGTAGTACTTTTAGTAGTAATAATAGTAAATGTAATAGTAGATGTTGCAGTGGTTGCAATGCTGCTCTTATATGTTATCAAAGACAGACTAGGCCCTGGCAAGTGCTGATTGAGGCTGTGGAGGGAAAATGTGAAGATAATGCTAAGACAAAATGTCGCATAATAAGCTGAAAACCATGATAAAGCTTACCTACAATGCCATCTCATTCAGTGGGGGAAAGTTGGGCGGTTGAGAAAACAACCATTTTCTCACTCTTCTGAAGTTGTGTTCGGGGGTTTTCTCTGTGTTTCACATGTAACTGTTTCTGTTGAGCGTAACTTTACAGGAAGTGAAGAGAACCACAGCGTCATATGTTCCTCTATCTCTCCAGCCACTCACATCAAACTGATGCCATACAGGAGTGGGCTCAAAGATTACACACAGACCCAGCCAAATGCTCTTGCATGCAGTCCGGGATAAAACACACCCCACGGGAGAGAGAGCTATGCAGTGTGTGTGGTTGCCTCTTGCAAATTTGAATTTGCTTTATAACAGCAGTCTAATTTTTCATTAAAATGGGTTACTAACTTAAGTGATAAAGTTGTATATTACCATACAGAGCATCAATAGCCTCATCATATGCTGGTTGTATATATGTCTGTGTGTGTATGTGTTAGCCTTTTTGCATCATATTTTACTCAATTTTGAGCATTTTCAAGATTAATTAAACCACAACACTGGATCCTAGCATCATGTGTAACCTTAAATTGTCTAAATGAATGTCTTAATTACCTCTTTAAATTTAAATTCAACGTCAGGACAGCGACAAATTGTATCTTTGCGTACAGCGCCATCTAGTGTTTGCTTCATTTAACCACTCTCAAAATAGGAGCACCACTCTACTCTCGCGATGTTTCAAGAGGTTTTCTCGTGTATCCGCCATCCTTGTAGCTCTTTGCAGAAGGGCACGAAGAGGCCGAAACAAGGGTGCCAGGTGTAGTAAGAACTTGGCACTTCATCCTTTAAACATGCTGTCCAGGCTCGTCATTGTCTCAGGTATGAACTTACCTTGCATTTGAGAAGATTAATAAAACTAATTTAACTCTGCCATAACCGAACTGTCAAGCTGGAGAAGCAAATGTTAAAATGAATGTGAAGCTGAAGGGTAAAGTGAAGGCCGCGCATTGAATGACATGCTAACGCTAGCTGGAAGTTAGGTAGCTAGTGTAACTACAAACAAGGTCTGAAACTGTCGCTAGTTTACTACTTATAGATTTGTTGTGTCAACAGACTGTGTAGCATGTTATGCATTTCTAGCAGACATCACTTCCAGCTGGTTACAGCTTAAGTCAGATGACAATATCTAACAAACCAAAGCTAGCGTTAGCTTTGCACGCCTGTAAATGTCACCTCTTTGACAGCATAAATTGGTCATTTTTGTCCTCTTTTCGTCTCTATTAAGGAGAAGAAGAAGTCCAACAAGAGTGTGTTTTTATTTTAATGTATTCACACTTTCATTTGAAAAAGCGTAATTGCTACTTTTAGGTGCTACGGTATGATAACCGTCAGGTATTGAACTTGGTTATTGTGTTGACTTTTGTCATTGCTATGTAAAGTTCTATAACGTTACACTTATTTTCCAATGTATGACTGAAGTTACACTTAGCTAAAGCAACAGTCCTGCGGGGATTCCTACCTTCATGAAAGTTATAATGGTCAGATTTGAGAAAATAACCAGCAGATTAACCATGAATGAAAACAAGCATTACTTGCAGCCCTGAATTTATGTCATTGTTTGTTCTGTTTGCAGCCAGCGCCCTGAAAGGCAGCGGCCCCCTTGGAGCTGGGTATGTGTCTCAAAAGTAGTTTACTGAATTTCTTACTAACATGATGAAACATTATAGCAGCAACATATATATAAAATCTTGTGTGGGCAGTCCCTCTCTGAGCTTTTAATAATATTGTCTCCCACAGTCTGGTCCAGGCTTCTCGCTCCCTGCACACAACATCCCAGAGTCTGGCCCCACTGCCACCTCTGCCAGAGAAGGGAGGCAAAGTCCGTCATGGCATTATCCCAGAGGAGCTTTTCCAGCTCCTGTATCCCAAAACTGGAGTCACAGGTCAGTAACTAGAAGCAAGAATCAACTTTTGGTTATTTCATTTATGTTACGAAAAGGCAGGCTTCAGTGTAAGTGAACGCTGAGCATATAATATAGCTTTATATACCTTCACTCGTAAAATAATCAACAGCAATTTTACCATTACTAGCTACCCAAAAATGCCTATAATTAAAAGTGGGTCAACTGAAAATTTCAACAAAAGTCATAAATGGTTTCACAGGGTAAGTTTGTTTTTATAGCACCTTTTAACAACATGGCAATTCAAACAGCTTTACGTGTAACAGCAAATGCATTAAGACAAGATATAAAAGAGACACATAGTGGATTTCTGAAGGCTTAACGAGCAGGATTTGTCAGTTGCTGTTTGTAAAAACACCATTCAAAGTTGGCCTCTCCTCCTGGCTCAACAAGTGTGAGAAAGCAGTCATGGCTGAGCGAGCTAGAGTGTGCATGTTGAGAGGGAGCGTCATTGGCGAGAAGTAATAAATAGGAGAAACAAAATGTTGTGTTCTGATTTTTTTTATTTATTTATTTTCGTTCTAAAGCACAAATAAACACAGCCACACCAATACAGCACATGCTTCATCCTGTCTGCTGTGGTCGCTCTGCACGCGTGTGTGTGGCTCAGCCTCGCATCGGGTTAAATAGATGCTCAGACCTGCTGCTCTTTATACATCCATGAAACGCACAAACAGAGAGAGGAGGGCAGAGAACGAGACAGCAGGCTATTATTGGCTGGAGGCTACACGCCTACTGCCTAAACCTTGATGCCGAGAAATGTCCCAACTGCAAAATTATAAGAACATACAGAGGGCAGGGTCTCTGCAGATACAGACACTGACACACACTTCTAGTGGGTCATAGGTGATGATTGAGAGGGATCGTTTTTGTCTTTTAGGAAAATTGTACTCATTCTGACTTTTTCAAGAGTAAAATAAGATGATAGACATAAGATGAAATGGGATAAGAGGAGAAGAGAAATGTAATTTCATTCAAAATGGGAGAAAATTCAGCATTTTCCTTTTCTCACTAGGACCCTACATGCTGGGCACTGGCCTCCTCCTCTACATGCTTTCAAAGGAAATTTATGTCATCAACCATGAGACCTTTGCTGCCGCCTCCATAGGCGCCGTCATCATCTATGGCGTCAAGAAATTTGGTCCAAGTGTTTCAGCTTTTGCTGACAAACTGAACGAGGTAGGGTGGCAGCCATATGGATTTGTGTTTTCATCTTCTTTTTTTTCTGGCTAATACCAGGATACTTGAAAAATATTTCAGGTTAGACAGTGTGGTGGGTACTTCCTATTGTTTTGTTTTTGTCAAAAGATTACTGTTAAAAGGTTCTAGATGTTTTTTATCAAGCTGTAGGCTTTAAGTCAGGGATTGTTGGACTTTTTTGTGAACAACCTTTGCAAGCACCTCCTGTTACTCGTGTGTGTGTGTGTTTGCAGGAAAAAGTGGCCAAGGCTCAGGAGGTGAAGGACGTTGCAATGGCCAGCCTGGCTCAGGCAATTGAGGATGAGAAGAAGGAACAGTGGAGAGCAGAGGGAAGATCACTGCTCTTTGATGCAAAGAGGGTAAACGGCACTTTTACTTTCCGATATCTTCACTGGGTGTATTGTGCTACTTCATATTTAAACAGTCTGTAATGACTGCCCCTAATTTGCCCAGCATTTTTTACTTTGAGCGCCAGGAGTTAAAGAGGCATTATTATGTTGTCTTTGACATTTATTGACCTCTACTGGCAAGAAGTAGAAATTACAACAGTAGCAACAATAGTGTGATTACAAGGAGTTCATGGACTCCTCTTTTGCTCTCAGAACAATGTGGCCATGCTGCTGGAGACTAACTACAGAGAGAGGTTACACATGGTGACCAGTGAGGTAAAGAGGCGCTTGGACTACCAGATCGGCCTGCAGGACCTCCACCGCCGGATGGAGCAGGAGCACATGGTCAACTGGGTGGAGAAGAATGTCGTCGGCAGCATCACTCCTCAGCAGGTCCGTCTTTTTGTGTCAAACTGTCAGAAGCCTCCCGCTAAGTGATGTTATCTAGTTTGGATGTTCAATTATTTGACTGCAGAGTTTAACTGCTTCAATAGTTTTTTTGGGAAGGTTTTGTTAAGTTTGCAATTAGGCTTAATTTCAGTAAACAATTCAGATTACTACCATGTTGTTTTTATGATTGAACATTTAATTGTCAGAGCTGGATATTGAACCTCAGTACTTTTTTTGGTACCAACTGAAAACACAACAGAAACTGAAAGTTGGCATTGAACATCACACCTGTAGTGTTGCGCATTTGCCGTATTGGCCAATGTGCAAGACGACCCTGATTATGAGAAGTTTTTGTAGAAAGTAAAGAAAATAAGGCATCAAAAAATTGATTAGCCCTATTTATTTACTTGCAACAAGAGAGAACCACAATTTTAAAAGTTTTTTTTCAAAATGGAAAGATTCACAATAACAAAATGATCTTTATAGTGAAAAGGTTTTCTTACGGTCTTGTTCATAGATCAACAAGGTGACACTTCAGGGCTTCATATCGGTGTGTGTTTGTCTTTCAGGAGAAAGAGAGCATCGCCAAGTGCATCACAGACTTGAAGGCTCTGGCCAAGGCCACTCAGACTCGAGCTACAGCCTAAACTGTCAAGTCTTCAAGAGGCGGCTCTAATTCCCAACTCATCAACCCAAGACGAGATGCTCACTTTTCTTTACAGAATAAACTATTTCCTCCTTAAAGATGGTCTCTGTCAATATTATGGGTGTGTACAGTATTTACACGTCAGCTGATGGTAAAATAAATGGTTCTCTTATTCAACTTCAGCTGCCTAGTTTGTGCTTTTTTTCCACTTGAAGCAAAGGTCTTTTCTTTCTTTCAACATTTTTCTCAACCTTTGCTTGCACATTTTCTCACTGACGTCCGATGTGAATGTATGTGGAACATTCTTAGCGTCACCATTTTTTATAGCTACAATAGATTACACCTGAGCTTGATAATTGCATGAGAGAATTTTCTGGAGCACTTCAGACCTTTGATCGTTCTGAACGAGATACTGTGAAGCATTTCTACACCTTTGGACTCATTACGAGCCACAGATCTGCTGCCTTCCACCGTACCTCAAATACTTAAACCACAAATGACGGGCCCACCCTCCTGATCGTCACTCCCCGTCAGATCGTTGCACTTTGATCCTGGTGCCTTCAAGCAGGAAGTCAAGGAAATTTTCTCGGTAAGCTGTGTGAGGAACAGGTGCTTTGTGCTATGACTTGTCTTAGTGGAAAATCCGTTTGAAAGAAGGGAACGATGACACCGGAGCTGAGCTGACACTGACAGGTAATAACTGGATGAATAAATTGTTTAAAATTAAGCGGGGTTAAATAAATCTTTGAGTGGTAGTGGCATTATGTCCTATTTAGAAATGGACGTGTTTGCTCTTGCAGAAAAGGGAGTTCATTTGAGTTAAAAACTCCTCTTACGTCCTACATTTAATACGGGAGATGTACGACAATTTGAACTTCAACACTGAATGTCAAATCACCAGTAATGTGTTATATCTTGTTTCTGACTTGGAGCAGGTGTTTGTAGAATTTGTGTCTTAACTTTGACCTCTTGATACGTAAAGGGCAGTCGGCTAACCTTTCAAAACACCTTTTATACTGATTTACCGTGTATCCTGATCTAAGTCCAGGCTGGGGGTCAAGTCTCCACAACACAGGTGAACAATTAACTGTTAATTTTAACCATAAATTTATAACCCTTTGTGTAAGTAATTAACCGGGCATTTTCCCTCTTGGTCTTATTTTATTGCTTGCGTTTGCATTTAAGTTTAGTTTTTAAGCCAAGAAAAAGAAAAGCAATCATCTGACCTGGTTTGATATGAAATGGGTGTTGTGTAGGTTAGTCCTCTTGTGTCAGATTGGCAGCATTAAACTTTTCCTCATGCTTTTTTCTCTTGTCGTACAGGTTGGACTGGAGTGATTCTTGACAATCTGAAGTTTTAACTTTTCAAAAAAAATAAAAAAAAGGAAGCTAGACGACATAGTTTGAAAATGTTTGGAAACACCGGACCTTTCTCTTATTCCCCAAGGTTAGTAAAAGCTTCATTTCACGTTCACCGGTCACAATGGATTAATTTAGCACTGATGTGAGATTTTAACAACCCTTTACACGCCTCTTCACGCCCTGCTGTGATAAAACTGTGTTGTGGTGACTGTGGATAGTTTATCTTAGGGTCACTGCACTGGTGGTGATGATGATGATGATGGTGGTTTTACTGACATGTAAGGTGCTTCAGACTGGCACAGCCCATGAATGTGCCCCAAATCTCCTGTTTTACAAGTTTTCTTTATTATGCATCAGGGGTTTCTCACAGGAAGACCTCCCTCAGCAGAGGTGGGCTTTCCAACAAGATGACCTCAAGGGGAATCCTCTGCAGAGAAACAACTTCACCAGGCCCAGTGGAAAATCAATATACAGTATGTTCTGACATAAACACCTCTAATCTAATTATATTTTCAGTTTTTGAGAGAAAAAATGTGTTGGACATCTTTTTTTAAACAATGCTCTTTACATCAGTGCAAAGAAAGGAGTACTCTGAGGAGCTGAACAGGCAATCGGACGACTTTCACGTCAGAGTGGAGGTAAATGAGTATGAAATCTTCACCAGCATGGAGACATACACGATACTTAACAGTACAACCTGTAGCTCTCTTCATCCATGACCCTCCACAATTGACTCCACAGCACCTGTTCACCTGTGAGCTGGATGGCCAGGAGCTGAAGACAGTGGACAGCTGTGTGGCCAAGCTCAAGAGGCTGGATGTCAAAGGTCGTCTGTGGCCCCAGGAGATGATCATGGAGGTCCAGGGAGAATATCTGCTGCTCAGTGACATTGAGACCAAGGTTGGCAGCTAAATTCTTCTGAGGAATTTAAACAAGTACGGCAAAAGTATGTGGACATCATAACATTCCACCCATAGCTAATTGTTAAACTTGTAAATCCAAAGGCTTTCTACAAGATTTTTGGACTTGGCTGCAGGGATTTGCTCCCTTTCAGCCATAGGAGCATTACTAAGGTTGGGCAGTGATTTTGGGAAATGAGGCCTGGCTCGCAGTTAGTTTTCCAATTCCTGCCAAAGGTGTTGGATGTGCCCTGGCTTTGTGCATGATCTTGTTGTTGCGAAAGAGTTGAAAGCACACTATCATTTAAAATATGTATTTTTTGATATTTTCCTTTTAATGTCAATAAAAAGGCTGGGCCCAAACCACAAAAAACAGCTGTAGTCCAAAAGTACACAAAGGATAAACTGAAGCAATAACCAGAATCACACAACCACAACTGTTTTAACTAAGATTTAACCTAAAATTAATATAGATTTTTCAAAGAGTGTTATATGTTTGTTAACCTACTTGACTTTTAGTACTAGCACAAGTAGCACTGCATTAACTTTCTGTGTATCCAGTTTCATAAACTTGTGGTCATAAAGTTTGTCCTGTTCAATCTGATACTAAAGGCAGAGCTGGAGTCGCTGCCCTTGAGTTGCATCCTGCAAACCAAAGCTGTGCTGGATAGCTGCGCCTACAACTCTTTGCTGACAATAACTGTGCAGGAACGCAACAAACGCCAGGTCTTCATGTTCCAGTGTGAGGAGACAG
Organism: Micropterus salmoides; assembly: GCF_014851395.1. NCBI lineage: Eukaryota > Metazoa > Chordata > Actinopteri > Centrarchiformes > Centrarchidae > Micropterus > Micropterus salmoides. The sequence goes on from NW_024041161.1 coordinate 8,681, forward strand.
GGGTAGTCACGTTTCACCAGAACCCTCACTGACCTCTTGACTGTAACTTTGACCCCCTGAAAGCCTACAGAAGGTAGGATGTGTTAGTCATGTTGGGATGTGCAATCGCTGATCCATTATCACTATTTCATAACATGCTGTTTTTGCTGGTGTCACGTACTGTAGGAGTTTGATTTAAAGCTTGTCTGTCTTACCAGGCCGAGCTCATCAAGGGCGATCTGGACAAGGCAGTTCAAAAAGGAAGTGGTGATGCACAGCTACGCAGAGGCCAGTCTCTCAGGTACAATGTCACATCACATGAATACAGTCTAAACTGAGATGAAATCACATTAATGAGAAGTCAGATCTCTGTTGATGTTTTTAGGAGTAATCTTGAGAGTATCATTGGGCAACATGCTCCAGGAAGTCAGGCTGGGTTTCATCCTGTTCATCAAGAGAGGTACCCACCACCGCTGGACTACCCGGCCCCACAGTTTAGCAACAGAGAACTAGGTATGGCTTGATATAATTCTAAAAGTTTATCCTGGAAGACAAACAGTTGTGCTTCTCTACAGCTGACATATCATTTATAATTTCCTCAGAAATATCAACAGTTTATGGATGAGATCTGTGCAAATAAAATGGGATTCTCCAGAAGTTCATTCAAACTGATATTTGTCTCCAAACTATTCATCCCACTAGAAGCAACAGTGCACCTTCCTGATCTCCGTGAATTACAGAGTAGACCAGAGGTTGCTTTGACACCTGAGCAAACGGACACAGAGAGGAACACGGTCAGTACGGACATTTAAACTGTTTACACAAGTTTATAGGTAGTGGATTATATCAGGGACAACTTGTTAATGAATATTATTTTAATCATCTTTCTCACCTCAAGAAAAACGTTCACACAGGACAGCTCCCACATGCCGCTGAATATGTTTTTGTTCATGCTTTTTCTTCTTTTCACAGGACATTTTAAACCATGTTATAAATGATTTGGAGATCTTCATGGGCAAAGTGTCTGCTGCAGCTGGCGCGCCTTCCATACAAGAGGACAAGGGCAAGAAGAAAAAACTGTCAAAGAAGAAAAAATCCAAGAAAACTGGTAATATCCTTTTCCCTGTTTATCTTTCAACGGGCGTATATAACTAAAGATGTAATTAGTGGGGAAGTGTCCTCCTTTAGGCATACACGCATACTGATAGCACAGCTGTTTGTGTCTGATAAGTATTCTCTTATGCAGCACCAGCTGTCAGTCTGCCGCCTTGGGAGGAATATATCGCCTGTCTTCAGAAAATCAAATATGGATTCAATCTGCTGGTAAGTGCTTCTTTAAACTTTGAATGTCTCCATGGATACCACTTTGACCATAGTGGCTTTGGAAAGAATTTGGTTGTATGATCTAATGTGTTGAAAAACTGTTAATATTGCAGGGCCAGCTGGATGGTTCATTGACCAGCCCTAGTGCTCCTGACTATGTCCACATCTTCTTCAGTAGTTTAGGCATGGTGAGCTCTTCCAACACTTATTTTTGATTCAAGGCACGACTATTATTGGCAGTGATTGCCCCTCCACTATAAAGACGTGTGTGTCCCGCTTCATTGTAGCACTTTCTTAATTGGGACAGTTAATACTTACTTCCTCCATATATTCACAGCTAGTACCTCAGTATCCTGCAGACCTGCCTCCCACTGTGCTCTCCCCACTTCTGACGGAGACTACTGTGCGGCTGCTGAGTCAGGTCGTTGACCCTGAGGAGGACAACCTATGGACGTCTCTGGGAGACTGCTGGAACATCCCCGGGTACGCCGTCCTTTATTAACCTCACACAGGAATACAAGTCTTTATAATGCTTGTTACCTTCTCATACACAGCCCTCTGATTGCAAGTGCACCTATACCTGCCCTGGCACGCCCTAACTTAAGGCACAAAATGTGTGTGCTTGCTGATATGTAAATATAGGTCAAAGTTAATGCTGCATTCATGTCCTATGGAAGAAATAATACACAGGAGTGTTTTAATGTGAAACTGCCGCAAATTTTGATATAATATGGTAAATTCTACTTGAGCCTGGCAATGGACAACAAGGAAAAACTGTGCAGGATAGATTAACTTGGATTGATATTTTAACTCTTTTATATGCTTTGTCTTTTTCTATCGGTTCTGACCACCTAATTTGTGGAAAAAAGTTGAAAGCTGAACCAAAATCAATTTATTTACAACAACTGATTAACATTTAAAACTGCGTTATAGAACTGGACCCACATTTGTTTCCTTATCAATTGCCTCTAGCTGATCTATATAGATTTATTAACCATAAATAAACCGTTAAAGGGATGGTTTGACATTTGATTTTATTTCTTGTGGAGAGTTTGATGAGAAGATTGATGCCACTCTCATGCTTGTCCATTAAATAAGTAGCTAAAGCCAGCAGCCAGTTAGCTTAGCACTAAAAACTGGATACGGGAAGAAACAACTAGCCTGACTGTCAAGCAACCAGCAGAGACTCCAGGAGATCCCCAGGCCCATTCAAGAAAATGGCCATAACCCCACAACGTCATTTGTCAAGATTGCTGGGTTAGTCATTTATAAACTTAGGTTTAGTGAGCTAAAATTATTTTTTGTACAGGCTAGTTGTTTCTAGTTAGCTGGCCCCAGCTTCATATTACAGCCTAGACACAAGTGGTAATGATCTCAACTAACGCTAAGAAGCACAAGTATATTTTCCAAAATGTTGAAAACAGTTGTTTATTCCTGGTTTTATACTCTTCATAAAGGATGTCTTGTTAAAAAGTAAAGTGGTACCAAAACATTTATTGTTCAAAACTCCTAAAATGACATGTCAGGACTCCAGACTTCTGATTGTGCTTTCTTCTTCTTCTTTGTGTACATTTTCCATGCTTGAAAGATCTCAAATTCATCATTCCACAGATGTGTTTGTGTTTGTGTGTGTGTGTGTGTGTGTGTGTGAAATAAGCCATGAAGTCAAGTGAAAAGGTCACTTCAGCATAGGATAGTTCCTTTTTATTTTTTACTTAGCTAACAGTTTTCTGCCCTCCTGTCACCTCATAGGTCTAGATGGCCGGGTGATGATGTCCCACCTTACTTCCCAGAGTTCTACGATGGCTGGCAGCCACCTGCCCGCTCACGCTTGCCTTCCCCACATCCTTTTCAGAACGGTCCAATGAGCAGGAGCAACAGCCAGCGCTTCCCACCTGGCCCGGGGATGCAACAGCAGCACGAAGAGGTAGACCTGACCCAATTCCCCACCTTTATCTCAGGCTTTTGTTTCCATACCCAGTTCTCATGGCAGTCATGTCAGCAGCTTTAGCAATGTTTCAAAATCAGTGTTAGTGATTAGGCCCCGTTGTTGTCAGCCCCTGAATAACGATTATCCATTAGCTGAGTGTTTAATGGAGTATGTTGAGAAATTGGAAGTAGCTTAAATTGCATAATCAACTCCAAAAGCAACATGATACACCAGCCATTATTACAAGCCTTGTGTTCAGTTTCATCATGCAGCATTTTATGCCTTTTTAAATGTGAAGATGAAAACCATATTTTCATCTTGTTGCTGCTGTTTACATTTACTTCAGACGCAAATTTAACAAATGCACTACAGAATATTCTGTGTTGCCTATGTATACATGTATGTAAATAACTGTATCTATTGTTTTTTTTTTTACATTACCATACATTTATATATGTTGAGTTTTGTGTGTGTAGCATGAAGGGACTGCGAACTTTCATTTTGTTATGCAACATAAATAAACTACCTTGACTTTTTCCAGCCTGCAACCAACAGTCAATGGGGTACACCGCCACCAACACGGTAAGTGTTGTGACACTGCAGAAAATATGGCTTTATGATCACATTTGTGGCAAACATGTCTTTTAATCGGTACACACTGGGCTTTATACTGGTCTTATGCACTGCTGTCAAAGTGTGTCTGCTGCTGTTTCAGCCCCACTGAGCCGCCCCTGTACATGCGGGTCATTTACGACTTCATGGCCAGGAACAACCAAGAGCTGAGCGTTATGAAGGGTGATGTGGTTCAGGTGAGATGAAAAACATTGTGCTTACCCAGAAATCCAAGTATTATCCTTGTTTTTGTGTGACACAGCTGTGCATTGACAAATTGCATTTTTTGCTTGGTACAATTTGTGTGCCTGAAAATTCATCTAACATGCAAATTATAGTGTTGTTCTTCAGGAAAATGTTATCCAATGATTCACACTTTAATTAAAACAGTCCAATAATGCCCTGAGTCCAATTTAACAGAGCTGGGCTTTGTTTTTGTCACACACCCTCACTGGCACACTCTTTCAAGTAAAATTGACAACAGATGTAGTCACACTCAGTGGAAACAACTGCATCTTTCCAGCCTTTCTAGCCAACATGTCAGTATATCCACTAGATGTACAAATACAGGCCATGGTACTAACAGTACACAGGTTGTTAATGAAGGTACTTTTTCCCTTATGGTTTATTTTTGTTGTCTAAGCTTTTTGTTTTTTCAATAATTTATTGATCCCTTTAAATCTTCACATATTGTATTGAACACTATACTACTCTGAATGAAGGCATTATCCTACTTAAAAGTGGTTTGTATATATTTGACACAATTAAAATTATAGCTTGTCATTCAGGTACTTGAGATTTTGGGTTCTACTCTTTTTTTTTTTTCCACAGGTGGTTCAGAAATCCAAGCAGTGGTGGTTTGTTCGCAATGGCCGCAACGAAAAAGGCAACATTCCTCAGAATGTCCTTGAGCCGATGGAGAGCACCAGACACATGGATGATCCACCAGTGAGTTAGGCGGCACGTAGCTCTGCTAAGTAAATTAACAGGTTTCATATGTGACATTTTATCCCCATTTGCTCTCTCCCTCACAGCGCAACACTCACGGTCCAGTGACGCTGGACATGACCTCCACACCTGCAGAGGTCAAAGCCTGGCTGGTGTACAAAGGTTTCTCCAAAATGTGAGTGAAATAATACACACGGGGGACCAGGAACTATATTATCTTTGTACTGTAAATAAGACTTGTGTTCCATGATGTTTTATGCCTGTTCATGTACAGCACTGTGACCAGCCTCGGGGTTCTGACAGGTAAACTGCTTCTGGGGATGACCAAGGATGAGATAAGGACCGTGTGTCCCGAAGAAGGAGGCAAAGTCTTCTTCCAGCTTCAGGCCATTAAGTCAGCCATTGCAGTAAGTAATGTTATGTGATCAGCAAGTCCACACTCACAACCCAACTGCAGCACATCAGTAATGTTTCATCGTGTTCCCTACAGCTGGCCAGTGAACCGTCAGGCCTGTACAATGGCCGCTACTAACGACCTGCTTCAAAATCTTTTCTCCTGAATTTTCACCCACAGATCCTCTGAGTTTATTGGTGTCCAATTCATTTTTTAATGACATAAATGATCTGGTGTGACAACGGCTTTTAGCATTTCTGTTATTGAAAGGAAAGTGTTAGCAAATGAAACCTATGTTGTAAAATTTATTACCAGCAGCAATAATTTAGTTACTCAAATTCTCAAGTAAATTGTGTATAGTTCTCCAACAGTGATTAAACTTAACTTGTTGATGTTTATTTTTACTCCTACAAGCTACTATTGAGTTTTGTGTCATTTTTAGATACTGTATAAAATACAGCACATTCTGTTCTACTGCATAAACTTCCATATACTATTCTTTTAATTGATTCTTAGATGTTATGTATTACACAGAAAGTAATGTTGAAACAAAGTCAGTACAAGATTTGCTTTAATCTGTCAAATCTGTTTCAGATGTAACAAAGAAATTGAACTCAAATTAAAGTTTCTGCTTATCTTCATAATATTAGTACAAACTTGGATTTCTTTTACACACTTCTTGTTAAACTAAAAAAGGTTTGTAAATGTTTTGGAGAGTGTTATGCGTAATCAAAGAACATGAAACTTACACAACCAATTAGTTAACAGGTTATAAAAGAAAACATTTCCCTATTCCTGAATTTATGAGTCAATGGGTCAGGAGATCTTGTAAACATTGCCCTTTACTCTTTCTTGTTTCCCCACTTGGCCATCTTGTTGTTGACAGGAGTCTTGATGAATCTGTTTGACTTCATGTAGGCAGCAATCTTCTCCAGAGCCTATGATGATATTAACAAGCATTAAAAAGCAGTGAGTTGTATTCCTCTACTGACATGACAAAACATGTCATACACTATTTACCTATATACAAAACACAGAAACACAAAAAGATGATAGACTGCAGGACTTCCTATTTCCTGAGGATGTGTTGAGCCTTCTCACCTCAAAACGGTCTAATAGATCTTTGAGGTTCTTGAAGTCATCCAGGCAGGTAGGTTCAAACATCCTGTGTTGATCCAACAGCTCGTACATAATGAAGTCCACAAAAGTGATCTGTTGTAAAGAAAAAGTTATATTAAATGTCGGGATGCACTGAATGTTTGGTGTTCGGCCTAACAAGTCAAAAAAACGAATAAATTTTACCGAACAATTACGTTGACATGTTAGCAGCATGGAAGCATTTTAAAGTGTCTGAGAAAGATGCAAAAATCGCTGTTTGAAGACACTGTTCTGCTGAAATGTCTCCTAGCACATTCACTCCATCTATGGCCTGACCCGCTTTGAGTGTTTTCTGTAACTCGTTTGTGAGAAGGCGATTAAGCTAGCCGCACCTACATTTGGAGTGCTCACACATTCAAGCCTTTGTGGTAAATCCACTGAAACGGACCAGAGCTAGCTGACAGGCAGGTTAGCAACTTTATCCTGTCATTTTCTCTCTTTACAAAGACAAGTGTTGCTGCATGAGAGTCCTACCTGAAGAGAGGCTGTGAAGTATTCATGTTGCGGGATACGAGAACCACATACAACATTATTTATCAAATTGGGTTGGATTTGAACGAATTTAGCGTGAGGATACACATGTGACAACGTCTGCTTTTCAAAATAAGGCGTCTATACAGGATAGAAATAAGATTAATTGGATTATATTCACAGAAAGTATAAAACATATTACATGCGTCCATTAAAAGTAAATGGATAGACCCACCCAGTCTGTCCAAATTCTGTGGGAACCACTGAGTAAAAAGCACATTTGACTATTTAATTTATGCAATGGAAAGAAAAAAAGAAATGTGAAAAATTTCAGATTTCGGGAAAGTTTTTTTCTCAGTTTCGGCCAAGAATTTTCATTTCAGTGAATCTATAATTAAATGTGTTGAAAGCAAAACAAAGGCTCAAAGTAGACTTTAAAGCTGTACAAATTAGTTTTATATTAGTTAATAATAGTTGCATGTAACGTGAAAGTGGTTGTACACTGACAAACCCACAGATTCATCACCCAACTCAGTTCTCACTCAGCTTTATGATGCGTTTATAAAGCTGAGTGATTTATAACCCCAACCATTTTCAGAACGAATCAACAGCAGGTAGCTGTTGCAGAAAACAATAAATCTACTGTACACTACTTGCCTGGCCTAAGGAGAGCATCTCACAGCACAAGACCCAGTTCAATTTCTCAAACTCCAAATGTTAATATTGCCCTGTGTGTGATGGCTGTGTAAACGGGCAATTGTCTACTAACACGTTAATATATCAACTTAATAAAAGTTGAAATTAGGTCAGAGGTATGTCATTTTCAGGTTGTTCTGACCCCTAGTAGCCAGTAAAAAACCTGAGTAATGCAGTTTTAAAAATGACTGTACCTAACATATGAAGCCTCCCATGTTTTAGTGATGACTTACCTTGTCACCAGCAAACCACTTCCTGTCTCCCAAGAAGTCTGAGAACTGCTTCAGTTTTTCTGGCAGCGCCTTAAGGTACCCTGGCTTCATGGTGTCCTGATGTCAGGGTGGTGATGTTGGCATTAGCAGAGATTCAAAGGTGTAAAATGACAAATTCATTGTCATTAAATGTTTAATGTAGTACTCACAAGGTCAGTGTAGCACATCATCACAAAGCCATTTCTGAAGTCCATTGTCTGGTTCTCCATGATGTCCACACGGATCTTCTCATCTTCTGTCTCTCCACCTGAGATCACATCAGATAAGAGAAACACACGAAAAAAGACTGAGATACTACACCTTAAAAGAGACTGTGAAACTTAACCACTGATGTTTACATGAAAACACTGTGGTTCATTTGAAGAGTTTCCAAAACAAAATACGCCCATTTGGGAAATAATGGTGGATATTTTATTTTGAAATTTTCACAATGAAACATAAAAAACAAACAAACATGTCTCATTTGAGCAATATATTCACATGTGTAATAAACACAGAATACTTACACAAACTGTGCTTACGAGCAATGTATCTCATGATAGCATTGCTCTGCACAATCTTCCTGTCTCCATCTTCCAAGTACGGCAGCTATGGTGAGATGTTAAATCACAATATTATTATTAGTTTAGGTTTTAAACACCTGCTTTACACTTAATATTCACACATTAAACTCTTCCAAAAGGTTAAAGTCACTTACATTAGGAAAGTCCATCCCAAGTTTGGGTTTTTCGTCAAACCAGCAGCTCTTGTCATAGTTAGGAGCTGTGTGAGAGAGATGTGGGTTAGATAATTCAATGGGTATGTTGCATGGAAACACCACTTTGTTTAAAGTTATAACAGCTGTTTATCTGTTAGTTGAACAGGTAAGTTACCTTCACCACAGACATAAAACTTGTCCTCATACTTAGTGCCGGTGTACTCCAGCAGCAGTCGGATAGGCTGGGCGAGCTGTCCAAAGAATCAGAGAGGGGTTAATGATATTTCAGCTTTTCTAACACATTGGTGTTCATGAGACACGAGGTTTACACATGTGTGCCTCACGTTAACGTTAGCGGTCCGGATCTCCGTAAGACTGTTACATGCAGTACAACACAGACATTCAAGGATTATGTTGTGACGATGACGGTAGGAAGAAAAGAACAGCGATGTGCAAGGTTTGCAGCTCAAAAATCAGTGACACGACCACCACAACATCCAACTTCATCTGTCTCTACAGAAGCCATAAAGAAAGGTATGTTACGTGACTGCGGCTTTTTAGCTAACTTAACTTATAGGCTGGTGGAACGCATAGAAAGCTAGTGTTAGGTCCACACAATCCAATCCAGTAAAAACATTTAGTCCAAAACACATTATTCCATCAATAAATCCCCAGGGACTGCTATGGTTTCGTTTCATATTTGCCAGCAAACGTGGTTAATGTCATTGTAACCGTAATAACTCCGATGTAAACAAATGCGATATCTTGTATTCAAACTAGCCGCTGAACTCTGACCTTTCGAGTGACACCAAATCCAACCCAATAGGAGCTCACATGTCCCTTTCACAGCCTACAATAGCCAACAAGAGCCCGCGCTGTAAGGAAGGGCCAGCCCCTATTATTTCATGGGTAAGCCAAGCCAATTGCAACCAATTTTTGCTGATGACTGGTACTTCATGTAGCCAATAAAATTCTGAAAATAATGATATCCAACTTTAAGTAGGAAGTTCATGATCTATCAGCAAAAAAACACATCGGCATCAATCTATGGCGTGATGCAGCAGCAGCTGCTTGCCGCCAAGGGGCAGTGTTGTTTTTGCAAAAAATATGCCGAGACAAAGAAAAACCTGTGCAAAATATTCATTTTTCATGGTATAAAATTTAAAATTGGACTAGGTAAGGCTTTATGCTGTGGTCTCACAGTCGTCTGCATGGAAACAAAAAAATATATTACTTTAGTGTGTTTAAACTTATATTAAATAAATTCCAGTAGCACTTACAGTGATTTTGACTTTTGGGTTAGACACTTCAGAGTGTTATCTTTCAGAGAAGCCCCAAAACCATACATTTGCTCCAAATGGTTCAAGAACTGCATTCAATTAACTTTGGATATACCTTGACTGACCATTTAAAACGAATTTTACAGGAATGGTAAGAACTTACCGTTAGTGACACATGTTTCTATATTTTTCTACCCCATTACAATAATCAGTGAAGCCAATAGCAGACTAAATAAGAGAAACACCTTTGTGTAGAGTTCAATATAGTTAGAACAGAAACACTCACTGTATCTTCCAAAATGATCACACAGTTGAATTGCCACCTCTTAAACTGTTTAAACAAACTGAATTCCTACGAATTTTATATGACTTGACTTGTGACTTGCTTGACTTTCTTCACAGTGACATGCTTGAGACTGTAAGGTTAAGACTTGAGATTGGCTTGTGATTTGGACTTATGTGACTTACTCCCACCTCTGCTTATAACAATGATTTGCTCAGTTGTCTTTTTACTTTTTAAAATGTATTTTCACAAAACACTACACTATTTATACGTTAATGGCGGTGTGTTGAGATTTCTATCAGAGTTTGAAATGGGTCCGATTGCACTTTTACAACTACGCCCACAGAGGTAGGTGCGTTGGACAGACTTGCGGTTTCTAAACTGCATCGTCATCTTTGGTAACTTTGAGTTAATGATAAGCTCTTCTATATCCATCCCAAAAATTAGGAGTAAACGAGGCTTAGACCCGGAGCTATTGAAGGTAACAGCCGCGAAAACCCACCAATGTTAAATATGAAACTAACTTGTGTGCACAAATGTCTGCACAGTAAAGCATGTCGGTCCCAGTGCATTTCTTTTGCCACTTGCAAGTAGCTAAGTTGCTTCATTTATATGCACATTTGGAGGTCCATTTTTAAAAGATATTTCCCCTCCAACTCTACAGCTCTTTACTTATATCCACAGGTAAGTTAGCATTGCTCTTTCATAGTGAACAGCTCAAGCCGCTTGAACGCCAGTTAGTTAACGTAACGCTCAACATTACTGCTAATTTAAAACTGGTTAGCCAAGTTATAGCTTAGCAGCTACAGTCATTGCTACCGTCACCGATCTTGATAAAATTTGAGCACGTGCACGCCCTAACGTTAATTTGCAGTTATTGTTTTACCGAGCGAGACTCCGTCAACACTTGTTCCTAAAACACTAAGTTATGTAACAAAAATGCAAATTTCCGTAATGCCGCTAAATACAAACTGTGAAGAAGACGGCTGAACCTCACTTACCCCACGAATATCCCAGTAAGCCAGTTTCATTGTCATTTTGAGTCACTTTCAAAAACCAAGTGTCTGTCAGCGACTCCTGCAGCTGCTGTAAAACCACGGACGGTTAGGGAGAGAGAAGGAGAGGTAGGCTGGTTTCTTTCTGCAGCTAGTGAGGGACAGACGGAGGAGGAGGGCGGGGTGAACCGGGCGGGTCACACAGTTGATATTCTGAACCGGTTCTTTTGTTTCGGCAATTATGTAACATTTACGTGATGAATGTGAAACGATAATCTGGTAGGCAGCTCTGCTTCGCATGACCTGACATAAGAAATGTGTTATTGTGTATGGAAATCCTCTTTTGTTCGAACAAATACAGAGTCATGTTGAGGCTGCAAGTCTAGACTTATCCATGACACAGAGAAACAACACTGAATGCTACAATTTAACCGTACTACAATCATTTATGCAGGGATTCTTGAATAATCCTTTTATATGGGTAACCTGCACACAAAAGAGTTGTGGATATTTAAGAGGGTTTTGCGCAATAAATTTAAAGATGAAACTTCACTTTGACCTCGGAAATTGTAAAACAATACCAACTCAGTCCAGTTACTTCCCATATCACATGGTCTTCGGCTTCATCAGCAGATATAATTCCTTCAACTGTCTACTATTATATCTTCATACACAGCACTTTTTCAAGCGTGACACAGTTGAAAGCTCTGGAAAGAGCTGGTAAGTGGACATTGACTTAGGATTGTTCTGTCAAAAAAGGTACCAGTGCAGTACTGAGTACCACAAATAAGGGCTATCAATTAACTCATCAATCAATTTTTGATTGTGTAATGAGTAACATGCAAATAATAATGACAAAGTGGGGAGAATTTGCCTACTCAGTCAGAAAACATTGAAAATCGATGTTATTTAAAATGATCCATTACAGAATGCGTGCACATCTTTACATCAAAGAAGCTGTAACCAACATTGTATTTATATTTTCACATGACAAAAAACTCAAACAATTAATTGTCATTATTACTCTGAGCTATTACTTTTCAGCACATCAACTAATTGAAGGTTAGGCTTATCGTTGTAGCACCAGACACACTAAATACCCACACAAATATTAGATTGTATATACATATATCATACTATTAAGCTGCTATTAATAAGGTTTACTGCACAGTGTGTGTGAGCTAAGAATTCACTCTTTTCAGCCAGACCTCAATTTTGAAAAGATGGAGGTTTGTATTTGGTCTGAATTTTGTGTTGAGCTTCTTGCTCACTTTGACCCACATTGGAGAGAAATTGTCTGAACATGGACACACCACACAATGCACTCTTTGTTTCACCTCTTTTACTCACTCACCCGCACTTCCCCAGAACCCATACTAATTATCAACTGCTGAAACTCAAACAGAGCTTATTTCTCTAAATAATAAATATCTAAATAAATTATTTTCTCACTCTTTTTGTCTTTATCACTTGTGTCACCTGCAGTTTTCAGATTCAGAAGACATTCATTTGATTTCTGGGATGTATGAACTGTAGCAAGTCAAGCACTCCAACATGAACAACATTTATTTTTCTTACAACACAAATTTCATTAAATAATATTAACAAGCACGTATAATTCTCTGGAAGGGACACTTTTGAATAGCAAGAAATAGGTCTACGGATAACATCAGGACCCAAACTGAAGGCAGGAGTTTGAAAAGGTTTTGTCAAGTTAAATGACTCGCAGTTCTCTAAAATGTGTTTAATCACGAATTTGGCACTGGTTGAACTTGTGCAAGGAGTGAAAACTGAAGGAACACATCATGCATGATTCACTGTACTATGACTCGGAAATGTATGCATTTTAAATATGTGTGTAAAAGACAAATGATATCAAATCAGAGTTGCAATTCAGACTGTCAGTAGAAACAATGTCACAAAATAAGAGCTACTATAAAGAGATGCACACCAGAAACAAATATTGACATGCCTTCATGCAACCCTACTGTTTCACTGTAAAAAAACAACATGAATATGACACTGAAGAGCTGTAAATATGTTGTTAATATAGCAAGAAGGCGAAGGACAAGTTTTACAGCATGAGGTTTTGTCCTGTGGATAATTAAGCACATAAAATGTGACCAAACAGACAAATCTGACTAAGATCTTTGCATCACATGTTAAACACATTTTGCTGCAAAAGTTCATGATTTGGTAAGTAGTCAGGGCCGTAGCCAGGAGTTTAGAAATACTAAGGTCATCAGTGGTAGTCTGCCTCACCCACTACTCCCCTCAACACCAAAAAGTACTTGATTTATTCAGTTACGATACGGTTTTAATGAAATGCCTCTGGATTGGTTTGTACCAGCTTTATGTTAATCCAGTATTTAGTGTGTGAAGCAGTTCCTGAATTCTTAAAACTTAAGAAATGTCTGAGCTAACTAGTAAAGACTTTAGTAATGAAACATCTTCCACACCGTCAAATCAAAAATAACAAAACAGGATGTGACTGTTGCATCGCAAGCTGTAATATAACTTCCAAATATAAGTTTAAGGAGGCCCTACAATATTTTAAACTCAACAGCCAATACTTTGTAAATGTAGGTCCTTTTTATACATGCGTATGTGTCAGGGTTCATGATATTAAGGAAGTTTTAAACAAATGTAAAATATACAATAACGCTGACCTAAACGTTATTTGCAGGCTAATGTTAGCTTTGCCAGTTAGCTCAGTTAGTTAGACATGTCATTTAGTCTGTGTACACATTTTGTAACAACTAATCTCTATGTTACCACTAGTATTTACCTGTTTTATGTTGTTATTGTGTAAATCTCCACTTAGTAAACACTTATGTTGTAGCAACAGCTAAAGCAAGACCCCTTTGAAAGCAACTAAACTCTAACTAAAATAACTATCTCAGAACTTTGTCTCTGCTTTCCCAATGAGTACCAGGTTATATGGGTCCCTCCAGGAGACTTGAAAGGACATTTTTGGGAAATTACAATTTATAAAATAAAGTGTTAGTGTTTTATCACCAAAAATGAAGGTCTAAAAGCTGTTTCTAAGCCTTCTCCATGCTGCACATTTGTTCATTTTGTTGGGCTAAAAATTAAACACATTTAAATGCATGGACTTCAAAAATACTCTCCATGTGTACGTTTTTAACTGTAGAACATAAACTCCCTCAAGGTCACTAGAACCCTGAAATTGCTAAAAAAGATATTAATAACATGACCTCAGTGTCCTCAATGGTAGCTACAGCCCTGTGTGTAGTAGAAAATTGTTCCAGATTGTCTTCTTACTTTTATCGGTCAGTGTTGGATCCAGTCTATACGTTTTATTAACGGGTTGAATCTTGAATGTTAATAGTACTCAGTGCTTGGTACAGGAAAAATACAGACTTTGAACAGAAACTCTGACAAGATGTAGCCACAAACCATGAACATATAATTTAAAAATAAATAGATCAAGAGACATTGTGAAATCGCCATGATAAATTAAACAAAGAATGACTTGATGAAACTAAAGGAAGGAAACACCTTGGGTACACGGATTGTAGATCCACGCTCATATTGCCACAGTAGCAACAAAGCTTATCTATTTCACAGGTGTGATATGTTGATATGCAAATCTGTACAATGTCCTGATATGAAAACAGGGAATGTAGCAAGAATTTATTTTGTATTGTGCCTCATGTTCACTTCTCTCCCTGCACAGCTCCCATACACAGACTCCCCTCCTCCTCGATGGTCTCCAGCTCATCTGTGCGGATGGCCTGTGTGATTAAATTTAACTCCTCACACATGGTCTCATACCGGTACGCCACACGGATGTCAGGAACGTTGGTGCGCCTGATGTCATTACTCTCCTGCCCCTCTTTGATGTAGTTTGGGCCAAGCCAGGACCTCTTTACCTGATCCAGAAGAAGAGTCAAGAGTCAAATCAAACTGTCTGAAGAACAGACAGACAGAGAAGGGAGCGGTATGGTTGTAGACAGTAAAATTGGATAATGTGTACTCTGCTTTAAAGATAACCTTATGAGAGAATCCGCTCATCAGCACACTGTTTCTGGCCAGCTCGCACATGTCACAGGAGCTCAGCTTCCACACCTGAGCAGCAATGCTGTACTCTTCCATCAAGGGCTCCTGCACAGAGCACAAAAGAAATATCACAATTAAACATGCACTGCTTGTTGAAGAAATGTTATTTTATATATTAAATATTTAAAATTTGTCTTGCAACTGAACAGTCTACATATACTACTGTTTTTTAATTATTATTATTAACTTTTTATCGATTAAATTGGTTGATTTGGCAACACATGGAGGTAACAGCAAGTGCATTTTAGTAATACAAGTCCCAGAGTTCTGTGCGCATTCACCAGCTTTAGTCCAGCGCATGCATGCGTAACTTCCTGTGAATTCCTTGTGTGTGAACACACACATTCAATTCGACGCAGGAAAAGCAGACTATCCAGTTTGCCTTCTTGTTTAAGGACCTATTAAGTGTCTAATTCATTCTTTATTGAAGACAGGTGGGCAGAAGAAGTCAGCCAATTAAGCTGTGTTAATCATGTCGACAAACAGCAATTACAACACAGTTATTCCACATGTTTGTCAGCTTCATGAGCCTAATTAGAGTGGTCAAGATGTAGAGCATTTCTGTTTCAATCAAAACCATTTATGATGAAATACAAGGTCAAACTTTCTCTTACTTCATGCATATGTATTCCTTTCTATTCCAGTACCATTCTTATAGCATTTTGCTTCTACCATATTCCCCATTCAAACAATTTAAGAGGCTTAACTATTAAACTCTAAAATGCAGGCTGTTACAATTGTTTGACTGGCTGTGTACACTGACCTTGGTGAAGTGAAACTGCAGAGGGTCGTCTGTTGACAGAGAGACCATGAGGCCTCTGGACAGGTACTCAGGCAGAGGGTTACGATGGTAGCTGAGGAACAGGCTGTTATTGCTGAGAGGGGACATGGCGATACCTATCTGGGCCAGGTAGTACACATACTGCAGCACAGGAGCCTGGAGGAACATAAGGCATAATGTTGTACTAAACAATCACTGCTCTAGGAGTAAATTAATACTGCGGATTAGCCAAGGACTGGCATTTTTTTTATTAATTGTGTTTTTTATTAATTTAATTGTGATATTGAGGTCACACCTTCCTGAGCAGCAGCCCGTGGGAGATGTTCTCAGACAACATGAAACCAGACACCAGGTGATGGATCGGCCCCGCCTCCCCACAATGAGGACGTAGGACGAGCGTGTGAAACCCTCGCTGCCTGGAACAAAGAAGACACTAGGATATACTAGAATACTAGGAGGATGACTTCAACAGTGTTGTTTAAACAATCGGGCAAAGTATAGTCTGCATAAATGAACATTCATCACTGTTCTCCAGTGACTCAAAGATGAGACAGATGAGGACAGCCATGAACCCATAAGCATAAGAATGTATTTTCTGGTTTGTTACCCTTTGTGCTATAGTAACATGGAGCTAATTTGGAAGCAATACTTCAAAAGTGCATACAAACACGCACAAACTGTTAAGAAGGTTTTTGAATTCTGATTTAATTGAGGTGAAGTGGGACAATTTGCTATCAAATCAGTTCAGGAAGATAAACTGCAATTTTGGTATAAAAAAACGAAAATTGTGTTTTATTTAAAATGTTAGTGTTACTAATATTAATTAGGTCAACAGGCATCGTATTATGTGACAATGAAACCTCTAGGTTGGGGCAAAACTATTTTCTTCTATATTTTTCTTTTATCATAATTGTGAAAGCATGAGAGATGCATATTTCTACCCAACCCTTTATACTTCCTATTGATCTTAATTAATATCTAAATTGAAGCTGAGAAATCTATGAGAGTTAAGAAAAGTCTCTTAGTGTACTTGCTGTGGGCACCTAAAACATAAAATCAGTGAGTGATGACATTAACAAAAACATATTATGGCAGCCACTTGGACTAAGGTGTAGTCACGTACTTGCGCAGGTGATTCAGCACAGTCATGTTTGCATACATATAGTAGAGGTAGTAGGAATAGGGCGGGTTGTCCTCCTCAGTCCAGTTGACTGGCAGCGGGCTGTCCAAGTTGAAGATATGTTGCTCTGGTTTTGACTCGTCATCCACGCTGTCAAACCCCACGACCTGTGTGAGGGACCAACACGAGATCCATGAAACCCTCTGAGGTCTGGCTACATTGAATAATATATATTCATGATTCCACAGCAGAGACTTCATACATGCTGAAGGAAGAGGTGCAGCTCCGGGTGGCTGCCGGGATTGACTGTAACCTCGAACAGAGGCGTGAAGATATTCTCCAGCATCTCTTGAAAGTTGCACAGCTGTTTCTTCGTGTGGTAGACGTCACTTTGAGAGAAAAATGCAAATCAGGAAAGTCAGTTGTGCGATTATGGTTGCAAGGATGAAATGTTACCTTTCCTGGTCTTGTTTTACTCATGTACCCTGCAGATATTTTAAAGACGCTTGGCGTGGAATGATGTGGCTGTATAACTCAATAAGTGCTACTCACTGGTGGAAAAGTAGTCTGATCTATTTATTTAGGTGAAAGTAGAAATATCGCTATAAAAACAAGCAAATAAAGTCATGCATTGTACACATGTATAATAAGCAAAAATCTGTATTAAGTATTAATTATCATTATTTCTACGTATATAATTATTAGGAAAAGTGTCTTTACAAAGGTTACAGGCCTGTTTCCTATGCAAGCCTGTTACTTACTGACTAACTGACTAACTGGGTAGCTTATTTTACAACAAATCATCATACAGTGGGTACGGAAAGTATTCAGACCCCTTTAAATTTTTCACTCTTTGTTTCATTGCAGCCATTTTCCAAAAATCAAAAAAGTTCATTTTATTTCTCAGTAATGTACACTCAGCACCCCATCTTGACAGAAAAAAACAGAAATGTAGAAATTTTTGCAAATTTATTAAAAAAGAAAAACTGAAATATCACATGGTCATAAGTATTCAGACCCTTTGCCGTGACACTCATATTTAACTCAGGTGCTGTCTATTTCTTCTGATCATCCTTGAGATGGTTCTACACCTTCATTTGAGTCCAGCTGTGTTTGATTATACTGATTGGACTTGATTAGGAAAGCCACACACCTGTCTATATAAGACCTTACAGCTCACAGTGCATGTCAGAGCAAATGAGAATCATGAGGTCAAAGGAACTGCCTGAAGAGCTCAGAGACAGAATTGTGGCAAGGCACAGATCTGGCCAAGGTTACAAAAAAATTCTGCTGCACTTAAGGTTCCTAAGAGCACAGTGGCCTCCATAATCCTCAAATGGAAGACGTTTGGGACGACCAGAACCCTTCCTAGAGCTGGCCGTCCGGCCAAACTGAGCTATCGGGGGAGAAGAGCCTTGGTGAGAGAGGTAAAGAAGAACCCAAAGGTCACTGTGGCTGAGCTCCAGAGATGCAGTCGGGAGATGGGAGAAAGTTGTAGTAAGTCAACCATCACTGCAGCAATCCACCAGTCGGGGCTTTTTGGCAGAGTGGCCCGACGGAAGCCTCTCCTCAGTGCAAGACACATGAAAGCCCGCATGGAGTTTGCTAAAAAACACCTGAAGGACTCCAAGATGGTGATAAATAAGATCCTCTGGTCTGATGAGACCAAGATAGAACTTTTTGGCCTTAATTCTAAGCGGTATGTGTGGAGAAAACCAGGCACTGCTCATCACCTGTCCAATACAGTCTCAACAGTGAAGCATGGTGGTGGCAGCATCATGCTGTGGGGGGGTTTTGGTTGCAATCGAGGGAAAGATGAATGCGGCCAAGTACAGGGATATCCTGGACGAAAACCTTTTCCAGAGTGCTCTGGACCTCAGACTGGGCCGAAGGTTTACCTTCCAACAAGACAATGACCCTAAGCACACCGCTAAAATAACGAAGGAGTGGCTTCACAACAACTCCGTGGCTGTTCTTGAATGGCCCAGCCAGAGCCCTGACTTAAACCCAATTGAGCATCTCTGGAGAGACCTGAAAATGGCTGTCCACCAACGTTTACCATCCAACCTGACAGAACTGGAGAGGATCTGCAAGGAGGAATGGCAGAGGATACCCAAATCCAGATGTGAAAAACTTGTTGCATCTTTCCCAAAACGACTCATGGCTGTATTAGATCAAAAGGGTGCTTCTACTAAATACTGAGCAAAGGGTCTGAATACTTATGACCATGTGATATTTCAGTTTTTCTTTTTTAATAAATTTGCAAAAATTTCTACATTTCTGTTTTTTTCTGTCAAGATGGGGTGCTGAGTGTACATTACTGAGAAATAAAATGAACTTTTTAGATTTTTGGAAAATGGCTGCAATGAAACAAAGAGTGAAAAATTTAAAGGGGTCTGAATACTTTCCGTACCCACTGTATATTGCATGTGAATCACATGTTTTGTATGTGTGACGGCCTGGGGCCTTAGGACTGCATGGCGTTGGCCTGCTCTCTTCTCTTGTGTGTTTTCAGGTCTTTCTTCCTGTTCGGTCGGACACAACCACCCCGTCAGTGATTGCGGCTACCTGTTTAAGTCTTTAAAAACCATGGTGAACCCAAAATGGCTCTATCTTCCTCCTGATCTCCCTGGAAGGCGGGTGCCTTGTTTTTGAGTATGTTGAGTTTGAGTTTAATTGTAAGTTGAGTTATCTTTAATAAATCCTTTTGTTCATTTAAACTGTTTTCTGTGTGGACCTCCCTCTTTGTTATGCTCTTCAACGAGCTGGGGATAACATATAATTGAAACATGTAAAGTAACAACTGACTATAGTTGTCAAATAAATAGTGTAGTAAATTGTACAATATTTCATAGAGGACTGTATAAAGTGACATAAATTTGAAATATCTAAGTGCTTGATTAAATATAC
The DNA here is from genome assembly GCF_014851395.1 of Micropterus salmoides. Lineage (NCBI taxonomy): Eukaryota > Metazoa > Chordata > Actinopteri > Centrarchiformes > Centrarchidae > Micropterus > Micropterus salmoides. Next base: position 28,613 of record NW_024041161.1, read on the forward strand.
TTTCATATTTCCCACCGCTGGGGTTACTCACAAGAGTCGTGGCACTTGCACAAGCCAGCGCACATTATTGGAGTAGACCCTATGTTTGACAGCCCACTTGGCCAGTTTGTCCCACTCGTCTCTTGAGCGCCCGTAGATCGACAGCCTGAGCTCCACGTTCTGGTACTTGCTCTCCTCCAGGTCAGCCATCACCTCCTGAGAAGCAGTGACACAAACAGTCAGCAGAGGGCATCACCGCCTCACACAGTCATTCTGCAGGTGTCAGCGGCAATGACAGCGTTTCAGCTACTAGTGAGCACCTTAATAATGTGACCAAAGTATTTCCCCTCAATGTAGTTGTCTGTTTTGATGAAGATCTCTCTCAGGATGGACTCGCCAATGGGATTGTATTTGGCATTGAACTTGTCAAACCGGTGGAAAGTGTTACGGTCCTGCAAAAAGAGTGGAAAGACCGTGTCACTGTGATTCAAACAATCTCTTAACTGATGCTGCTGTTTGATTGAATCACTATTTGTCATTTCAACATTGCGGTGCATCTTTTAACCAGGCAGCACTTTTGAACGGATTAGCTTTTTACCTATCCTCTATGGGCGTTACTTACTGCGTGCATGTCCAGGGTGTCCACGCTCAGGTCAAAGGCTGTCAGGTTCATGCTCTCAAACACCTCCATGAGCGTCTGACCCCTGCCTCTTTCCACATGAACGATCTCTTTAGGATACTTCTTCATGGCCCTTTTGATAAAACGCAGAAGGTGCTTCTGGTTCATACAGGAGGACGCGTGAATGTGTGTGTCCACCTGTAAAATGATTCAGACAAACAAAACAAAAAAATTATATATTGAAGTCTGCTTTTGGATTACAAAAAAATAAATGTGATAAGGATTAGTGGAAGCTCTCAAATTCACCTTACGGATATTGTAGAAGTCTCGATGTGGGACTTTCTTCTGTGCTGCCAGCTCTTTCATCTCATTCAGCAGGATATGCATCTGGAACTTGGAGCTAAGATACTGCAGACGACGGTAGCAGAAGGACTTTCTGTGACAAAGTGAAGCAGATGGTTTAAAAAGGAAAGAGACAAGAAGGTCTGGGGGTAGTCTTATAATTAAATAAAATCAATAATGCATGATATACACACTGTTTTGTATTCAAAAATAAGGAAAACTTACACGGGTCCATTGATAATGAGGGCCATCATGACGTTCATATCAGCGATGTACTCCTGCAGGTCTGGATATGGCAGGTCCAGCTCTGTGCTTCTGTGAGCAACATTAAATCTTAACCAGAAAACTCACCGCAGCCAATACGATGTGTGAACTGAATCTAAAAACCGACAAGCCTCCTACCACACAGAGGACTACAAGATTAAACATGCATGTATTGAGTGATTTGTCATAAATATCTCACTTTTCCATAATGTTCCTTGTCGTGTACACATGCATGACACCATCCACCATCTTGCAGCTGTAACCCATGTCAGGGGGCATGCTAGCGGGGTCCTGGTTGTCATAGGGGTGCGTTTTAGAAACAGGTGGGTGCACTGTGGCATCTGAGAGGAGACAGAATGTGGCACTGTGTCACTGCTTTGAGCGAGGTGGGACTATGGTCTGATATTAACAGCTTGCACGTTGTAACAGCCTGTTCAGGGGTGTGTGACAGATGGATTGTGAAATATGGGGGTGTGCCCGGTTATGTCTTAATGTGAGAGTACCGCACATGACACTGAACATGAGTTATATTTCCATATTAACATTAGATTACAAATTATTTTAGTAAGGTCAGAGAGTAATCTGGAATAGAGCTACAAATAATCACTATTCTTATTATTAGTTATATATATATAGATATATAATAATAAGAAGAATATTAATTATTTATATATATATATATATATATATCAATTTGGATAAAGATAAAATAGCAAAAAAAACTTTAACAGGAATACAGGAAGAAAAGAATATATATATATATCTGAATTAAGGATAGAGGTTGCTGTACAGATTGTAAAATTCTTTGAGGCAAATTTGTGATTTGTGATTTTGGGCTTCACAAGTTGATTAAATTATTTTTTCTTTTTATAAAATGTCAAATAATAGTAAAAAAAAATGCACATCAAAAGATTCCAGCCCAAATTTGTTTTGTCAAATACTCAGAAACCCAAAGATATTCAATTTACAATGACAGAAAACCAAGAAGAGCAGAAAATCTCATATTATATAACCAAATTACTTAAATACTTTAGGATGAATAAATTATCATAATTGTTGGAGAGTATGAGGATGTTAGTGTGGGCTGTAGATGTGTATATACCTGCAGTGGCTGTGGTCTCTGGTAACTCTTCCTCACAGATATCAAAGTCCAGAAGAGGCCTCTCACTCAGCTCCTGCAGGTAACGAGCGGTGGTCCTGCAGAAACTCTGCAGCGACAGACCCATGTACTTCTGTCTAATGAACAGAGCCTTCACCACACATTTGGCAGCATCCAACAGATCTGTGAAGGGGACCTGACGGAAGAACAATAAAATGGAAAGGAATGAGAAGCAAAGAAAAAGGAAGGTGTCTTTTTGAGGGTGGATGTGTTATTTAATTGTGAGAAACAACACACAAAACATTCTACTAAGAAATACTTCTACTGTCTTTTCTAATTCTCCGTGCATTACTGCAGTGACTCTGACTTACCCCGCATTTCTCCTCTCCAGAAATACTGACCCGCTGGTACTCTTTCTCTGGAACTAGTTCTCTATCCTGCAAGTCAGGGAAATAGCTCTGCTCCTTCATGTATCTAATGATAGATCAACAAACATAGGCCTTAAATTATTTTCTATTCTGGTAGATAGTGAAACACATTCTATGGATGAAGAGATCACTTTTGCATATAACCAGGGGAAACACTCACTCGAGATCTGTGGCACTGTCAGTTTTCATGAACTCCTGTTTGGCTCGCAGGAGGATGTCGGGTTCAAATCTGAAAACAAAAGGCTGAGCTCACTTGGGGATAATCAGTGTTAGACTCTGGATCATCTGAACAAACCATGTGTTTGTAAATTAACTAATAATCTTCCTTTCTCCGCATTTACTTGACATCCTGGCTGATCTGTCGCTCAAGGCGATGACGTCTCTCCTCCAGCTGTTCAATGGGGCTGTCCTCTGGGAATTCATAGGGGGCGCTGCGCATCTCACTCTCTGCCAGGGTGCGAGAGAACAGCTCCTTCACACAGACACGCATACAAACAACATTTTGAATGTCTACACATCTAGCCACAAGTATGTTTAAAATACAAATAAATCTTAATAAAGTTAATAATGGAGCACAATCACTGAGCACTAACCTCAGCAATCTCCTTGTACTTCCCATCCATGGATGTACGCAGGTCAATGGATTGTTTCAAGGCTACGGGGATCCCAGGCAAGGAATGCTGGGAAGTGAGGAGGTGGCGGGCACCACGGAGATCAACTGGAGATAAAGAAGGGGAGTAGGAGGGAAAGAGATCTTAAAATGAGGGGTAGAAAACTATGCATCTTTGGAAGTAGTGAAGAATTCATATTAATCCAAGCTTTATTTTGAGACTTAAGAAAAGATGAACGGCACATTAAGGCCTCAGTGTCTTCTAATGAGAGTAGTCAGACAAGTAACTACTCATTTCAGTTACTCTAATGACACACACAGCAACTGATTTCAGTTCAGCAGTTCAGAAAGATGATGAATCCGTTCTGCTTGCAACAGCTGTATCCAATTAACTGTCAATGCGCTTATCAACCTTTCTAAAAAAGAATAAATATTCTAATTTTACCCAGCATGGAGAGAACTCTTTCTTTATCATTCTTCATTCCTTCAACGTTGAAGTAATTCACAGTGAGCAAAACACTCTGCAGAAGCTAGTTATTCCTCCGTCAGTGGGCCTTTCCACAACAGTGGAGGTCTGAGCTCAGCGGCTGTTTGTGCCTCAAGACACAATGGACCATTCAGGTGGAGAGCCCATCAGCACATACACCGGCTAATACACTCCATTGTTGCCATTGCAAAACTCATGTTTTTATACAAACCCAGTTGTCATGGAAAGGCAAGAAGGGAAAACGAAGGGGGATGGCCACTGAAAAAAACAAACACTTTTGACAAGGACAGCTGTGAGTGGAGTGATGAGGAAAGCAGAGACTTTAGGCATTCCTCTGTGAGGAACAGAAACAGTAATGAGAGACAATGCCTTCACTCCTGTGTCTCAACCACCCCGGGTGTATATTTAGCAGTCTGCCTGCAATGATATTAATCTTTCCCTTGAAACTACGCACCTGCCACTGAAATATTCATCATCCTACTAAATATTTGATCCTGTGTGTGTATCAGTGGGCCTGTTGTCTGGCAGTATTTATAGACCACAAGAAGGTCACAGAGGGTATACTGTATGATACCTGCAGTCTGTGTTGTCTTTCTACTAAATCTGCATTGCACTGTCTAAATTAAGAGTTAGATTTATTTAACACAGCATGTCTGAGTCTGTCTGCTCTTTGGGGACAGAAAAGGAGACCAGAGAGGCCAATTAACTAGGCCAATTAGGACTCAACAAGATGCATCATTAAAAGATATAAAACCACTTGGTGAGGCAGACAGAACGTTAGGTATAATGGGAAAAAGAGGTGATGGCATAATTATTGGGCAGACCACAACTCACCACGTGTTTGTCACCTTCTGCTTAACACTGTGCAATCAACACATCCCACTCAACGCGCTAAGTATCTCGGACTGAAATTATGTGGTCCTTTTGACCCTTTTGACCCGAGCTTCAACACTCAGTAAGTTAAAATGAATGGTAGAATGATGATGTAGAAATAACAATGCAATTTAACGTGCAAAGAGTTCACCTCTATCTAAACAATCAAAGGAGGACAATTTTAACCAAATGAGAAAACCTGTTGAGGACATTCAGTATCTTATTGAAAATTAAATAACTAAATCGGTGAGTTAGTTTGAAAATAATTTCACTCTCTAAATTGTATATGGTACATTTAAGTACATATTTGGAAAACATTAATAATAATAGTAATTCAAACTTTTTTGGAGAAGGAAAATTCTATGAAGGGTTGCAGAAACTAATTGCTTGTATCATCTAACAGTATGAACATAGATTAAGACAGTGCTTCAGTTGTCATCATAGTGATTACAAGGAATGCAAACTGGCGGCTTTAAAAGTTGTATTTTTCAATATTATTTCAATTTGAATTTAGTACTGAAATGATTGATGTGTTAATTGACCGAAATTAATCAGCAACTATTTTGACAATTGAATATACAACAAATTTTTTTACAGAACATTCCTGGTTGCAGCTACTCATTGTGAGGATTTGCTGCTTTTTCATTGTAAATCTAATATTTTGGGGATTTGTACTGCCAGCAAGACAGAACAAGACATTTGGAGACTTCTTGTAGGGTGTTAGGAAATACTGTATAATGGATGGGCATTTTACAGACAAATAGTCGCAGTCTATTCAATAGTGAATAGTCTTTAGTTATAGCCCAAGTCCAAATTTAAATGCAAAAGAACAAACGTTGTCAGCAAACATTATGGAAAAACCTCTCCTGGACACATTTGGTAAATCATTTAAGAAATAATACCATCAAAATATTACTAAGTAACTTTCCTCTATCCAAAGCGAGCTTGAATCAAGAAAAATGAGAAACCCATGCTGTGAGGCCAAACTGTCCTCCAGTCTCAGTCACAAAGTCAAGCCACAGATCGATGTCCCTCTGGTGAGCACGTCTGTATAATGTGATGGCCAGCTAACACGTTATCTCTGCCGTCGGTTTGCGGCCTATCAGTTTGTTGTGATAACAGTGGACACTGGTGTGGAAGGCAGGAGACGACCAGCGGCAAGGACATCCATGCTGGGCCACAGTGAAGCTGAGCCTAGTCAAGCCTACCGGGCCTGGAGCTAATCCCCTAATGGCTGCTATATTTGGATCAGTAGCATCTACGGTTACGTAACAACTCATCCCCCCACAGTTGGAGAGCAAACCACTCAGAAATTAATAACAGCCATGTTTCACTTAAACATATACTACATAATCTAGTTGGCTGACATTTTTTTTTATCTAACAGGAGCAGGTGGAAAGCAGCATGAGGGCTTACTGTGACACAACATGAGCAAAACAGAGTATCCACACACTACCAGGTATATAATACAAAAACATGCTGAAACAAAGACAATGCAACACACCATCTTCAACGGCTCATCGTTCCATGTTGCAGCTGAGCCTCAAATCGAGGTTGAATAGTGTCAGCTTGCCGAGCAACTTCAACTGCATGCATATTTCAAAAGCAATATAGTAGAGTACAGAGAGTCGTACATTCAGTCTGACTCAAACCACATGGTGCGGTATAAAAGGTCCTCAGGGATGGAATCACGAGTGGAAAGTCATCAGAAGCCTATAGGCCAGAGGGGAGCAAGAGATCAGGGGTCAAGAGACATCCTTTGGAACTTCATCTGAGGTGCTGCTTTTTTTAACGTGTCCTAACTTCTCAAAGACAGAAAATAATCCCTGCCCTGAATGAAATAAAATGCATACAAATCCAGATGATTATACTTTAATATCAAGAGATTCCCTTTCTTTTACTCTCTCCTCTCTCTTTTTTTCCCCATCGGGCAGGCCATGCATCATCAGCCACTTATTACCTGCTTCCATTGACTATGCAGATTTGGTATTCAGCCCACAAGAAATGCCAGTGACTCACAACCTCTCTAGCAAATGTCTCACAGCGAAAGCCAGGCTTACTCACAGCTCATATGTGCAAGTCCTGCTGAGAACGCAGGAAAACCGTGCAAATATAAACAATGCAATACTGGACATTCATTTTGAAGTGTTCAGCAAGATTGTCACGCTGATACACCACCTTAGTTCCAGTACAGATACCAAAATCATAACAGTTGTGTTACATATTATCTAATCACAAGCAGCAGTGCAAGAATGTTGCCTAAATGAAACAGACTACAACTGAATACGATTTAATTTAGGAACTGTATAGAAACAATATCACAACCAGACATTCGAAGCGAGTATCAGTGTTTAAGAGTTTTGATACTTTGTGCTTTGAATACAGTTACGTCTGTACTAAAGCACTGTTGAAGTTAAAATACTAAAAAAACAAGAAAAGTTCAGCTCAACAATTAATTCTGGCCACATATTGGGATTCTCACATCCAAAAGATAAACACAAACGCATGGCAGGCAGAATGCACCGGGGTCTAACGGCTCCTCTGCTCCTCTTGAGGATGCTTACTCCTCCAGCATCATCTCTCACTGGCTCTGCATAAAAGCTGACATTTCTCGAGATGTGTAATCAAACGCTTTCTATGGCCAGAGATGGTTTATAGTCTCTGCAACTGCATGTCTGCAGGCTGATGTTGGTATTCTTGTAGAAACCTCTTTCCTCGCTTGAATCATAAAGAAGAAATGCTATAAATATGAATGCAGGATGCTCACAAGTCTTGAAAAGAACCCTTTCGATCAGATCCCACAGTTGCCAGCATAGTCAGCACAATTTATCAACCTGCTCTGCTTCTCACGCACTTTTGTACCATCTCCAAAACACATGAGAAAGCTAGTTTGTGGGACAATCAATCGACAAACATTCTCCTCATCACACTCAAGACAGCACTGCTCAGGGCTACTACACAAAGCCATCAAGGGACAGGAAGAGGAGAGTGGCAGTGAGTGTGAGACAGTGAAAGGAAAAAAGGGGGAGGGTCAGAGAGGAAGAGGGGAGAATGTTATTTGTGCTTTTGCACAGGATGAGGGTAGTGGAGCGTACCTGTCTCTCAGAGCCTTTGTTAACCAGCACCTAGCTGGGCTGAGAGAGGAGAGAGAGACAGAGAGAGAGGGAGAGAGAGGCCGTCCTGGCAGATTGATGGAGCATGCCATACAGCAAATGGCCCAGGATGGCGTCTGCTGTCCTTTCAAGGTGGGTTAAATGTGATAGAATATAGAGAGAAACAAGAAAGAAACACTTGAGACACTCAAGTCAAATGACAAAACTGGCTAAAACACACATACGCGTCACATAAACACATTCACAGAGTCAAAGAGTCATGCCCTCTATTCCATTAATCTGTCCCTGTCATACATACAAAGAGCTGGTCCAGCAGATCCATGAACTGCCCCTCATATCCCAGTGTCTGCCCCCCCCCTCCTCTGCTCGTGTGCGTCCTGGTTCAGGCCAGCTGTCGCTGCACTAGCTACCTCTGGAGCTGATCCTCCTCATTTAAATGCCTCTGACATCTATCTGGGACGTACCACAGGAGGGAGAGGAGGCGGGGGGGAGACGACATACATCACCGGCGGATATGTATTCTCCGGCTGTGAGTTTCTCTAACAGCACCCCCTGCTTGTCCACTTGATCCTCCGTGCTGTGTTTTGCACCATGTGTTCAGGATGTTTGTGTTGTCTGTGTGCATGTATGACAATAAAATGGTGCGTTCTCAGCGGTAAGGTTTGAGATGTCATGGTTTCTTTTTTTTTGCAGTCTGAGGGAGTTGATTGTCTAAGAAATGAGACCTTGCCTCCATCTCCTCTCACATGAATGGAATTAAAGGGCCAGCACGTTGTTCCCATTATGGTTGCATTCGTCATTTCTGGAACATGCTTTCCCAAGTCAAACACAGGACTGTGTGTATGCTGAAAATTATGAAGTAATATTAACATTTCAGTGAACAATTTCATAACACCGAATGATAAATGCTTTTCGAAATCCTTCTTTATGTCTGCAGAATGCAAGTTTCTCTGCAGTCATATCACTTTTCTTATTATACTTTTGCACTGAATGTAAATTTGCTCTGGATAACAGCAACAGCTGCATGCTTGAATTGAAAAGAATTGTTTTGATTTTACTGAACTTACTGAATTGCACTTAGCTTCTGATTTGTGCAAGAATACATTCCATTTTTTTTAAAATTTCCATTAAGCTCTGGAGAAAAAATGTCCAGTCACTGTAGATAGAATGCTGAGACATTTATCAGACTTATTCACCACACAAGGTTGCTGACGTTTAATTAGGTCAAAAAAGATTTGAAAACATCCTCATGACTGGCTTTTCAAGTGTTACAAGCTTTATAGATAACACCATGTTGAATGAATCAGTTGTTTGCTAAGACCTAATTCTAGTGGTGGACAAAGTATACAAATCCTGTACTTGAGTAAAAGTACAGATACCATTGCTTTTAAAATACTGAAAAGTAAAAAGTACTATTAGTATGGTTATGTGTGGCATTCATTATAAACGGGTTGCCCTTTCAATAATAGTTCAAGTACTCAGTTATATGTGTGTGTCAGTGGTGTATTCAGATGCTTTACTTAAGTAAAAGTACTAATACCACACAGTAAAAATACTCTGTTACAAGTAAAAGGCTTGCAATGAAAATGCTACTAAAGTAAAAGTATGTAAGTATAATCAGGAAAATGTACTTAACAGTAAAATTACTCATTGCAGAAAAATGTCATGTGACTGTTGTAATTGTTGAGGGGAGGCTCATTTTAACTATTTTGTGTCAGAGTGAAACTAATGATTATTTTCATCATGGATTAATCTGCTGATTATTTTCTCCAGAAATCGATTTGGACTTTCTGTAAATAATGAGAAATGCATAATTACCCAGAGCCAGAGTGACACCTTACAATGCTTGCTTTGTCTAAAAAACATGACAAAGCTCACAAATAAATAAATTAAAATTATTAAAAGGAAAAGCGGCAAATCTTCAAATTTGTGAGGGTGGAACAATTAAATTCTTTTACATGAAAAATGTGTTAAACGATCAAACTTGTCACCAGTTCATTTTAATGTCAATCTAACAATCGGGTCGGCTGTATGTTGGGTAGTTTAATTTATAACAAAACATAGCCTATTTTATTAAGTCTTCACATGTTTAAAATGTGTAATTTGTAAGTAACTAGTAACTTAAACTGTCAGATAAATGTAGTGAAGTAAAAGTACAAAATCTCCCTCTGAGATGTAGTGGAGTAGAAGTAGAAAGTGGCATGAAAAGAAAATACTCAAGTACCTCAAATTGTACTTAAGTACATTCCTTGAGTAAATGTACTTAATTTCTTAATAATTAATTCCATTGATTAGCAATGAGTAAAGAGGCCTTTAAGCTCAATCAATATCAGTTTGTATTGAGTGTTTGCACTGCCTTATTCTCTTGCTCAATACTGTCTAGAGTTCAACTCAAGTTGTCTTAACTTGGAACTCAACCTTTCCTAACCCTAATACAGAATGTTTTTTAAACATTTGTACTGTTTTCTTGTCACAAATGTATTTTTTCATTTTTAAAAACACTAAGTAAAACAGTTGGGCCCTGTAGTTCCTAGTTAATGTTACTCAAACAGATGTAAATAGAGAATTTGTTGGGGACTATTTTCAGCTGGTGCTCTAGTTAGTATTTACAGCAGGAGGACAGTGAACATGGGATCAAGTCAAAATAAGCTACAGTTTACAAGGACTGTCTTGTATTCCACTAAATTTATGGGGTCATTTTGTTATGAAATACAAGAGCATCAGCTTATTTTAATACTGGATGGGGCATTTAGTAAGTGGGGTTCTGGGGCTCCTCCCCCAGAAAATTTTAAGCATTAAAGACTTTATTTCCTGATTTCTGGTGAGAATTTCTGGTCCTATTTTGGTCTTTTCTGCACCAATTTATGCTGGAAATGTTTTATTTATGTAAAGGAAAACACAAAATTCAAGTGGCAGGAAACAATTCAAAATAAGGCTCTCAGGCATTCTGTGTTGCTTTCATA
>NW_024041162.1:0-25838 GCF_014851395.1 Micropterus salmoides
AAGCATCAGGCGCAGTCTTCAGGTGGAAAGAGGCCTCCTACACATGTCACTCTTGTTACACTGCCCCACCTCAAGCTTACAAACTGGGTGTAGCCTGGATGTCTGTCCCTGGATGAGATACGGGCCTGTGTTTTCAGTGCAGAAGACAGCTGGCTTTGTGAGCAGCAGAGTCAAGCTGTGCAGTATTGATAAAGCTAAGCGCCTCTTTGCCCCTCTGTCATGTAATGTGTTTTGTTCTCCTGAGACTAGATGTGGTTGGTCGGCGCACCTCTCACTGTGCCACCAACCGTCTGTAATCCCATCACTCTACTCCCCCATCGGCTGTGAGACATTCACACTCCTCCATCATGAGAAGAATTTGAAAAGGAGGACGCTTTCATCAGCTCCTCATGAGATCTGTGCCCCCTTGACTAATTTTTATCAGCATTCATAGTCAAATACATAAAACTGTAGCTGCAGTCCGTCGTTCTGCTACCCCACTACTTTAAAGTCTTAATCTTCAACTCCCTCATTTGTAATTACTCCTACTGAACTGAGCAGCTGACAGAATATAACTTCTCTAAATTCAAGCAAAGCCAGGCCTTTCCACTTCTAGCCAAACTGCTAGACGTTAATCTTTTAACCAAGATTTATTTTCTGACATTACAGCTCACAATTTATCCTAGTTAGGGTTATTGGAGGGAAAGATGTGCGCGCCAGGGCCCTGATATCCCCTTAGCAGGGTTTTGTTTTGGAAGGGTGATGGTGATTTGTAGTGCTGTGCGAGTCTGGCTTTACAGGCAGACTGTGTACCGGCCAAAGAAGGAATAATGTGTGGACTGGGAGATCTGTTATTTCCTCGGGTTGCTGTGGTGCTGGCTCTGGTGCTGATTCTTCCTTTGTTAAAACCGCCTGAGACCAAATTGATATGCAATCAGCCCCCCTGCTGCCACATTCAGCTCCTATCACTGAAATAGGCTCCTGTTCCCTCGGTGGAGAGTTCACTCCTTTGCATGTGCTGGAAGGGAGCAGTCACACTTTGTGACAGGGATCAAGAGGAAGAGTGAGAGGAGAGGTAGTGCCACACACTAGTTAAACTTTTATATGCCTACACACACTTTTATATTTGATGGCAGGTTACACTTCTGTAAATCCACTCTCTCAAACTGTCATATGTTACACACAATCCAGCTTGACTGTTTTTGCATTAGCATAGGCGTCCATCCATTAAAAAAATTCTGCTGTTGCAACGTTACTCTGCGTAGCTCCCCTGTTAAGTCCCACTTTGAGTTTTAACTCCACTGGATGTAATCACAAAGGTGTGAGCCTGTAATCCTGCTGTTTCATCTCCTCATTAAGCCCTAACACTGCTATTATTAATTCACTATGTCAGTTTATGGTAACGCTTTCTATTGGGGGTCTTTTATTTAGTCCTCTGGCTTTGAATTATTCATTCTTGAGACAGTTGATGTGCATGTGCGGGTGGTCTGTTGATTTGTTGATCGGCATCAGAAGGTCTTGCTCTGTAACGCTGACAAATCCTTTTTCAGTTTCTGTGCTGGCAGGTTCCCATTTTCTTCTCAACACTAGGGAACATTTGTGACATGTCCTCCCTCTGTCCTCTGCCCGTTGTTTGTGTGGCTCTGAGAGCAACAGTGGCGTTAATGTGGTATTAATTAAATGATTGTAATTGGACTCAATGAAGTGCTTTCCTCAGGCTTGCTCATTCCCAGCACAATGAAAAGAGGAGGGGAAGAAGAGCTGACACTGCGATCACTGACTTTATCAAATCTGAGCTTATCTGAAGCTGTGAAATCACACGGTTGCCAGGGGAAGATGGAGGGTTGGGGTGAGGTAATAGAGCAGTAGATGTAGTTTCTGAGTTACTGAATGATGTGCTGTCTCAAAGTGCTGCACTCACATTTTCCTCTTCTGCCCCCCCCCCTTCTTTCCTGGTTCTGATCTAGTTCGGGAGAACAGAGGTGATAGACAACACGCTAAACCCGGACTTTGTCAGGAAGTACATCCTGGACTACTTCTTTGAGGAGAAGCAGAACCTGCGCTTTGACGTGTGAGTTATTCCATTTGATCCGGTCCTCTGAGGACACACACTAAGGTGTGTGTGTGTGTTTCAGATGTGCCGCCCTTTTCTAACCCAGTCCTCCAACCACAGGCTTAACATATTCTCCCTCATTCACTCTCCGTCTTCTCCTATCTATCTCTTCATCCCTTCCTTCCTGCCTCTCATTTTCTCTCGTGGAGTCACTCTTCTTCTCCCTTCCCTTCCTTGCCACCAGCTCGACTCTCTCCTGAGGAATTATTCATTGGTGCGGCCTCTCAGTAGTCATTCGTTGAAGGGAGATTGGTATAAGGGTGATAAATATTTCATATAAAGTTTTATCCTTAATCTCCCTGCTGCTAAGCAAAGCAAATGTCTAAAAACCAAGTCCCATAAAACTCACAGACTCAAAGACGCCCCGCCCCACCTTCGCCCCCCTCTTTTCACATATTTCTCCCTTCCTCTCCTTGAAAAGGCCAGACTAGTGAGAGGGTCAGGGAGGTGCGGTTTCATTTTGAGATCTCAGAGAACAGAGTTTGGATTTTCTCCATTCTCCCCCCTCCTTAAGGAGCACGGAAATATGCTTTAAAAAATCTGTCCCTTTTTTCTTCTTCAAGCGTGAAGTCCCTGGTGGACTATCCAGGACAGAGCTGTAGGTCTCTGAGGATTTTTAGACACTTAACGAATTCATCTGGCGTGCTATCGTGATACAACTCTGGAGCAGGAAAGGAGGGAATGCATCCCCTCACAATTAGTGTTACTCATTTACATCATCTCTTTTATCACAGAGGTGGGAGCCAGGGCATACTGAGGTTTAATTACTTTTACATTAAGTTTGAATGGCAGATGCTTAAAACTTTCTCTGCATTGGTAGACTGTTTGAATACGATCCCCCAGGCAAGTACTGAAATTACATTCATAAACTATAGAATGACTTCCTTAATTAACTGTCACATTATTGCTTACACTTTTTTTTCTTTGGCCATTCCCTTTAGCTACCTCACTGACCCAGGTGTGTGATTGACAGGCAGAAAATGTCCACGCTGCAGCCAGTATTCTTTTATGAGAGTCTATAATAATTTGTAATGTGTTAGGATTTTTCCCATCTTCACCTCTGTGATTTGTGGGTTCTTTGTGATTCCAGGTATGATATCGATTCTAAAAGTCCAGATCTGGCAAAGCATGTAAGTGAAGAACGTGGCATGTGTGTCGTGGTATCCTAAAATGAATCTGAATTGTTATCAGTGCATGTCTCTAATTTTGAGGCTTTATGCAAACCAGCGTTAATGGCATCTAAAATGCTCAAATATATTATGGAATAATGAGTGAATTATGCTTCATCTGCCACAATTGTTTATTTTTCTTTACCTTCCACCTGCTTCACTTTGTAAAATTAAGTTTTTTATTCCTCTTGAGCTGTAATAATCAGAGTCCCATTTGCATCTGGCATAGCCCTCATTACTTCTTTTTTTTAATGAGAAATGAAGCATTGCGCATCATTATCAAAGCTATTCAACATATTTCCCTGTGTGCTCGGTAGTGTTTGCAATTTAGATGTTCATTTCAAGCACAGTTTATCCGAACAATATAAATTTATTTATATATTTAAATGGCAGTTTTGTCTGAAAGGGACAGGACTTTATTGCAGAACGTACATTGAGGTAAATAACTCATTCAGGTGAATGTATGTTAGTGTCATAATTTATGCTGAAAGCTTTGATAAATAAACAACTCATATTATATAGACATAAAGGATATATTTGCAGCACTTGGTTTGCATACTGCCAAGATTTTCATCATTAGTTACTCCTCTATCATTGTCATGCTTTTATTGTTGTGTTGTTGCGTTGCATTGCATGCTCTGGAACTGTTTCTAGTGTGAAACTCTTTCTTGCTTTTATTCTCTCGTGCTCTTTCACTTTCCTTTTCACTTCCTCTGCTCTTTCATCGTCTGCTTTTGCTTCTTCTTCTTTCTTGCACTTGGTTGATGACAGTCTGGTATTTGAGTCGTGTGCCTTCTGTTCCATGATATGCTCTGTTGTGTCACTGCTGCTGCCTGGTCTCTCTTTTCCTTCTCCTCCTTCTCCACCCTGGAAGGCAACCGACCTTAACGTACGTGTCTGCCTCAGACAACCTAATTTATAACTGTACAATGCTTATAACGATGCTTAACTCCTCACCGACTCTCCTTGTTATCCCCCGTGATCCACCCGAACGCCCCCAATCCTTTGCCCCAACCTACGTCTCTCTCCATCCCACTTTCTGCTCCCCCCCCCCATGGCAGGACTTCCTGGGACAGGTCTACTGTACACTGGGAGAGATTGTGGGCTCACCGGCCAGTCGCCTGGAGAAACCTCTAGGGTGAGTGTTCATTTTACCGTGTTCACTTTCTGTTTTTGCACAATTGTGTGGCAGGAATATGAGCCACTCAGCTGGGAAGTGGTTTTCCTTTACTTACCCTCTCAAGCAGACAAATAGAACTTTTTAACTTTGCAAAGACGAGTTCTCAGATATTATCAGATAATGAAAACTCATTGCCCCCTCTCAGCCTATTCAAATGTAACATGGTTCTCCTGCTGGATTTCCAGCAAAGATGAGGCGGTGATGAATATGTCTACCTTCTAGAGCCATCTGTATTGTACATTACACTGCAAGATTAGACCCATGTGCTTGGATGGGAATGGGTAATTGAACACGAGCGGGGGCTTCCTCAATGCAATTACTGTCATTAAGGAGGCGATCTAGCACAGAGAGTGGATTGAAGTCAGCGTGAGACACATGGCACTATCAACTCCTCCTCAACGTAAATTGGGAAATATCAAGTCCTGAAGACATTGGCACCCACGGACGTGTGCGTGGCTGTTTGAGTTCCGTGTGTCATTCTGCGAATGAGAAGGAGGGTTGGACAAACTACGAAGCTTTTGTTTGTGTCTGAGACTATGAAGTGCAGTGTGTATGCCTCTGTGTGAAGTATGAGGCGATGCTGTTCCCTGCAGTGAAGGGGGGGGGGTTGTGTGAGAAACAAGGCTTTGGTGTCGACCGTGAACTCTGCCAGGGACTGGTGGCGGTGGATTACAGAGCTCGGTGCCCTTCAGTGCTGAATAAGAGGATGAGCAGGATCAAGAGGCAGTGTTCACCAGTGTGCTGTAAACTAGGCTTCACACCCAACATCAGAGACAGGCAGGAGGCTCAGGAACCCCCCAGACATATAGGACAAAAGTATTGATTCTGCAGCTTCAGCGAGGCACCTTGATCTCCGCTGACACTCTGCACTGATGCAACACCCAATTTATCTGCAGCAGAGGGTGATGATGATGATAGGTTGGCAGTACAGACCACAGTATAAAAACTGAAGAAATGAGCCCTCATAAAAATATTAACTTGTGTTGCTATTAACTGTCTCAGCAGCTTTTATGCGACGGAGTAGCAATTCAGAAACACAGGGAAAGTATAGGTTTAGTTTGATTCTCGGTTCCTGATGACATTCAGTTACCCTTTTATTCAGCCCTGTCCATTTTCAATAGCTAAACAATATTCATGGGTGTTTGAATGGAGCTTTCCTCCCATCCTGTGATAGAAGATAGCTGAGAAGTTGCTTAATGGTAAGTGCTGTATTTCCTTTTCCTGTCATGCATCCTGATGTGACAGTGCCTCTCTGGACCTGAGCTTTGAGGAACGGCTCCCACAGGGGCTGAGGGAATCTGTTAGCCATGCTTAAACAAGCCCTCCCAAGGCACACTGCATCCAATGACCTGCTTAAGAAGCACATCAGCACCCATTTCCCTATTTTCCACACTTCATCTCTCATTTATTCTCCCTCCTTCCATCCACCCATCCATTCTTTTTTTTCCTAGATTGACCCCCTTTCTCCTCATTGTGTTTTCGCTTTCTTTTTGTTCCCCCAAATCTCTCCCCGTCTCTCATTTTGCTCCAGAATTCGCTCCATCCAGCACACACACACAAATGTGTACTACCATACTTCTGAGAGCATTTTACTGACTTATCCTAGTCTTACAAAGCTCAGCGGTTTCAAATGAAGGAGAAGTGTTGCTTTGGAAGAGACGGTCTTTTTCGTCTTTTTACTCGGAGCTACACAGACATCCAATATACCGAACGATTCATCTCTTCAATATGAAGAGAAAGAGCCCACTTACAGCCCTGTAGGATGTTCTTTGTTCTTAGTTGTGGAGATGTAAAGCATGGGAGTGCTTTTGGTCACAGGAATGTTGATCAGTATTTCAATGTTTTGGAAGCTTTATGTTATTTGGAACGTGGTTGTATGGACAGAAATAGTGTTTTTAAGAAAAATCCCAATAAAAGCGAACATATAAACAGTAAATATGGCCAAAACATGGACATTCGCCTGGTATATTTTTGAAAAATTGTGTAATAACTGTTGTATAGTAGATTCTTTTCATCAAATTTACAGTAACAGTTGTATTGCAGGAGTGTTTTCGAAGACATTCAGTTGCATTATAATCAGTTGGGTGATGGTTTTGATGGTGATATTGCTATTGAAATATAGATTTTATACCAGGTGAGGATGATGATATCATAATTTCCTTTATTGCATCTCCATTTACTCTTTAATAGAAAAATAAGAATAGGAAATAGGATGTAGTGTCTGTGTTTAAGAGGCTAGTCTTACAATAACACTAAGCAAATCCGCTACGCTCCTCCCAAACCCAGAAATTAGCTGTCATAATTCAGACTTTCACCTTAAGCCCTTAATTGTTTATTTTTACTGTATTGGTACCAATGTTTTGTTCCCAGAGGGGTGGTGGGTCCACACATTTTAGTATATACAGACTGTGTCCCCTCACGATGTTGCAAATACATAGCTCCTACAAAATACATGTCTCCTACAAAATAAAGTTACACATTATACTAAAATTTGCTTTTTCAAATATATTTCGGAGGAAATGTAGTTGCTGTGTGGATCATGTATTTATTATTATTTTTTGCCTAAACCAGGATGAGTGAAGTTCTTTTTTTCTCACCATTTTAACCTTTATTGACAGATTGCAGTGACAGTCAGGAGGGATGACACCCAACAAAGGTTTATATGGTAATATGTCTTACATAACTACTAGGCTACCAGGACGCCCCCAAGTGTGAAGATCTTAAATCATAAGGAAGTGGTTGGGGTAGATAGTTGGGCTTGCAAAGCACAGAGTATTGACCCCGGAGACCAGGATTTATGTCCTTCCACGTAACGTACCATGTATTGATTAGTAAAGACATAATCCAAGCAGCATTACATTGCCTACAAAATGTATATGCCAGTGTGAGTTAGTCTTATACAAATGTATGTTTTATGAAACTAGTTTGAAGATCATGTTGCCTCAAATTCACTCCCTGCACTCATACCTTAACATTAATCATAACCACTACATACTTCATCCCAAGCCTAACTCAGCCCTTTAGACTTTAACAAGTCTTAATAAAGGCAAGTCTTAACCCCAAAATAAATTATTTACTTTGTGAGAACTGAATTATGGGGTGAATGTTGAGGTGTATGTGCACTAAGTAAGTAGTCATCCTGTTGCGGGATTCCTTGTTCCATTCTGATGACTACATTGTGCACACACACACTCATACGCTCTGCCCCTTTCATGTAAGCAGAAACCTGCTATACACGCTTGGCTCAATAATTTACCTTAATCATTTGTATGCACTGTGCACATGGGGACAAACGTAATGTTCTGGCATTCGATTCAGAGCAAATTCCACAGACTTATTTGTCGTGGGGTATGGCTTTTCCTACATCCCTTTCTTTATTAAGATTTATTTATTTACAGAAACGTGTACCAGTGGAGGGAATGTGAGCTATGAAGCACTGAATTGACACGGTGGTACAAATCCATTCTGTTTTAAACCTGGTTTTGATGAGAGGCATGAATCAAAGTATTGGAAGCTGAGGAAATACAAAGCTAAATGATTGACTGATGCAGGTGAATGGCATCTTGTACTGAAAAACACGTCTCATGGCTTTGATTATGTGTATAGCCTGTGGGAAGGCATCGTAATATGGTTGTGTAGGTAACATAATAATAGAGTTCATTATACAAATGGCAGTAACCTTTTCTGTTGGTATAGTAAATTATACCACACACTAGAGCATTTGAATGCAGCACAACATTAGCATGTTAAACCCATTAGCCTACTGTGACTGTGACCTCCTGCTGTACGCTTGAAGCAGGCAATGAACCATAAGCAAAACTGCAATAACTGCTGTGGGTGTGCTGGCTGCACCCATGGGAGCCAAGGGAGGAAAGGGATGCGTAGAAAAATATAGAAAATAATATATAAAAAGTGTGCATGCTGAATTCAATAAATTGAGAGCCGTAACTCACATGAAAGGCTCATTTGAACTGTATCCCACGAGTGGGAACCAAACCATCATTAAAACGAATAACCTTGTATTTCAGTTGTCTCTACAACACTTCATATATAGAGGTAACTGAGTAGGACGTTTAGGAATATATTTACGCAAAAGCAAGGATGTGTCTTTCACTTTTTAGTAAGAGGTCAGCTACTGTCTGTAGTTGCAGTTATGAGAAAAGACATAAAATATAAGTCTGATACAGTGAATCTATACACAACATTAACCACAAATGACTCCATTTATATGAAGATGAAGTAAAATGAATGCTTGAATGTGCTTTGGATGTGGAGGTACCATGGAAGTTTGATATAAGCCATAAGCCATAGACTCTGCCATACTCCTAGTTGTTTTAGCTTACTCCGTCCAGAGCCATGTAGAGAGTTGCATCATCGCTGTTCAATTTCAATTTAAGTGGTTATATTGGCATGGCTGCATACAATGCAACATTACCAAAGCATATTAATACAAACTGTACAATCATAATACACAAATAAACAATAAACAGTTCTCAATAATAGACACTCTCTCCAATGGAGCTCTCTACATGGCTCTGGGTTGCTCCTACCTTCAGCTCTGGCAAACCAATCATTGCTGATTGGTGTAATCGGTGCGCCAGTGCAGGACTGTCGCCACAGACACCAGATTTAAAAACGCTGGTATTCTGCGAATACAGAGAGATTTACCTGGCATTGTGTGAACTCGTTTGGCAAGGGCTTGAATGTAACAGGCTTTTACCATGTGAAAGTACCAAACTGCAGTTTTAAGCCTTCGCCATAAATTGTTGAAATGTGTCTTACATAGTTCACCAGAGCCTGCACCCAGTGGTACTTTAAATGCAAAACTTCAAAGTCAAAGGCTAAGCCAAAGTTAGATTTAAGTGAGCCCAGGGGTGGAACTAAAATATTAAACAATAAAAACAGAAGATGAAAGTGTAGTTAAGCTGATCCATTATCTCTTGGATTTCTACTTGTTTTGATAAAGATCTGATTTGATTAAAAAATGCTAGATTTGATAAAAGCAGAGCCAATATTTGATTAAAATCACAAGAAGCTTGATTTTATAGGCAACTTTGCTGTTAATCACTTGTTTTCTCTGATGTGGGAATTTATGGCTTAATATGTGCAGTGGCCAATGTGTCACAGGCCACGTTAATGTCAAATGTGCTTTCTGATAGTTACACCTGCATTAAATAATCGCTATCAAGAAATATATTTGCTGGTCCCACCTCTTTTTGTTCATCTGCTTTATTGATGTTGAAAAGCGCCAACATCAATAAAGCAGCAGAAAGTCTTTAGAGAATAGTAAACAAAAAGTCCATTTCACACTGTTGGCGCAAAGCGGAGCTCCAAATGGCTCCAAACTGGGTCTGTCACATTCAGCTGTGTGACGAGGCCTCCGGGAACAGAAGTCAAAACAATCAACACTGACTTTTCAAGATTAAGCTTTGATTGACACATTGGCCCGTGCACATGATAAATGATGACTGCTTACACCAGCGCAGGCGTCAATTGATAAACAGTGAACAGGGTGATAAATGATAATGTTTTTAAACTCTGCCCTCCGCCCTCTCTTCCAAATATGGTCACTTCTACTTCCAAAAAGCTAAGATGGCGCTGGCCAATATGCCAGATTTGAGGCTTAAAAAAGGTGGCTTTGTCCAATTTTTATATACAGTCTGGTTAAAACCATTGACTGAATAAAAAGATGAATGATATGACAACTCCCCAAAAGTAAAGGCAAAACTGATCGCCCCCTGGTGGCTGGCTACAATATAAGTCATAACCCCCACACACTCCATGTTAGTGGATGGGACATGGGCCAAACTAAAAAATCAAAGTCAAATACATTCTCAAAGATGGTTTCTGTTATTTTAGGTAGTTGTTATCACGCTTATGTATATTCAAATGTTCATTTTTTGGTTAAGTTTGGTTTTAATTATTTATTTGATGCTAGTTATAGGACTGATGAAATACAGTTTTTAAGACAGCTGTTTTTACATACCCTTGGACCTAACACAATCAGAATTAATAACCACCATTACATAAAAAGGTTAAGTAATCTTTGCAATGTCATTCTTACAAGATGTCGAACCACTGTGTCAAGTAGCAGAGCTGTATGACTCAGAAAACTTGAGGCTTCACTTACCTCATCTCAACTTCAGCGACTCACAGTTCTTTTAAAGTTGTTGGTTAATGTAGTTGGTTGACTTGAGGCTACACAGCGGCGGTTCCTCTGAGATGAAAACGAAAACATGCTGCAGTTTTAAATAATGAGTGGGAGTGAAAGAAGTTCATTTTGTGGTGAATTTGAAAATCCTTAATCTAAGTGCTACAGATACTGTACATGGAGAGAGGGAAGCAGGTACTGCGTTTCTTTGCCCATTTAGCCCCATGTTTGCCTAAATTATTTAACTGGGAGGTGAAGTGTTTTAGACGGCTTACAGTAATCAGCATCCTCTGCCTCGGGACATCACACACAATTAGAGCATTCTGCTGGCTCACTAAACTCCAATTGGAGCTCTAAGGCTGAACGCTAACAAGGGTCCCTCTCTAATAATGTGTATTGCTGCTTAGGTGTGGAAAACCCATTCTGGGCTGATTGTACAAGAACCTATTTTGTCCCATGAAACAGGGATTTATTTGGTTTCCATAAGAGGCAAGAAGCCACCCTTCTCAGCAGTGCAGCTCTTGTAGTAAACCTTCTGTAGTTTTTTCACATGGCCTTCCCACATTCAGTTGAATTGCTCTGTTTATGACTCTTCAAGGTCTTTTGCGTCACACAAATCTAAATCTTTCTGCCATGAAAAGAGCAGAGTTCATTTTATAAATACTTTCGTTGTTAGGTCTTGGTTTTTAAAACTCTGTAGATAATAAGGCAATAGATTTTTGTCTTCACACTAATAATGGAGGCCTCGGGTCCAAGAGCAGGCAAGGGCAATGGAGGTTTTTACTCTTCAGATAAGCTTAGCTGATTTGTTTTGCACTCAGAGCTGACAGTGTTCATTTCTGTTATGGCCACGTAGTATCATCTGCTGGAAAGGTGAGAAAACCCCATGAAAGCCTCTTAACGAGTGCTCTGCTGCCCCAGTTTAACACTCCCATGTTGTTAATCTATTCATCAGATGAAAATGATATGTCGGCGCACAGATTGCTATCTATAGTCAGCAGTAACCACTACAGAAATGGTCAGGGTGACCCAGTGTAACATGACATGAATTCTATTACTCTATGCCCAGCACCAGGTTAAGAGGCTAAAGGTGCCGTGGCCTCGTGACACAGCGGGGATAAGGGAGAGGAAAATCAGCTGTGATTTGATGTCAAGCACCCACAGTGGGAAAGTGTGACAAAATACGATTTACATCATGTGTGGAATAACAAAGAGAATTGGGCATCTCTTTTGGCCTCTGATAGAGAGGGATGTTCTGTTCTTGCCGGGGGGGATTGAAAAGGCCTCGTTCTGTCCTCCAGAGAAGGTTTTTTTCTTGTTGGCATGAGGAAACACAGGGAAGGAAGTGAAGTCGCTGTCATAACTTTGATTAGTTTTTCCCTTTGGACTGAGAAAGAAAGTTTCTTTCTGATTCATAACATTTCCTAATCCACTCTTTTGCCGTCAAAACAAGCAATTTTCAGCTTGCAGGTGGTTGATGAATGCCTCATTTATTTAGAATCACAATATATCCAACGTTGTTATAGTGATTAAAGCCTTTGCCATAATTTATGTAATCAATCTGCCAACAACAGTCTTATTACATCATTACCTACTTATAAAGTGGAATACATTTAAAATTTAATTGTATTTCATATTTAGTGTTTATAATTAGCCAGCACACAAAAGTGAACAGAATTCTCATAAATTACAGGCGCTAAATGCGTTTAAAGCAACATTATGTAAGATGTGTAAGTTGCCAACCTAGCCAAACATCAAGCAAGTCTGACAACACAAGACACAGCAATTACTTACAATTACTTACTAGTATAACTGTGTATGCAGAAAGATTGCCAGCATTTCTTTTGCAGTCTTTTATTTTACAAAGCTCTCGCCAACATCCGGGAACTTTGCTTGGTAACACTGTTACCCGGCTCCGGCTCGACACCAGCGCCGTTCTCCACCAACAGCAGCATAATTTTGCTTGAAACTTGGGTGGCAGGCTAGCCAACAAAGCTAGACAGCAACTGACGCACAAGCACTTACAGTAATGTTACCAGAGTTTGAGTACCTAGTAAGTTTGGTAAAATCAAACTCGAGATTTCTAGCTAGTGGCTAAACATCTGTCTGTGGCTGATTTCGACAACTTTGCTAACACAGGGAAACATTAAGCAAGTGTAACAACACAAGACACAGCAAGCCAGCTAATAAGTTATTACTTACTATTCCAACATTAAGAATTTGTTAATGTGTTGGTTTGCCATAATGCAATCGGGTTATCAATCCTACATAGTGAAAGCTCCTCTGGCCTATTACAAGGATCATTTTAAGATAAAAATACTACATAATGTTACTTTAAGTCATTGTGGTTGTGATAAGGGTCATTATGTATCACTGGGAGACCTGAGGTATTCAGTGAATAGCACCCAATAGATACACAACATGTCTGCAACAAAAGGGACAGCATGTTGGCGACAATGCTTTTTTATGCCTTGTGCCTTTTTTTCACTAGTAAAAAAAAACAAAACAAGCACATTCTTTACTATCGGGTGTTTTGTACCGTATATCCATCTGACATTTTCTGCACCACATTTCTTGGCCTATTTACTTGCTTTGTGCTCATTCTAACAAAGCTTCAAAGAGCTTAGCACAGGTTGCCTGTAGCTACCTGTTTTAAACACAAACACCAGCTCCTCTCTCGGCACCAACTCTCCTTTCCCCCTCTCTGAGAACTACAGTTTATGTGTTCTGTCAGGTGTTGAATTAGCCAGTGCACTTTTCATCCTCTTTTTTTAATCCTGGAGAGGTGAGGGATTTTGGATGCTTATCGGTGTATGAAGATCAAGGGGATTGGGGGTATAATCCCATTTGAACCCACATAGAGTTTTAGCAACCTTGTCTAATTCTGTTCAACTATGTTCTGCCCACTGGCCCAAACGTTTACAGTGGCACAAAGCCAGATTATCTGTCTACGCTCCATCTCTGTTGGTCTCAACTCAAAGCAGTTAGATTTATTCATTTACTCCTATCCCCATGTCAACCAGAGATTTTCTTTGGGTTGACTAACCTGGGCAAGCTTACTGAAATCATTCTTTTGTGCAGTGAAAGCTATCCTATTTCTTGTCTTATTGCACTCCACCTTCCCAGATGATATGTTTTAATTTGCTTATCCCTAGGTATGAAATTGCAAAGTAACAATCTTCTTTGCATGAAAACACTGCAGTCACTTCGTAGGAAAATATGTAGACCCACCCTGCAACAGCTGCAGTGTGAAAAAAGATCTTCTTCTTGGGCTCTCACTCATATTGTTGAGCAGATAACCCTCCCCCACTCTCATATGCGTGACACGACACGTTGCAGCGTTGTTAAATATCAAGACCATTCCTCATCCTAATGACCTAATGTGAACAGCATCAACAATTGCTTCTTTCTCCCTTTTCGGACTTTAATCTAACCAACCTCCTTCCACCCCACCTCCGCGCTGATAGGTAATGGCGAATATAGGCATTGTGAATCACCATTTCACGACAGTAACTGCCTGTAAAGGGGAAATTATAGGGGCCATACATTGAGCCTGAATATCCATAATATAGTAGGTCATGCACAATAATCTGCAATGCTTGTTTTTTTGAGGAATAAATGATATTCCCTTGAGAAAGAGATAGACCCAGTATTCTTATTGGTATTCTGCAAGAACTGCAGTATCAGAAACTTTGGCCAAGTAATTGTAGTGATGCTGAAATATTCTGCTTGATCTCTTTCCATTCAGTTGATCAAACAGGGGATCTGTCAGGACAGCTGCGGCTAACTCTCTGTGTCAGTATGAGCTAGGAGCATGACAGCACCTCTTCCTTCCGTTTCTTTCTGTATAAAGAAAGCCACTCTGCAACAAGGCCCTGTTTCATTTCTGTCTCTGTGTGCTTTCTTCATGATGTTTTGTTTGATCCTCTGGGTTTCTGTTGAAGAGGAGAAACAGCAGAGGAGGTAGCCTCACTGACATGAAGCTAAAGATGAGGCCCGCTTGGGTTTTCAGACAGCACCGATACACATCATGGACTGGCATTGGATTGGTCAGGACCATATGGCACAGTGTCTGCTGAGTGCCAAAGGAAGCCTGCAAGTGACGAAAGGAATTAAAAATAATTGTGTTAAGTCATAGCTACTTAGCATGTAATTCCTGCCAGAAGCCTTAATGCCTATTATATCCAATTAATCATTCCCTGGAAGCACAGAAGCCACGGATGATAACAGGCTGTCATCTGTGTTCCCTGAAAAGACCACCTCATCAAAACTCAATTCAACTGTCAGCACTTTAATTGCTGAATTTAGTTGTTATTAATTCTTTGCTATTGTTACTCTTAACTGTAAGGTGCATTATATCTTAAAGAAAGTAAGTAATATAATTGCACAAGTGCTTAAATTTCTATTCAAGTAAACGTAAGGTTGTTAATGCACTCAGCCTGAGAAACCTACCTCAAGCCTGTTTGGAGATGGGAATGTCCCGCAGCCTTAACAAAATTTATAAAATATTTAGATTTGACCTTTTTAACCAATCATATGTCAATCATATGAAATTAAAATGTTCTTCTATTTTACTTTGTTGATAGGCACCACGAAGTTTCAAAGCACCTAACAAAACTTTATTCAACTAGTAGATTCATCTAACGACTAATTTATTTATGATTATTCTTAAGATTATAATATATAATATAATATTATTAATATTATAATATTAATACTTGATTAATATAACAATTAATTTATCCAAAAGTAAATATAAAAACCTTGCCTATTAATAATTCAAAGTTTTATTCAGTCATAATCCTAAAAAAGAGACATTAAAGACACTAGAATAATCATAAGAGTGTCATTTTTAAAAATGTGTCTAATTTCCATATCACTGCTGTGATATGATAATAATAATAACAGACACTACTTGTCAGATCAGAAAAAATACTGAACGTCAAATTAAAAAGGATTGCTATGATACATTAATTTATGATTGATTAATTTAAACACTGTATGTCAGCCCTTTCCCTGAACTGGAGAGTCTGTATTTTTACTGAAATACATTACTTACAACTTAAAATGGTTATGACATGGATTTATTTCATCACTGGGGTAATATGCAGTAAGATAATCATTGGCAAATAAATAAAAATAACTTAGACAATTTACAGACTGCAACAACAACTGTAATGTTAGTTAGACCACAGGTGTAACGTTACCTTACCCTGACAACAGCGATGCAGAAATTACTTTTAACTAGGTGGCTATGAGGAAACATTTAGAAAATCAATTTTAAGTGACTACTACAGAATCACGTTCATTGTGTTGATAACACTAGTATTTTGTGCTTGTCTGTGGACAAAAGTAAACGCGGTTCTGTCTTGCTGCCATCTTGACAAAGCGCTTCGAGTTGATTTACAAAGCTCACAGAGCGCCACGCTGTCCCTGTCTAAAATACTTCCAAACTTTAGATGGTCAAAGGCGAGGTTTCTTAGCTGCAGCTTGTTCTCCAGGGGAATTCCTGCTTTTGACCGGGTGCAGTGACCAGCTGATGCACGTTATGCAAATCGATGTATTTTCAAAATCGAAGAAATTACACTTGTTACAACTCGCTACAATGTAAAGTAGTGAGTGCACAACTTGTATAACAGTGTAAATTTGCTGTCCCCTCAAAATAAAACATCACAAAGCCATTAATGTCTAAACCGCTGGCAACAAAAGTGAGTACACCCCTATTGAAAATGTCCAAATTGGGCCCAATTGGCAATTTTCCCTCCCCGGTGTCATGTGACTCGTTAGTGTTATAAGGTCTCAGGTGTGAATGGAGAGCATGTGTGTTAAATTTGGTGTTATCTCTCTCACATTCCCTCATACTGCTCACTGGAAGTTCAACATGGCACCTCATGGCAAAGAACTCTCTGAGGATCTGAAAAAAAGAATGGTTGCTCTACATAAAGATGGCCTAGGCCATAAGAAGATTGCCAAGACCACGGTGGCCAAGACCATACAGCGGTTAAGCAGGACAGGTTCCACTCTCAGCATCATATCCAGAGACTGTCTTTGGGAAATAGACGTATGAGTGCTGCCAGCATTGTTGCAGAGGTTGAACTTGACCTTACATACATACATTGCATACAAATCTAATCCATGTTTCAGTCCTTTGTTGTTTGACATAATTTGAGACCCTGTGGCACAGAATGAAAGTGTTGAAATGTACAATATACCAATGCTTTTGCTATTCTTACTGCCTTCCCAGTAGTGTGGCTAAGGAGCATGGCAAGCTGCCAGTGTTGACATTATTGAAGAAAGTTCAAGTTGTATCCAAAATGGAAAGGGATCCTCCTCTGGGCTAAATTAATTTGCTTAGTAAATTGCGGTATGCCTATTGGACTTATACTCATTGTGTTAAAGTGGAACTTTTTGCCTGACTGTAGGAGTAGAGCTAAGGTCAAGGTGTACTTGGAACTTCTGTAATAGCCTCTGAGGGCAGAGTGAACAGTAATGTAGACTCAAGCAGTCGCACGGCTTGAGTCTACACTGTTCTTCAGTGGTGTTAAGCACCAATTGTCAGCTGATATTAACACATGTTCCATTCTGTTTTTGCTTCTGTGTTTCAAACACAACTTTGCAGTAACTATTAAAATTACATCTGTTGATGTGAACCTCAGTTAAACTTTCACCAACTTATAATTAACTAGAAGAGTGCACAAGAGTACATATCTCCGCCAGGCCTGGTATCATCAAACACCATATGAATAACACACCGTCATGTCTTAAGTCATTTTGCATGTAATCACAATGCCTGTTTTGCTATTTAAGTGTCATTTCATGCCATTTAGTCTCTACTGACTTATTTTGTGCAGACAGTGTGTTATTTAATAAATGAATGTTAGAGAGAAAATCAACATAATGTATTCAACTTAAGTCAACTGACGTAACTAATGTACTTATCTTCTAGTGTGGCCAGCAGATATTTGGGACAAGGTTCCACTTCCATGCGTCAGTCATTGTTTACAGTCCAAATAGCATTCTCAGAACTATTTGGCTATTGTCTGAAGACGATTTGAATGCAGATACATCTTTAAAAAGATTGATTAAAAGCTAAAGAGAGATGCAGAGATTGCATTTCGGCCATGGTGTTCTGACTCCATACAGATTGTTTACCTGCATGCAACTAAAGCTCAACATGATTGGTCAATACTACTTTTTTGTCCCTTAGCTACAGATGTACACATATATATCTGTATATTGAGATTGGGCCTTAAGGCCAATTTGTACTTCTGTGTCGAATTTCTGCCACACCTCTCCACAAATGTCTATAGGCTGTAAGAAATTTGATTGGTCGGTTTGGTAGCATCACATTTCCTCCAAGCCCCCAGGAAGTGCTCCGTGCTTTAAAGCCAATTTCACTAGTGGCCAACCAGCGGCTATAAAACAGTGGTACATTTTTTTTTGTCACAACCTCTGCGAAAATTTTTCGCCGTCAGTACTTGATCCATTTGGTCCAATAACATTTGGAAAGTCTAGAGCCCATGAATATTATTTTCATTGGGGGGGGGGGGGGTTAGCTGGCTCAGCTGACAGTGGAACATAGAAAGCACACCTCTAACTAGCGTTTTGTCGGTGTAATTGCAGAGACGCAGACACCAATGCACAAGTGTAAATGCTCACGATGTTGTAGACTTGACGCAGAAGAATAAATTGGCTTTATGTGACAAAGTTGTGGCAAAATACAGAAAAAAAGACTAAAAACATATTGTATACATGTCTTTCATGATGTAACCTGATACATCGATGCTGTCACATCGTTTTGTTGACATGAGATGGTTAGCTGGGGATTGCCTGTTTGCTAAACATAACAAAATACCCTTATGGTGTTTGACTGTTATGTGAATATTCAAATGCTTGAGTAGCAGCAGAATCAGTGGAAATAAATATGACACATTTTACATGACCAACTGATTAAAGCCTGTCCGTTCCTTAGAGCAGTTACACTGTAGGCCTTGTTCACAGCAGATAGTGCAGCAAAGAGGACCACAGCAGCGCATTTCACATAATTTCATCATCAAAGCGTTTTCCCACTAAGAAACCCTCAGCGAATGAGTGCTGAGGCCTCTTGATGCAGGACACTTCATATCAGCAGCAGTCACATTTCACTACAGAAGCTGTTAGAACCAGCAGAAAATATGTCAATCTGGGCAATAAAAAGGAACTCATGTGCCTCAGACAGGAACTGTATTTATCCATTCAGTGCTTGGTTGCTCTTCAAGTTAACTAGTCTTTGCCAGAGAAAATGCTGCACTCAATAATGCATGCCTAATTTAAAAGCCCATTGCCCTTTTGGTACCGGCTCTCGTCTCAGCAGCAGAGATTTGAGCAGGGTGGTGCATCTTAACTTGTCTGGAGCTGATATTTTACCAATCACTGGATCTCATTTTGTCAGTTTAAAGGGATTATTGGTCATTACTGTCAACCAATTGCTGTATGTTCAGCCATTGTAGGTTTGTGCTTTAGATCATTTTTGTCTTCTGCCGTTGTCAGAGACTGCCTACCATTTAGCAGTATGGAATCCAGCGTAACTGCCAGTCAGATCAACTGTCACAGCTTGATGAGGATCTGCAGCAAGACTGACCTTCTAATGATTGGCATCCTGCTAAGGCCACAGCAGGACTCCTGTGTAATTTCCTTCTTTATCCAAAAAGATGACAGGAGTGTCAGCAGCTTATGTGTTGCTGCATGATTGGAAAGTAGATATTCTGTCTTGCTCTGGGTCGGATGGAATGGGCTCTCTGCCTTCTCCTCACAGCTTCAGTGGATGCATAGTGGGCGAGACTGGATATCGAAATAAATCTCATTTTGTTCCGCTTCAGAAAATACAGCCAAATAACATTTAGGACAAACTCTGGAGCAAAGTTGTCTGTGTTTTTGTTTTGCGCCGGATTGGCAAGCTTCTGAAGAGGTGATGCATTGAAACACAGACACGCAGGGAACCTCTTGTGTGCTATGATACGTCTTGATCATCTGCTGAAGCGGGAATCAGCAGTAAACAAGTGCAGACTTTCAGAGCTTTAAAGTCTCAATGTGGTGCTGGCAAACAGGGATCAGATGAGTTTTCTGTTTCAGCTGTTTTATTCCACATTGTACTAAAACCCTCAAGAGTCAGTATTTATAACTTATTTTGATTCAGTCTACAGCGGTGAAACTAAATTTTGTGCTCATTAGAGTTGTCAGACTGTCACTCTAATGCCACTTTGCCCTTCTGTAATGGATTATTGTATTAAAGCTGTAATTTCTATGTAAAAAAACCCCACATTATCAGCCTGAAATGTAAAGTGTGAAAGCAGAAAAAGTCTTATGAATGTTAATCGTTCTAATTATTATTATTTAAGTGTCCGGTATGCTCTCTTGTGGAAATGGCATACAGGAGGTGAGAACACTGTGGAGTCTCGCTCAGATTCAGAACAGTTCAGCTGCAGCTCCGGTTGATTTAAATGAAGGCCGTATTACAGAAAGTTCCTATCTTAAGTCTTAAGTTAAGATAGGAAGAGTCTAAGATTAGATTTTTCCCAATTTGGTATTACAGAAGCAAATCCTAACTAACTTTAGGAATCCTATCTTATCTTACTTCATCCTGTCTTATCTCAGGTTAGGAAATCCTAAATACTCAATCCAACATCGGTTATCAACTTTTATGTATACCTAGCGACCAATGCCACTTTTCTCATCACGCGAGCTAAAGGCTTTTAATCGTTTTGCGGTAGTTTTGTTAATGAATCAAACTATCATTGAACTTAAAATCAGATGACTTAGAGGTGTTGGTAACCTCCTTCGAGTAATCCAAATTCAAGTAATGCTTAACTCTGGCGATTACAGAGAGTGAGTGGGCTAAAATAGCGGACCCAGTCAATAAGTCCATTTACAAGTGATACAAAGAGAAAGGCAGCTGTTGTATCCAGAGAGCAGAGGAAAACCAGTGCGGGCTCCTCCTGTGCTCCCTCACTGATCCTGGCAGAAACCCGTACTCTTCTCGGGAAAGTTAATAATGAAGGTAAAAATAATAGGCTGCTGGCTAATGTCATCATTTTTTTTATGTATTTTATTTGACTTTAACGATCTCCTTCTATCAAAATCTTGCATTAGGATACTTTTGTTACATCAAGCCTTCAGATTATGTTATGAGACATTATCTAGCGTTACATCGCCTACAGCCTTTCTATTGTCATCAAACACATCGGTAGAATCAATAAGTTCCCACCTGTTGACATTTTTTTGATTTTGTAAAAGCAATAAAAGAGCAGCTTAAACGAGTTAGCAAACACTACCTGGTGGACAAATAAAGTTAGGACAGCTTAACAGTTATCCTAAAGTTATTAGAGTTTATTTAAGATTTACGGCACTGTTAATCTGTAATGGCCTTATTGCGTGGTTACCAAGCAGTTAGGATAGGATCTTCCGATTAGGAAGTTTCTGTAATACGAACCCCACGATAACCCCAAGATAACTAGACTCACCAACATTGGTTCAGAAATTTAGATAAGAGGTATATGCAGTTTGTGGGCTACATTGCATGAATTTAATAGTGTTTCTCAATGCCATTTAAAGCAATATTATGTAAGATTTGGTGTTTTTTTGCCCCTACAGTTTCCCTAGAGTGTAAACCACTGCTGTTGTAAATGCATTTGTTATGATTTGCATGTCAAAAACTTTGCTAACAGAGCCAAACATTAAGCAAGTGCAACAACACAAGACATAGCAAGCCAGCTAATAAGTTATTACTTACTAGTCCAAGAGCAAGAAGGCCAGCTCGGCATCTGTCCTGCAAACTTTCAGGACTTTTAGCTTAAGCCACTGAGTAAAAGCCAGTCCGATATCAACTCTTGCCCGCTCTTACCCGGTCTGTCTCTTTGTAGCCATGACGCCATTCACCTTATTACAAGTCAGTGTTAACATCAAAATCATGATTTAGAAGCTATTATCTTAAGATAAAATTACTACATAATGTTGCCTTAATCCACAAACCTTCACATTTATTGAATGGATGGTTGCTTGAACAATTGTTGTTGTAAGAGTGAATAAAATGTGTTTGTTTTCACAGTGGCATACCTGGGAAGAAATGTGGGACCATCATCTTGTCCGCTGAGGAGCTGGGAAACTGCAGAGTAAGTCTAAAAAGTTTTAACCAGTATCTTTTTTAATTTGATTATACTGTAGGTTTCATAATAAATGTTTTGCAATGTCCTCTGATCTATTTTGAAATGGGCCCTTTAACAACAGCACATTAGAGCTTAATTAAACATATTTACTTTATTCGATAGATTATGGCATGTCACTGTGAAATTGTATGTGACACACTGTGGGGAAATGGTGATGTATGGTAACACAATGCATGTATAGCAATGTTCACAAGCCTGCTGAAGTGAAGTGGCTGTTTAATAGCCTTGACTTCAGTAAGATATATTATATCATAACCGTCCAACTAAACCAACAGGATATGCCATGCCACCATGCAATTGTGTTTGTCATTGGGAAATTGTGTACACAGTGAATATGCTGTGAGTTTGAATGGCTTTTTAATGAGCCTGGCATCATTCCAATCACTAAAACAGGCATTTCCTTCTATGGGTGGTGTGTTAATCTATGAGTCGGCATTAATAACCTCTGTCCACTAATGCCCATTGGCTTTCTCGCCACACTGCTAAATGAAGATAGTAAATAATCACATTATACTGCTGCCAGCCAAGCAGGAGAAAGAAGCAAGACTTATCGGCCAGTACAACTGGCCTCCCTCTGAGGCTATTAAGAAAGCCACTGAGCTGCAACTATTGTTTAAATGTTTTACAATATCCTAATGCATGTAAGCATCTAATTATTCAAAGCTCTGTAACTCCCAGTCATACATGTTGAGTAAGAAGCACCTGGTTTAACAGTAGTTGTGCTTGATTTTTTTTTTACTAATAGCGTCATTAATTTCCTGACAACTAAACAGTTTTAGAGGGCGACAGATAAGCCATGCTGATAATAAAACTGTCATGATAACCATTACTGATTTGTTCGTTGCTGGATTGAAGTGTCACTGCTCACAATCATTCGAGGGCTTCTGTGAGTCATCAGATGCACTGAATCTGCGATGGTAGGAGTAAGCATAATCATTGCAAAGCACCACTTCAAGAAGCGGTTTTGTAATATAAATGCAAATGATCATTACTGGTACAAATGACCATTTCCTTTCTCCCAGACTCAATTAGAGAGACACTGGCTTGACATGTCACTCCAGACCTGCCCTGTTTACACAGAATTTGACCCTGATTGGAAATACCTCAGGTTTGAGTAAAGAACAGGAAACTGAGAGAAATGGCATATTATTGTTAGTCTGAAGGCCCTGCTGTCAGTACAAGTCCCACACCTGTGAATTGTAGCAGTTTGGAATTGCTACCATCCATGTGGATGGTGTTTATTCTGTAATCCACCTGTGACCAATAAATGGAGTCTGCAGAGTTGCTGCTTTGCCTGAAGTAAACACTGCAACTCTTGTTTGGGGAAACTGAAACCAGCAGAGTGAGAATCGACTGGGTTCTGCAGGGACTGTTAACCAGGAGGCGCGTTGGCTCTCACCTTCGTCGAGGATTTGCCAGGTATCATTAGAAAGAGCAACAGCCTCTGCAATGGATCAAAGGCTTCCTCTTGGCTGTCGTTATCTCTGGCACATATGACATGCCAAGCATCGGCTGGCTCTCTCAAATCTTCCTCACGGTCCAGCCACAGCTCTGGCTGATTTAAATCTAAGCAAACCACACAATACTTTACATATGACAGCAGTAAAAGACCCATTTTTTAATTTTATTTGCTCAGATCATAACCATCTATTCCATTACAGGCTTACGGCCATATTAGACAAACACGCAAATGAGTGGAGTGATGGCTGAAGCATACAAAGGAATTGTGTTCATTTCTGATTAATAAAATCCTCTGACTCATGATTCATTTTGTGATTCATTACAGTATGCGATCCTGCGGATGCCATAAGCTTGCGTAACCTGAATTGAACTATTGTCTGGTTTGCTTTGTAATCCTTGAACGACCAGTCCAACTTTCTGAAAGTGATGGTGTGAATTGCTCTGCCACTTACCCCATACAACGATATCTTGGTAGAGCAGAAAAGTGGAAAGACGGATATAGACTGCACTCACTATTCCCCTGCTGCTCTTAAACCTCAGTGGCTGAAATGAATGTTCTGCCTTTTTTCCCCACTTAATGAGAGGACACTGCTTAGGCACCAAAGTGGGTATGTTTATCTGTTACCTAATGAAGGCTCAAGTCACTGTGTTGCCATGATGGTGTAATTGTAGAGGCGTGTCAGGGCTAAGTAGGACAGTTATAGGATGCCTGTATTTTTAAGTGCTTGGATAACTGACCTCAGCAAACTCCTCTAACATGATGTGTTGGTTTTTTAAATCTACAAAATGAGCCACAGTGGGAACTTGGTAAATTAGATGTTCTCATGAAAAGCCATCAAGGGAGAGCTTGACGCATCTCAGGTACAAACTGCGCAGTGGATGGCTCTGTTACTTGGCTGATCCGTATCCAACTACACAAATTGGAAAAAAACAATCTTCCATTAATGTGCGCTCTACCTACATTGTAGGATTGTTAGAAAATACTAATAATAACTGAAAATGATAGTAGGGAATGACAGTAGAGTAGATACACAACAACCCGGCTCACAGTGTTGATTGGAACCATAAACTATGATGGGAAACAACTGCAATAATCAAGTTAGCTGAATTTTCAGGAAAATACTCTTGAGAGTTATTTTACTACATATCTACGCAGCGGCATCTATCTTTCTCTCAGCGGTTGCCTCAGAGAAAGAGGCTAGTCTGTGTTGTGGCTGTGGCCAAGGCATGAAGTGGTATAATGGGGGTTAGTGAGAGGCTGCTCAGAGGCAGAGCGCACCACACTGATGTGGGTCAAAGTAATCGATAGAGGCCCTGCCCAGCACTGTGCTGATTCAGATCTAATAGCTGCACTTCAAAACCTAAGAGCCCAGGAGGGCACTTCTTCTTTTGCAAGGTGAAGGCTCTGAATCTCTTCTGGTGTCACATCTCACGCATTTAGATATGATGATGAGACACTTGACTTGCATATGTGGAATGTTGGAGGTCCGAAAGGTTTCAAAAAATACTCAGATGCAGCATTGAGATAAAGGCTGTCAGGGATGGGGAACACTTTGCAGAGTTTCTTCTGATGTGGACATTAACCTGTCCAGTCTGTGCCCCCTGTGCACCCTCATTATTACACAATGCACACTAATACCTTGACCACAGGGAGACGATCTGGAACCAAGAGCATTATGGAGAATGCTTATTGTCCTTATAATGGCAGCGCACATTGAAATGCTGCCTAAATGAGTATAATTATGGTAATACCAGCCTTTCTAATGTATCATTGCTGCACTCATACCCTCTACATCCTTTTGGTACACAACCCCCCCTCCTCCATGTGCAGGGTTTTAGAATCCATTTCTGTGCCTCTGCATGGTCTCATACTGTTAGTATGATTATATTCAGCACAACAGGTATTTTCAATTTGATATCCCTTATCCCATCCACTGTTGTTATGCAGGAGTTGCATAATAAAGAAATGGTAATGAATGCATTTGCAGGTTTTGGAAACTAGAGCCCACTGGCTGGTTTTCGCAGTGCCCTTATTAGAATTCAGTCAGCACTTTGCTTTTATTTGGTGCTTCAGTGCTTTTATATCTTGGCACAGCATGTATAAACAAACAACAGGAGGCAAACAGAGGCAGAAGCATGGATTTTACTTTTACTTTACTTTTTTGTCTTTTCATTTCTCTGATTCTCCGTTTTTTTTCTCTGTCTGTAGGATTACGCCACCATGCAATTCTGTGCCAACAAACTGGATAAAAAGGACTTCTTTGGAAAGTCAGACCCCTTCATGGTCTTCTACAGAAGCAACGAGGATGGCACGTGAGTTTGTTTTCTTTTTCTTCTGCTTCTCAGTGGGTTTTTCATTTTAGCTTATCAAAGACAGGCAGGGGGGTGGACATCAAAGAGGAAGGGAACCAAGGTAAAGAGAATTAGATTGAGATCCCTTGAAATCTGCAGCCATAAAGATAAGTTCAGACAGACAAGCAAAGTGTTGCGAGAAGAAGTCTTTTAAGTTTAATAGTCTGTTGACTGCCTCTCCAGGTTCACCATCTGCCACAAGACTGAAGTGGTGAAGAACACGCTGAACCCT
>NW_024041163.1:0-29655 GCF_014851395.1 Micropterus salmoides
ATAGCAACTGTGTAGAGAGACAAAGAGATTATGTGGTCAGGGTTCTCTCACGTGTTAACATCGCATTTAAATCGAAGAGATGAGCATCATTCAGAGTTTCCAAAAATTAAATCCAGAGTGAAAGACTCTGAACCATTGGATGAAAAAACATTCCTGCTGCATGATAAAGGAAAATAAACGTTTTA
The DNA here is from genome assembly GCF_014851395.1 of Micropterus salmoides. Lineage (NCBI taxonomy): Eukaryota > Metazoa > Chordata > Actinopteri > Centrarchiformes > Centrarchidae > Micropterus > Micropterus salmoides. The sequence continues at coordinate 186 of NW_024041163.1, forward strand.
ACCCGTTTTCCCAACTGGTAGTAGGAAATATCTTCTTGCTCAATTTGGTCAATGTCAAAAATGTTAGTGTATGTATATTTATTTATTTATTATATTTTCATTACCAAATAAGGGAATCCTATTTTGATTGTGTTGTGCAAAAACCAACAACGGATCACCTCTGAACCTGAATTAAGAAGTACAGTAACAACTTAAAAGATGAAAAATCTTAAAACAGACAAATATTTTTCATGCAGATGGTTAGTGCCCTCCAAAACAGAAGTAACTGTAACCTCTTTCATCCAGACTGAAATATCTCAGCAACTACCTAATGGTTCCGAGACAATAACTTGAAGACTTTAGTGATCCCCTAGCTTTTTTCAGCTAGGGCTGTCATCAGATCAAAATTTCAATTTGACCAATATACTTTATTTTACTTTATTTATTTTACAAAATACCTGCAAAACCAAAGAAATTCCCATCTGCAGTAGCTCTGTGGTTTATGCTAATTAGAGGGATGTTAACATGCTAAACTAAGATGACGAACACGGCAAACATGGTTAGCATTGTCATTGTGGAAATGTTAGCATGTCAACGTTAGCATTTAGCTCAAAGCACAGATAAGCCTATACGCACTGCCTCCCCTCCAACAAGGCTGTACACTCTTAGTCATGTTCAGAGATTCCTGGGTTTTATGTTTTTAAATCGATGCTTAGCTCCGAGACTCATTTGCAATAGAAATACATAACAGGCACAAACTGGGCCTACAGGTGAAAAATTAGCATATCGTGCAAAAGTTCATTTATTTCAGTAATTCAACTTAAAAGGTGAAACTAATATATTATATAGACTCATTACATGCAAAGTGAGATATTTCAAGCCTTTATTTGATATAATTTTGATTATTATGGCTTACAGCTTATCAAAACCCCAAATTCAAAATTAGAATATTGTGAAAAGGTTCAGTATGTAGGCTCAAAGTGTCAAACTCTAATCAGCTAATTAATCCAAAACACCTGCAAAGGGTTCCTGAGCCTTTAATTGGTCTCTCAGTCTGGTTCAGTGGAATTCACAATCATGGGGAAGACTGCTGACCTGACAGCTGTGCAGAAAACCATCATTGACACACAAGGAGGGAAAGCCTCAAAAGGTAATTGCAAAAGAAGTTGGATGTTCTCAAAGTGCTGTATCAAGGCACATTAACAGAAAGTTAAGTGGAAGGGAAAAGTGTGGAAGAAAAAGGTGCACAAGCAGCAGGGATGACCGTAGCCTGCAGAGGATTGTCAGGAAAAGGCCATTCAAATGTGTGGGGGAGCTTCACAAGCAGTGGACTGAGGCTGGAGTTACTGCATCAAGAGCCAGCACACACAGACAGGTCCTGGACATGGGCTTCAAATGTCGTATTCCTCTTGTCAAGCTGCTCCTGAACAACAAACAACGTCAGAAGCTTCTTACCTGGGCTAAAGAAAAAAAGAACTGGTCTGTTTCTCAGTGGGCCAAAGTCTTTTCTGATGAGAGCAAATTTTGCATCTCATTTGGAAACCAAGGTCCCAGAGTCTGGAGGAAGAATGGAGAGGCACACAATCCAAGATGCCTGAAGTCCAGTGTGAAGTTTCCACAGTCTGGTTTGGGGAGCCATGTCATCTGCTGGTGTTGGTCCACTGTGCTTTATTAAGTCCAGAGTCAGCGCAGCCGTCTACAGGACATTTTAGAGCACTTTATGCTTCCTTCAGCAGAAGAGCTTTATGGAGATGCTGACTTCATTTTCCAGCAGGACTTGGCACCTGCCCACACTGCCAAAAGTACCAAAACCTGGTTCAATGACCATGGGATTACTGTGCTTGATTGGCCAGCAAACTGGCCTGACCTGAAGCCCATAGAGAATCTATGGGGCATTGCCAAGAGAAAGATGAAAGACATGAGACCGAACAATGCAGAAGAGCTGAAGGCTGCTATTGAAGCATCCTGGTCTTCCATAACACCTCAGCAGTGCCACACTGCATCCATGCCATGCCACAGTCACGCAGTAATTCATGCAAAATGGGGCCCAAACCAAGTACTGGCTACATATACATGATTATATTTTTTTTTGAATTTGGGGGGTTCATAAGCTGTACGCAATAATCAGTATCTCACTTTGCATGTAATGAGTCTATATAATATAGTTTCACCTTTTCAGTTGAATTACTGAAATAAATTAACTTTTGCACGATATGCTAATTTTGAGTTTCACCTGTATGTGAGGGTAGGTATCCTGCTTCAAGATAGAGCAGCTACAGTATGATTTTTCTTATGCAGTTTGTTTTGGATGGTTGGTACAGTATGGTTTTCTCAAATCAACAGACAAAGCTGTTTTGTTCTCCCAGCAGCAAAGGCTTTTGCTTCCTCAGTTTCAAGAGCCCAACTCCCAACTCAGAGGTCAACAACAAAACACAGCTGTGTCCTCTACGATAACACTGTTTAGACTACTGTCCCGAACATTTGTTTTCACTTTCTTTCATATCATCTCCAATGTCGAAGAATCTCTGCTATAAAGCACAAACACTCACCAAGGTTGTCAGCTCCTCTCGGTATGATCACATCAGCATATTTCTTCGTCTAAATAGCGCCGTTCAAAAAAAAGGAAAAAGGTTTGACCATGAATCGATGCTCAGAGACACAAACACACAAACTGAGTTGAGCAGAGTTACAATACATGTGGAACAGCACTCACTGGCAGACAGAACTCCTCAAATGCAGGCTTGACAAAAGTAATGTACTGCGCTAGAATACTTTCCAAGTCCCGTCCACGTTCACTTATGTCACGCAGCACTGGGGAAAAATGAGACCAGTGAACAGTTATCTTTAAAAAGTAATAGCAGTAGTTCAAACACTTGTTCACCAAGAGTAACTGTAGATGAGAAGTGATAGCACGCTCATGCCTGTACAGTAAATATAAAGTTAAGTTTGTTTGATAACTAAATATCCCAGGACATAAAAACTCATAATACCAAAATGTGTCGTCTTTAAACTTATCTTGTTTTTCCTGCATAAAGTGTTAATTAGTGAGTCTATGCAGTTCTTGGTTGGCTGATTTTATTGCCTTATGACAGAGCCAGTCTAGCTTTCTCCCTCTGGTTCCAATCTTAGAGCTAAGCTAAGCTAATCACCTGCTAGCAGAAGCGTCATATTTACTGTACAGCCATGACTAGTAGCAATCTTCTCATCTCAGCAAGGAAGCAAATTAGCATATTTTCCAAAATGTCTTTTTCCTTAATTAACTAAATCTTTAATTTAGTGCCTTGCCTCTTGTGTTTAGAAATTGCAGGGATTTGTCTAGTCATGCTTCTATGCCTCACCTCTCCGTGATAGACGTGTGTCTGCGTCAGTGTCCACAAACAGCTTCATTTGGAAAAGGTCTCGGATCTCCTGAGAATAGAACATCAGGATGCCCTCAAACAGCACCACATCAGCAGGGTACACTGTCACTGTCTCTTCCTTCCTGCCATACAAAAGACATTAAATATAAAAACATTTAGGTCGAGGCCAATGTTTGCTGAACAGCAACCATTGTGGTGATGATAATGGTAAATGTTAATATGTAGTGTAACAGAGTATCAGACTCACAAAGTCAGCAAACTGACTCAGTAATATCAGTTTTACAGACATATCTCCCTAAAGTTTGCCAACATTAGCCACCTTAAGCTAATAGTCACACCAGACAAAAGTAAGGGTGCAGGGATAGCAGCAAAACCCAGTGTAGTAAAATGAGCAATGGTGTGTTTTATTGCTAATGAATTTAACTTTCTCTTTGTAAACAAAGTGTTTGTAATTTCCTCTTTCACACAGACTTGCTTTAAAGCTTCCAATGTTTAATTATGAATTGTTCCAGTGCAATACGTAAAGAGAAAGAACATAAAAACATAAGTTAAAAATAAGGGACCATACCAGTTTTGCATGTTTTAGTCTATTTACTACCATTTACACATATGTCCATTGCATTACTGATTACCATTTTCCAATGCTTACTGTGGTGTTTCAGAGATGCATGCGTTTCCTGCCTTCCAGGCAGCTATTGGTTTCCATTCATGTCACTGTGCTATGAAAATCAATTTGCATAAAAAGGTAGAGAAATTAATCCACCACAGTGGGCATTATGTCGGCTTTTAAAGTTAATGTTACTGCTGCATTATGATGAGACTTCTTCTATGGTGTGTGGGCTAAAACATGCAAATACACTCCTTCAACGTTGTATCTATGGACTTGATAGGACCCATTCACCTGGAATGGGAAACAAAGTCATAAACAGGGATGTGTACTGTTTTTCCCTCCTTGATGTCCCACAGGGTCGCGATTATAAGGTCGTTGTCAAATGCATCTATACAGAGGGAAAGAGTACAAAGCAGTTAAACATGTTTTGTTAGCAGGATAAAATATCACCACGATATTTGCTTTTTTTGATATTTGCAATATGCTATTTTGATGCTTGTATGTTGTTCCTCAAATGTTAGCCACTTTGGATAAAAGCGTCTGCCAAATGAGTCACTGTAAAACCTCAAACCAAGATCCTGAATCCCACAGAGATTAATAGCTGGAGTCGCCTCTAAATCAACAAAGGGGCAGGTTTCCCAGCTGGAAACATACAGCAGTTTCAGGCCAGCAGACCTCTATCCTTGATGAGTGACATACCTGGGTGATCGAAGTTGTACTGGCCCTTGAGCGCTTTGGCCTTCTGCTCTGGGGTGAGGACCCTGTAGAAGCAGTCCTGGCTGAGGATGGCCACTTGCCTCTGGTGGTGGTCGATCTCGTTCTGCCCCAGCATTTCCATGATCTTGCTGCATACTGATGACTAGCACACAGTAGAAGAGCAAAACAAGTATGACGATAAAATACTCACCCTATTATCTGATTTGACACACCCTTTTCTTTTTGGAACGTTACTGTAAGTTGTTGTCAGTACAAATTGACCCAACACACACATTTCCACTTCGCAGTTCACGCATGTCTTCGTGGCCGGGAAACATAGCTGCTATTTAGAAATCAGTATCTATTGGCTGCAAACTTGGATTCTTTAGTCGCATACACAAAACACAGCCATGTACACAAAACAAAAGATTGCACATAACTCCCCATTCAGATAACGTGTGGGAGAACAGGTGGTTTGGTGAGCAGTTACTCTGGGGGGGAGTAATCCCAGGAAGTCAAAACCGACAAACAACTGTCTGCTGAACCACAGCCTAAGTTTTGTTGATTAAAATCACCCCCCCACCACCACCACCCCCCTCAAAAAGAAAAAATCAACGTACTGTCACCTGCATAACTAACATAAAGGAAAAGACTACTTAAATAATAAATAAATTCAACTACCTTCCAGGTTTACACTGCTGCACTTGCTTCACTACCTCTCTGACATTTTATTAACCAGATTTGTCACACATTAAGTAGAATAAATAAATAGCCTACTTTGATTTTGCCTTGGGGGGGCTCACATCTACTCTGCAAAGCAACTGTTCAACAAAATATCAAACTGAGAAACAACACTCATTGACAACCCTGAAAACCTTTTGAGGCACTGCACAATTTTGGATACAGAACGTAGGCTATGTGTTTAGTCTCTCGTGGCACTGAGGACATTGTCGAGCCAGAAAAGGAGGTGAAATAAAAATCTGGAAGGCGCGAGAGACACACACAAGCAGAGTCAGCGAATACATCAGTGTCAAAGATGGGGGGGGAAAAACAGTATGATATCAGCAGATTCGCCAGAAACAACACCACAGATCATGATGACAACAGAAATAAAAAATCTTTAGGCATCTTACACTGAATATTTGATATTTAGAACTTTAAGGCCTGCAGACAGCATCACACCTTTGCATAACAGCCAGATCCTGCTTGGTTATGCAACAGTTGTTTATTGAGCTTTCAAGGTCTATTAATGGGTTTTATTTCTGGTTTCTGATTTTCATGAGCTTATAGACCATGATCAGCTGACGCTAATTAACTGAACTCTCACTTGCCATCCTTAAGGCTGTATCCCCTTACGCTGAACAGTGGAGTCCTTAAGTGTAATTTCCATACATCACACTACTTTATTAACCATCTAATATATTAGACGGGCAATATTTTGACAATGCACAAGTTATCCTTGGTATGCAGCGCAGAGCGGCCTAAACTAGCTCATTACGGATCAAGCAGCACAACCAGTGTGCTTGATCCAACAGAAACATGATTGGCCTAGATAAGCAAACATCTTTTTCCAGGAGAAGAAAAAAAAAAAATAGCACGTCATCTCCAAATGTCCCAAAACAAATCATATCAAGCCATCTGTGCGGGTCCACACAGACAGTCAAAGCTTCCCAATAAATAAGAATTTATAGAAATACCAACCTTGCCGCTGGCTGTCCCTCCAGCCACGCCGATGAGGAAAGGCTGCCGAGTGTGGCTCTCATTTTCGGCTTGGTCACCTGGCTTTGTCTCGCTGTCGCCCGGCATGCTTCATCTGCAGCGCGGTGCGGCCCTCTGACACACGGGGGTGCCGGCGCTCCTCGTGCGCTCCTCCCATTTGATGATGGTGTCGATGATGAGGCGGCCGCTTGGGAGCGATGGTGGCGAGTGACAATAATCTGAATATGTTAACATGCCGGGTTCCCAGTCACAGCTGTAGGGCGGAATTTCTCAGTTGAAATTTGTCGACTTCCGACCTCAAAGCGCTTCAGTGAATGACGCCAAACGTGAATAAAAACATGGCTGACCGTGACAAACTGTTGTTTCTTTGTCCATTTACTTTCCGAGGCTATTAAACCAAGGAATTAGGAAGTCAGCTCTCCATTCGCCTAATTTCATTGCTTACATTAACACATTTGAGATAAAAAGTAAAAATACAAATGTTAAAACCTCACGTTTGTGACATGGTTTTGGGTGCTCCTCTTTATATAGCCTAACAGTAGCAGGGCTACATTTCATATTAGGCCTACTAAGCATGCTGACACATAGGCTACCGAGTATTTAATTAAAGTAGTATTAGTAGTATTATTTTATTTTTCATATTTCAGTCCTCCAAAAATGTAGGTCCCACTTTTGCATTAATAGAATACAACACAATACCACAAATATGACAACACCTCTAAGACCCAGTGTCAATTATATATTTTTTATTGTTTTTATTTTAGAACAGTTGTTTTGTATTCTTTAGCCTATCCATGTGTTTTATGATCCTTTTTTCTGGTGAGGCCGGTGAACCGGAAGCACTTTTCACACAGACGATCCCTTCACTAATGCTGACATAGCGCTACAAGCTGAGCCGGTCCGTGTGATGTGCTCGCGGTGTAACCGCTAACAAATAACATACTGTTTATATTCTCTCTGTCGTCGGATAAACGGGGCAGTAAACGGGACACCTCCACAATGAGCACTATGTTCGCAGACACGATCCTGATCGTGTTCATCTCTGTCTGTACAGCGCTGTTAGCCGAAGGTGAGTGAAGTCCTGACAGCTCTGCAGGCGCATTCAGCAGGGTGGCGTTTTACTACGGTCCAGCAGACACATTGTTACGTTACAGGTTCACTCAGTGTTGGGCTGTATAGCGGGGAAACATTGTCAACCTTATTGATTTTGATTAATTGATCATTTTGGTGCTTTTGGGGACCAGAAGGGTTCTAAATAACCTACGTTAGCCAACCGAGCTAACTTAATACCTGACGTTAAGAAGTTAGACAGAACGAGGAATACAATTTCCGGTTACATTTCCACAATAAGTCTGAAGAGAAGAGAAGTGTGTTACTGGGTAGAAATGATTCGTGCCCTTGGAAAAACTCATCCTCTGCATCCTAACTAAGGAGAAATAAACTACATAGTATGACTTTAGTAGTTGGCATTTGTCCTCCTTGATTTGAGTTTCTAAAGTAGGGTTTGCCACATTGTTTTGTGGCTCAATCAGGTTTCAATGAATCGGCTGAATTGCAAACTCTTTAATTCAGGGAAATCCAAGACTAGCAAAGCTTGTGAAATAAGTGCAGCTTAGCAACCGCCTGTCATTACCAAAGCAAGAGCCCGCAGAATGTTTTTTTATGGTGGGTTATCTCTAATCCTTTACTCGCTTGACTGAACCAACACAGGTAGAGCTGGTTCTGGGAACTGCTTAATATAATGTTACACACCTCCATACAACAAGTGCTTGCAAGTACATTGTCAATGTATGTCAGTAGTAATGAGACGGTAATGTTTTGGGGGAAATCTGAATAAAATCTGATGGTACTAAATGTAAAAATGTATATCATCTCACAGTAAAAGTTGCCCAACCAGTTTTTTTTTTACAACCAAATCTCTTCTTCTGATTTTCTCCTCAGGGATTACCTGGGTTTTAGTGTATCGGACTGAAAAGTACAAGAGGTTAAAGGCTGAAGTGGAAAAACAAAGCAAAAAACGTAAGTGACTCGTATGTGAACCTCATGCTACTGTACTTTTTGCATTGATTGTTTTTCTTTGGACTGTAAATGTAAATGTATCCTCTGTTGCTTGTTTGATATTAGTTGAGAAGAAAAAGGAAACCATCACAGAATCTGCAGGACGTCAACAGAAGAAGAAGATTGGTAAGACCCCAGTAAACAAATTTGGCTGAGTAATGCGTTGAAGTGTTGAAACAACAAATATTGAAAACCTCGACACACTCCGCTGCTCTCATGAACAGCCATTTTCATCACAGAGGTCTTTGTTAACTGGTCTCTGCTTCTGAATGTATTACAGAAAGACAAGAGGAGAAACTGAAGAACAACAACAGAGACTTGTCTATGGTGAGAGACAGTTTGTTTGAATATTTAAGCTCATATCCGTCAACAGATTGTCATATGATCTAATTTCATGTCTACACTTTCACATTATTGATATCCAAAAAAACAGTGATATTTGATGTGTCAGTGTTGTCAAATGTAAATTAATTACGTATTTGCATTTTTAATCGTATGTTCTTTTTTTTTTTTTTACCTGTAGGTGCGCATGAAGTCCATGTTCGCCATAGGCTTCTGCTTTACAGCTTTGATGGGCATGTTCAACTCCATGTAAGTGTTGCACGCAGTTACAAACTAAATGAAAACAAATAAGAGAAAAGTTCAAATGGTGATCACTTAAAGTCTGTGGTCACTGAGAGCTCAGGTTTTTAGTTAAAATCTTGCGTCCTGTGACTTCTTCATTCCACTACTTTAAACATGCCCTCAAACTCTCGCCACTGTCTTTTCCACCCCCCCAGCTTTGATGGAAGAGTAGTGGCCAAATTGCCATTCGTGCCACTGTCCTACATCCAGGGACTGTCGCATCGCAACCTGCTGGGCGAGGATTACACTGACTGCTCCTTTATCTTCCTCTACATCCTCTGCACCATGTCCATCAGACAGGTAACTGCTACACAACAACTTTAGGCTCAGGGTAGGGTTGTGTTACTGGACAGCTATGGATGTCATGGGCAGGGAAACAAAAATCTCTACATACAATAATTATTCCTTGCGCCGGGTCTACAGGGTACTAAACATGCAACTTGTGACCACAGCACCAAAGAGCCAGGCTCATTGGGATGGCTGTCCAAGCGCATTCTCAAATGTAGTGTTGGGGCTTCATCACAATCTTCAAAATGATGAAGGTGTGTCACGTCTCATGAGCTTTGGCCAGAAAATAAAATCTCTCTAAAATCTTTCTTTTCTCCAGAACATTCAGAAGATGCTCGGCCTCGCACCCTCCAGAGCTGCAACAAAACAGGCCGGAGGCTTCCTGGGTCCTCCTCCCCAAGCAGCTAAGTTTTCCTAATTGTCGGACAGGTTCAACAGCTCAGCTTCCGCACTGCGACTGCGTGTGGTCATGGCTCCTTCATCAGAACACAGACACAACTGCTTCTACAGTATCGGAGCAAACGTATTATTAGTTGCAGCTACTGTATCACTACCTTCTGTGATTTCTTTTTTTTTTCATTCATGTTTTGTTTATTTAACTTTAAGATTGTTTCACTTAGAAATTAGAGGAAGTTCTTAATTATGTGGATTACCAAAGGATACAAATATCTACTTTGTATTCATCACATGCCAGACATTGTTTTGGGATTTTAACTGTTAATTGGCACTGTAACATCTGATCCATTTGTCAGTATTATTGTATGTCATTGTGTGTATCTGGATTTCTGACACATTAATAAAGTTTTTGATTACACTTTAGCGCTGCTCCTTCGGTGGTAAGCGGGAACAGACGTTACCAGCACTTTGTGATGCGCTTACATGGCCATCACGTCCTTCCTCCCCTTATCAGTTGGCAGTCCCAGATGTGGGCATTAAAGAGAGAGGAAAGAGTCAGTTTTCGGCACCGTGATCATTAATCCAAATTAGATGGCAGTGGGTTTCCCTCCAGACGTGGCAGCAGCTTTACTGCACACTGGACCTGACAAAATAGTCGGCCAACGCTATTTTAATGACCTTAAAGTTCGTCCATACCGGGGTTGTTGCAGTAAATCCAGGGACGTTATTCCACCTTTCAAGCTCTTGAAAACAACCACTCCCTACATGACAACTCTGACTGTCTGCCTAGTGAGTTCCTCACATGTGCTTCTCTCAGCCCCCTCGGCCCGCCTAGTGCTTTTGTCAGACAGTACAACACTCAGGTCTAATGCGTATGCACACCCCCTGCTCCTCTGGAGGTGGCATGCAAGGCTGTTTTAATCAAGGATGGCAATGTGTAGTTCAAATACGTAATAAATTGGACCATAAATAGTTAGTCCAAATATTAAAACACTGACTAACATATACATGAAAAGGAAACAGTGAGTGTTCTTTTGTCCATTCATAAGCCATTAGCAAACTCATTTGTACAGATCATCCGTTGTAACCTGGTACTTTAAACCATCACACCTAAAGGAAAATATTGGAACTAATAAGTAAAATTAGTTATTCCTGCAGTCGAGTAGCATTCTTAGCTGAGTACGAATCATTTACTCACAGTAATTAATAATCTAGTGATAGCAAAATACATTTCAAACCTGAAAACAGAAACTCTAAGGAAACATTAGATTATTATTATTAGATTTGAGTAATCAAAAGTCCGTTGGTGTGAGTCTTATAATGTAGTGTTTACAACATTTTCAAGCCATAGATCTCAACACATCACGTATCTATGATCTATGAAATATCTACTGTGGATCATTTGATTATGAGGACCTTTCAAAACAGTCAAAATAGAAAAATAAGTCAACTTCTCACCAATAAATGAAACTTGTACTTTTCCATCCAAATAACATCATGGGTCGATTACCACCATTTACCTGTAGAGTAGAATGCTAAATGTGCAAAAAGTATCTGTTAGTACTGTTACTTACTTTAAAAACATTTTCTAAATCTTTCAAGACTGTCCTTGACTTGTCCTGTCAGAGCTGTCCGGAGGGTTTATTACCCGCTGGTTTGGTTTATTTGTCTGTGTGGTATGCAACTACCATTGTTGTTGAGCACAAAAACGCTGATGGACCCTGTCTACGTTAGGTCAGAGTTAATCTGACTCTGGCCACTCCTTTAGAGAGCCTTTCTCCTTTTGTAGAACCAAATATGTGGCAATTTTGTTGACCTTAGCACAAGCGCCCTCAAGCTGGTACTGGGGCCCGCCGGTCGTGGCCCGACCTGATCATAAAGAGGACAAAGAAGGTCCACCTGGGAGATAAAAACAGCTTGTACAGAGGTGATTATTACACATTCATTCACTTGAAATAGATGATGGTTTTGGGATTCTGCCAAAGACCCGCACCCACTGTTATTTTATAAAAAAACTAAAATAATTTCCATACAATACAATTCAAGGAGTATTTGATTATTATTATTTTCAGGGGCTGGGATGGGTCACTGATTGGCAGCAACATTGATTTTAATGCATTGTTGTTGTTTTTTTGCAGTGTTACATTTTAAGAAAAACTTATCATAAATTTATATTTTTTTCCACTTTAACATGTGGAATCATGAGGTAATGAAGCCAGATCAGAGTAAACAGATGTGCCAGTCTCTATTTTTATTAGGAATCAATGTATCACTGAATAGGGTATGGTTTCAGAACACCTTGTTCTAAAAATATAATCCATACTACACTTTAATGTTTTAACTTTTTCTTTGATGTATATAACATTGCCTACAGTGTGGCAAAACCTTTCAAAATTTGGCTTCAAACTCTCTCTGAGTGGAGGAAAGTACAAAGTCAAACAGTGTTGTATATGTGGTGTATAACATATGTGCATTTGACCATTACAGTTTAACATAATGCTTGATGGGTGTACAAAGAGTGAACCCTCCTATGGAATTTGACCTCTGACCCAGTGTTAGGGGGAGTAGAGATTAGTGTGTATGAAGAGATTAGTGTGTATGAAGAGATTAGTGTGTATGAAGGGACAGTACCCTTCTGTGGTGTCTAACAGATGGTTACACTTATTCTACAGCACTGTGCCCTTATATGGTATTTAGCAGAGACCTAAACATGTCCTATATAAGCTGTGTTCGATGTACAGAGAGACAGAGTGGTTATCGGGCTGGGTCACTCTCCAAGCTGCTGCAGAGCTTGTAATTGATGCTGAATTCTTTGATGTAATAAACTTTTATAACCAAGAACAGTGTCAAGCGGATTTCTTCTCAACACATCATCGCAGCATTATCGTTCGGACACCACATATAAAACGGTACTCATAAACTCCAAGGGAAACAATAATGACAATTTAAGATTAATTTCAGTTTGCTCTGATGCCTGCAAACCTAACAGTCACTCAGTGACAGAGATGGTATGTAAACCATCCTGAAGAGCACTAAGGAGCTTGTTTCTGTGTGTGCTGTGTGAGCTTCAGACCTCAGAGTCAAAAATGGGTGAGACTTTGAAAAAGGCTACTGTTTGTAAGATTCAGTCAGAGATCTATCAGAGATCAACCAATTCTGAACAAAATAACTACAGATGAAATCATCTGGTAAACAGTTACCTTTAATTAACACCCCTCAAGACAATTCGAAACAGTAATTAATAAGGAACTCTAAATATGCCCTCAGGAGTCATTTAAAGTAATCAAATTACACAAAACATCTCGTCAAAAATCTAAATTATAACTCATGGAAATAAATATTTTATGCATGATACAGTCTTCAATACAAACTCTATAAATGGGCTTTCAGCAATGATATCCACAGTTACCAAAGAATAAATATTGGCAGGCACATCGCAACTGAATTTAATTTAGGTATTAATTTGTTTATTTTTGTCTTGCACACAGAAGTAATACTGACTTCTGATGACATCCCTTTGTATTTGTTATGATTTATGTGCCTTTTCTTCCCTTTCTATGTGTGTGTGTGTGTGTGTGTGTGTGTGTGTGTGTGTTGTAACACATTAATTGAATTTCTTTTCAATTACTTTAAGTGTCTAAATACCACGAGCTTCAAATGCTTTGTTGCACTGTATTTCAGTCTTGTCACACTAAATTACACCTTCTGACCCTGCCTCATTCCACTCCAAGTCTTCACACACCCTCTTCTCTAACCTGCTTCACCACACATGACTCCTTCTCCATTAACACACAACAATTGCTAGCACAAACAACATTACAACTCAATCAACACTCAATTCACATTTACACACACAGTCACTCTCCTGGCCATTATCTACCTGTGCAGCCCTCCTCTGTCTCAGTAGATGGAGTAGATACAGTAGGAGCAGTATCCAAACATAATGATTTATTACGCTGTCCAAGCAGCCTTTTTCTTAGGGACGATCTATCCATTTAGGCCATTTCCAAAACACTTCCTCACAGAAACGTCTTTTACCTGCCCAAGCAGACTCCTCAAAAAGAACTAGGTATCGCAGGTCTCATGAAAAACAGTATCACAGGGTTAATTCTTTATCCTTCATTCAACTTCACACGTCAATCTTTCATTCACTCAAAATGATCATATGCAACAGAACACGCAGCAGAACATTTAACAAGACATGCAAGAGATTCAATAAAGATACACATGTATTTTCTATTTAAATTTAGTATCACAATTTCTAGATTCTTTTGAGGAAAAGTCATGTATTGCCTGTGATCTGGGCGAAAACACACTGAGCTCAGATCCATTATTATTAGAATTTATTAAATGGCTCTGCTTGGCTATTTATTTGGTGTCCACCATTTGCTCTGAGCTACAGCCATGTAGTCTGGGCCTCCAGGACCTCTATGCCGTCTCCTAGGTTCAGGCTTCCCAAATAATTGTGGGAGGAAAAACCCTCAGACAGGGCCAGAGGCCTAACAGGCCCTCACTCTCACACTTCATACTCTTGGTGACTGTAACTTAGACTTAGATGAACTGTTGTTCTTTCAATGTAAATGGTATTTTTTTTTCAGTGAGACACAGATTCCAGTGAAGTTCAGATTAACTCAAGTTTAGTGAAAATTTCAAGCAAATAAAACAAATACAACAAATACATGTGTAACCGAGCCGGTCCGGGGAGCAGACTCCTTAAACTCTGCAATACATATATTACATATATATATCCTGTTTCACTCCTCCTCTTGTGGGTCTTTTAGGGTCAGACCCACCTCCGCTTCCACCTCCACACATATTCAATATTAAAACAATAGTGTATACTACCTTACAACGTATGACAATACAATATGACATCAGAAATAAGACATCATCTTGATATTAGCGAAAAGTGTTTGCATAAGACAAGAGGAAATTAGCATCAACATCAACACAAGCACAGTTTTGTGTGCTGTGTACTGTATGTATTTGTTAAAATCCATGAAGGCCCCATTGTCCCATGGTCGGATCTGCAATTAATTCTAAATGATGGCCTTTGCCTGAGCCTTTGATAGGGCCTGCTAGCAGCACTGTTTGACTGGCCGGCTGTGTGTGTGCTTAGCAAAAATGTGTAGTGTGTGTGTGTTCTTACAAAAATGTGAAGACCGCAGCCCGAGAGCAACAAGGCTGAGCAAGAAATCTGCCCCTCAAAGTTTACACCTCATACATGTTTAGGAAAACATTATCCTAATCAAGCTAGGAATAAGGTATATTTAAACATCTTTGCCAAATGCTAACTAAAAATATCCAACATTAACAAGCAATTGAACAGGTGTACCTAATAAAGTGGCCACTGAGTATGGCAAGCTGTTTTAACATTTATTTTTTTAAACTTACTAATTGCTATTTAAAAACTACTGTTACTTATTTATTAGTTACTAGTAACTATTTTTTTAGTTACTACTCACTTTCGGACACAAGACATCTCCAACTCACAACTTGACATTTTCAGCAATGCAAATTATCTGTTAAATATTAATGAGGATTTATTAGATACTAGTTCTTATTTGTTAGTTACTAGTAACTATTCCATTCTTATTAGTAAGAATTCAAATGTTACTAGTGTCTTTTGGAACGGTTACTAAGTAACTAGCGAATAGGTACTGGTACCTAAATAACAGACACTAGTAAAATGGAAATAGTTGCTAGTAACTATTCTAATAAGTAGTAGTAACTTATTATAATATTTGTGGCTCAGAATCTGTGCATTTCAAGTGATACTGCTGACACTGATTTAACCCCAGTGGGGCGGGTCATGTCTTTGCTATTCTTGGGAGGGGTGAATCAAGAAGAGGATAGGCGGTTTTAGGAAAACTCTAGATATGAGCGGACATTTGGACCTGTCACTGTCTTTACATGGCTCTGATTTGCAGCCTTCAGTCTTTCTGTGTATCATTGACTTGGCTCTGTTGAGAATAAAGTGAACAAAGAACATGCCATCTTCTGATCTCTCCTTTGGGGAGGAGGAAAAAGCGGTCCTGTGAAGGAGGCGTGTCCTGGCTGGTGTCCACCAGTTTAAAGAGGTCTGGGGACGTCAAATCTCCAGCATACGTGTCTGGCGGACAGGTCTGTCGGCAAGTTGCATAGAAGCTTGGTATGGTAAAAAAAAATAAAATTGTTTCCACTACTTTAAGTAAGGATTAGCTGCACGAGCTTTCGTGTGCTGCTTTTCTTCATGCTAGTTTAGCAAAGTGCTTTTGTGCTAGCTTCACTTTGGTAACTTTGTGCTGTGAACAGTTAGCTAACGGTGAGCTCGCAGGGTTACGTTAATTCCCTTGTGCCGAATGTTATTCTGCATAGTCAAATTCAGCAGCTTTGCTGTAATTCCGCGTGTTCTTGCAGGTCCTCTCCCTCTGAAAATGGCCCAGTCAATCCTCGACAGCATGCCCGGAGCCTCGACGGGAACCGTGGTGGTGACAGATCATCTGAATTTCTGGGGTGGGCAGCGAGTGAAACCCAGGCAGCAGAGCAACGCAGAGCCCGTGTTTGAACCTGCGACTGGTGAGTCTGGGTCATTATTTCATACTTCTTAAGTATTAATATGACATTTAAAAATATGTTAGTGCCCCATTTAAAGGTTATAGTAGATCAGTGGCACATCTGTGCAGCGGTGTCACTGAGAACACTCTGTACGTTGATCACTAATCAGTGTTGCCAACTCCCCAGTAAGTAAAGTCTAGCTATTGGCTGTCCTAAAAGTCTCTAGAAGCCGATAAATAACGTAATCGCCTATTTTGCATATTTGGCCATGTGTATGTAATTGTGAGGGACGCTGTAGGAGAGAGGAATGACGTCGTGAGAGAGACAAAAAGTGAGACAATATACAACCATGTAGTTTCAAAGTAATTTACGCATGCGTGGTACATTCTCAGTCTGTGGACGAGGAGGGGTAAACATCTGCTGCGCGAGGACTGGGCTCAAAAGTGAGTGCTTTGGGATGGGGGGGAGGGGCCCACGCAGCACCTGCTGGCGTGTTTTCACACCAGAGTCTCCAAAACTCTCCACTAACACACCAGAGTGTTAGTCGCTATATTTGTCCCTAAGTCCCTAAGTTGGCAACATTGGCTGTAATGTGACTGAACCCCTCCCTTAGCGCTTCTTCTGTGGTCGGGTGTAGTAACTTTGGAGTTTTTAAGTTGAATGTAATGACTGTGATTAAAAGAGAAAATCTGAACAAAAAGTTTTCCCTTTATTTGTTTTAATATAGTAATAACTGTGTTTTCACCATAATTCTTCCAGTCTTGTGTTTTGTCTTGGAGCTCAGACAGTCTGTAACCTGTTGATCATCTGGTTTCTCTGCAGGCCGTGTCTTGTGTCAGATGGTGCCCTGTGGGCCTGAGGAGGTGGACGAGGCCATAAAGAGCGCCCACGCGGCCTACTTAAAGTGGAGCAAGATGGCGGGCATGGAGAGGGCTCGGGTGATGCTAGAGGCCGCCCGCATTATCAGGGTGAGACGGTCAAGCTGTTGTGTAATTATTGGACACTAGCCGGTCTGCTTTCAGTATTGTGCAACATAAATTGCAGGGGAAATTTTGCAAGCTTGCAGCAAGATACCAGTTACTCATTAAAGCACAACTCTGCCCCTCCCCCCACCACTGGCCTACATTTGCACAAAATAAACCATTTGTGGGTCTGTGGAACTTCTTTGACGAGGATTTCGACCTTAATTTTTCACTCATTCACTGTCATTGCATAATCTTAAAGCTATGTATAAACATTTAATGGCAGTGAACTACATTTTTTAATAGTTCTGTCAAAGTCTTGCATTTACAGCTTCTTCTTTTTTTTATTCCAACACAAACAGGAAAGAAGGGAGAAGATTGCAAAGCTGGAAGTGATCAACAATGGCAAGTCTATCACTGAAGCACTGGTGGATATTGACATTGCCTGGCAGTGCATTGAGTACTATGCCGGCATGGCCGGGACTCTTGCTGGTGGGTACACTAACTTGTTTGTGTCAAAAATGTGTGATTTTCCAAAAGTTCAGAAAATGTGTGTTGTGCTGTTTCAAAGTGGCTTTGTGTTTGGTTCACTGAAGGCCAGCATGTCCAGCTTCCTGGTGGAGCATTTGCTTACACCAGGAGGGAGCCCCTTGGTGTGTGTGTGGGAATCGGTGCGTGGAATTACCCCTTCCAGATCGCTTCATGGAAGTCTGCTCCTGCTCTGGCGTGTGGTGAGTTAGCAACAGTGCATGTTACCATATTATTATAAGAAGGATTGTTTCTGCCTGTTCGTCCAGCAGTCATGTGTGTCTTGTGTACTGTAACTTGCAGTGTTTATATCTGGTTGTGCTTAGGTAACGCCATGGTTTTTAAGCCCTCTCCAATGACTCCTGTGACTGCCGTCATTCTTGCTGAGATTTACAAAGAGGCAGGGGTACCCGACGGGCTCTTCTCTGTGGTACAGGGCGGAGCTGAGACTGGCACCTTGCTCTGCCATCACCCCATGGTTGCCAAAGTCTCCTTCACTGGCAGTGTGCCAACAGGCAAAAAGGTACAGAGACCAGAGTACTATGATTTTATTATAATGTTTTTAAATGAATTGAAGACAACAAGGGTGTCATACAATCCCAGACCCGCCATCATAGTATCCAGTGTCCAAATTGCTCCCTACACAAAATGATCCTTTTATTTAAATGACAGTACCAGTGCTCTTGTATGATTTGACCCATTGGTTCTCAAACGTTTTCTGACATGTCCCCCTTTAGAAGCCAAAAAAAATTCATGACCTCCACCCCAGCAAAAGTAGATTTAATTTGTGTCAATCATCAACAATACAGGTAATAGCATCAGATCAATGTTGTTTGTGTATGTCACCACGTGAATCATAGTCATGCAGGTTTAGGTCTACTCAGCTTACACGACCCCCCTGAAGTGGCTCTACGAAATGCAGTTTAACACCCATAACTATGATTTCAGTGGTGTGTAAAGACCTTACATAATTGTTGTAAGGTCTCTGCAGCATAAATGTTTTTATTACCTTAGAATGAGCCATTTCTGTCTACATAACCATGGATGTCACCATGTTGCGCCGTCATGTTTGTACAGTAGCTGAAAACAGATAAACGGCACTACAGAGCATGTTTCGTCACTATGTTCTTCTTCTTCGTTGTCTTGTATAATTCTGGCAGTGTAGATGCTCATCGTTGAATATGTATTCAAAGAAGAATGATATACAGCAGGGCTTGGCAAATGAGTTTTGCATCGGAGCAATTTTTTTTATCCATTAGATGGTGGGTGAGAATATAAGGCTAAATATTTGAACTAAATATCATGGTGTTCAGTTGCTGCTTCATAAGCCTCAAACGGCCCTGTTGCTAATGCCCTGTGTGTTCTACTGTCACTCAGGTCATGGAAATGTCTTCAAAGGGGGTGAAGCAGGTGACTCTGGAGCTTGGAGGGAAATCTCCCCTCCTTATCTTCAAAGACTGTGAGCTGGAAAATGCAGTGAAAGGTGCCCTCATGGCAAACTTCCTGACACAGGGACAGGTGAGACATTTGTCTCATTTATATATTGTGTTGTAGGGGTGGGAATCTCTGGGCACCTCACGATTCGATTTGATTACGATTCAGAGGGCTGCGATGCGATAATAAAACGATTATTGATGCATCTTGATGCATATTTTTTTTCTATGTGGGATCTCTGGATAATTACTATGCACTTAATTTGTGATTTGTGAAGCATTTAAAACTGAAAAATATTTTTTAGGATGTACAGTATGTATACAGGACAGAGCTGTAGACCAGTCTAAGCTTGAACCTGATGTTCTCAACCCTTGACAAGTAAGTTAGTAATAATGACATACAGCTGAGCTAATAAATATTACTTTGTTACTAATTTAACTAACGTTATAAACAGCCAAAGACGTGCTGTACAGGGCAGACTTTCCAGCAGTTAGGGAAACAACAGACTTTTATTAACGGACAAGCTGTGACCTACACTGCACGTTTACTGCCAGACTGAAAGTTGCTGCTAATATTTTTCATAGCTATCTTTCACTGTCATGTTCTGCCGCTCGCTCTCATTCGCTCGGCCTCACTCTTGGGATACACAGAGAGCTGCCGAGCGTCGAGTGCCACCATGCTCGCATAGTGTGCAAGATAAAATAAAATATCAGCTATGATATTAATGATTGTGACATTTTAGTGGGGTGGATTCATTCCACAGCCAAATACGGGGAAACACTGGTCTCTGTGTTATGTGCACACCACAGACAGACAGCCGCTGCACTTCCGCGAGTTCAGAATCGAGTCAGAATCTTCCACGTCTGCATTGCAATGCATCTAAGTATCCGTTTTTATCTCCCACCCCTATTGTGTTGTATGATGTTAAGCTCATACATTCTTTGTCAGCTCTGACAGACTAAAATGTCTCTCTGCATTTAATAGGTTTGCTGCAATGGGACCAGAGTGTACGTGCAGAGAGAGATCATGCCCCAGTTCCTGGAAGAAGTGGTGAAGAGGACTAAGGCCATCGCTGTGGGTGACCCCCTGCTGGACGGCACCCGAATGGGAGCGCTGATCAGCAAGCCTCAACTGGACAAAGTACTGGGATTCGTCAATCAGGCCAAGAAAGAGGTGTGTTTAAAACCCTTTTGATCATTACATCGAATGAACCGTTAATGGTCCCTGCTGGAGAATTGAGCAACTGTTGAGAGCCATTTATTTGAGAATGAATCAGCTGCTGTGCTTTCACTAGACCTCAAATCAGTTAAATTAAGTTTGAATATACTTATCTTAGTTCTCATACTTAGGTAAGTAATAGGCTTTGTCTGTTTTCCAGGGAGCCAGAGTGCTTTGTGGAGGAGAGCCTTTAGTCCCCGCTGACCCCAAATTGAAAGGGGGTTACTTCATGTCACCCTGTGTACTAGGTAAGTCTCTTTGTTTATTCTCCTGGATGTCTTTATTTTTTGTCTTCACAACAGAAGTAATCTCATTGCACTTTTCATAAATCAGGTTTAGACCGCACTCTTTGTAATGTTATTAACAGAGACTACAAAACAGAACACAAAACAACAGTAAAGGTGGTAGTGGTACAGACATAATGAAAATGAATAAGAGTATTAAGCAATATTAGCACTGATACCATCACATGTTTATATTGTGTCCCAGTATGCAAGATATGTTACAGTCCTTTCTCCCGGCTACAGATAACTGCAGAGATAACATGACCTGTGTGAAGGAGGAGATCTTTGGCCCAGTCATGTCTGTGCTGCCTTTCGACACAGAGGAAGAAGTGATCCAGAGGGCCAACAACACCACCTTTGGATTGGCCTCTGGAGTCTTTACCAGGTGAGCCGAGGACACGCAGAGCAGATAAGATAATAGAGAAGATAATGCGGTTATTGGATTCTGTTGGCTGCGGTTCAGGGTTTCCACAAAACAGCCATAATCAATTTAGCACTAACCGAGTGGAATTCATTGCAATAGCCGTCTCTGTGGTTGGAGGGCAGATGAAGCAGCATATTAACTGTGAATAAGATGCATACAGACTATTGACTCGGTACTTTGTACTAAAAACAGAAATCTGTTCCCTTCCTCTGCCTGCAGGGACATTTCTCGAGCCCACCGTGTGGCTGCAAACCTGGAGGCAGGGACCTGCTTCATCAACAACTACAACATCAGTCCTGTGGAAGTGCCATTTGGAGGATACAAGATGTCAGGTAGGATTTTATAAAGCTTAAAATGGTCCTAATGACCACCTTTGTTATTTTAAATGCAAATACATTCACAGTATGACATTTTATTGCAGCGAGTGACCTCAGTTATCCTTACCAAATTAAAGTATGGTGAATCACTAAAACCAGCTGTGTTTGTTTACATGATCTCTACTGTACTTTACCAGGCTTTGGCAGAGAGAACGGCCAGGTGACTATCGAGTACTACTCCCAGCTAAAGACTGTCGTTGTGGAAATGGGCGACATCGAGAACTACTTCTAAACCCTTGAAATATGATACACAGCCGGAGGTCAACTGCTGCAGCTAAAGTAAACGTAACATAAAACTTCTATTTGGTGCAGTCTTGCATTGTCTAATAGTTAGTTAATCAAACAAATACACGCTTATTAGACATGTTAGGCCTTAAACCCACCAACTGCAAATTTGGGATTTAAGATGATATATGACCTTTATTTCCCTTTTTTATTTTAAGACCTTTTAAGACTTTTTAAGGAGCCACCGGGAACCTCTTAAGTTTACACTGCTGTGCCAGAACTGTGAAAAAAACACTCAGGAAAACAGGAATGTACTCACCAGACACAAGTAAAGGTTTACGTTTCACCCATGTACTTTGAGAGGCATGTCGGTTTGAAATGTGAATAGAAGAACTGAAGAAATTGACCGTGTGTGTGTGTGTGGAAGTACATCCAAGAGCCTGAAGGAAGTCTGAGCAGTGAACTGTGAATCAGCAGTAGAAGAAAACAATTGCCTGGCAGTTGGTGTGAGATTTTTATTCTGCATGCTTAACTGAAACACTAAACACGACTAACACCTTTTTTGTCAAAATAAAATGTTTTAGCTACAAATGTCTGTGTTCCTGGATGTTCATTGTTTGTGAAAAATATTCCTTTTTTGCCAATACAAATACCAATGCTAATATGTGACATTGCAGTACAATACCACTACATGTCCAACTTCCACAGTGTGTAACCTGCTTGGTGAAGATGCAGCTGTGCCATACCAGAGACTGTGTGTGCCTGCACCATCAGATTTATAGAAAGTATCAAAAAGCTAGAACTTCACTGTTGTCTGTTTTATTGCCTTTCCAAAATCCAACACAAAAAGAAAAAGTGTAAAGAACGGATAAAAGCATGAGTGGTGTAATGGATCCTAGTTGGTCCGTGATATGATCTGAACCGAGGCTTTTGTGAGCCGTTGCACCCCTAGTTAGCTAGTTAGACTACAACCTACAGTAGTAACCTAGCGTTACTTGCAAAGTTACAGAATGTATCATTAGCTGCATTAACTACATTATTTTGTGGAGTTATCGGTTACATTAGAAAAAGCCAATTTAGGACTGCCACACCCATTGTGTGGAGGCTGGTCCTGGATGCTACCATATCAGAGTTAAGGCTGCTGTGCTGCTCTGAAACTCATTATCCAAGACGGTGTTAGGTTTGACAAAGTCATTCACTTGTCCTCATAACCTTTCCTTTTTTATGTTCAAAAATACCAGCAATACAGTATGTTTTTGTATAGCATCCAAACTTGGTCATGCTAGAACATTTAAATTCTACTTTTCTTTAATGTTGTAGTTTTAGGACAGACAAGCTAACCTGCAACATTAAGCCTGTAGGTTTTAGCCTTAGTCTTTTAGAATGTTATTTATAATCCTTTAACATGTTTCTCAGCGGTAAATATTAACAGTTCAAGTTGAGTTTTCAACCAAAATCTGGTAGCAACAGTAATCATGTCAGCCAGCAAGATCGAAGGTTGGTGTCTAGAAACACCTAACTTAGTTTACTTGTGAAATCAAAAACCTGTTGTTAAACAATTTCTGCACATTTTGAGCGTAAATCTGCCACCATTATTACTGTAAACTACTACTATGACCCACACTAGATTAGGAAGCTTGCCCTGCTTAGCAGTACAAGAAATTGTACAAGAAAGTGAAGTTACTCACTAAAGCAGAAAAAGCAGCAGATAAGGAAACAACACATTGAGCAGGAACAAAGGTAGCAGGCGTGCACAGATAACAGCAGGCCAGCTGTCATGGCTTCAGATATCAGAGGACACTCTTCCACTGCACAGGCAGAATCACTAATCTGAGCACACGGCCCCTTTTAGAAGCACGGGCACCAATTTTACAGGACTAGTGGACGTCAACTTGACAAAGCTTGTGGTGAAACTATTTCAGTTACAAATTTCCAACCCTACAACAAAACAATACACACCACTAAAACGATAAAACATTCCCCAATCAGAAGGCCTGGATGAATGGAGAGGTGAGGGCTCTATCCAGACCCAAAAAAGCTGCTTTTCGGTCGGGTGATAAGCCTGAGCTAGACTGAAAGCATCAAGGAGGTGAAGCGGAGACATCAGCAGACACTGGAGAGAGACCTCAACACCAACAACACCAAAGATATGTGGCAGGCCATCAAGAACATCACAGGCTACAAAAGCAGGAGCTCCCCCATCATGTGTGAGGCCACATTACCTGATGAGCTTAACACCTTTTATGCTCGCTTTGATCTACTCATCAAAGAGCCAGCTGTAACGTCTACTCCACCTCCAGAGGACTGGCCCTGTCAGGATCCACAGCAGACGTGAGGAGAGTCCTGCTGAGAGTGAATGTGAGTAAATCAGCTGGGCCTGATAACATCCCTGGCTGTGTACTGAAAACCTGTGCTAACCAGCTGGTTGATGTTATTACTGACATTTAGAACATCTCATTGCCTCAGCAGAGGGTTCCCACCTGCTTCAAGACAGCCACCATCGTTCCTGTACCTAAAAAGTCTGTAGTGTCTAGTCTGAACGACCACCACCCTGTGGCTCTCACCCCCATTCTGATGAAGTACTTTGAGAAACTGGTTCTTCAGCACATAAAGAACAACATCCCAATCAGCCTGGACCCTCACCAGTTTGTTTCAGAACCAGGTCAACAGAGGACGCCATCTCCACTGCCCTCCACTCAGCCCACACACCTTGAGAAAAATGACACCTACACATCAGAATGCTGTTTGTGGATTTCAGCTCAGCATTCAGCACAATCTCCCCATGAAACTGATCAGCAAACTCAGCACTCTGGGTTTAAATTCAAATCTCTGCAACTGGATATTGGACTTCCTCACAAACAGACCCCAGTCAGTTCGGATTGGCAGACACACCTCCTCCAGTCTAGTGCTCAACACGGGAGCCCCCCAGGGCTCTGTGCTCAGCCCCCTCCTGTTCACACTGTACACCCACAACTGCAAAACCAAGGAGCTCATTGTTGATTTAAGGGAAAAGGAGATAAAGACTACATCAGTGGAGCTGAGGTGGAGCAGGTGAACAGGCTCCTGGGAATCAGCATTACAGAGAACCTGACATGGTCATCTCACATCTCCAGGCAGGTGAAGAAAGCTCAGAAATGACTGGATTTCTTGAGGAAGCTTAAGAAGGCCAAATTCACACGAAAAGTACTTGTCAGCTTTTACAGAGGAGCAACGGAAAACATCCTGACTGGAAACATGACTAACAGGCATGGGATGTGCACAGCCCAGGACTGGAGAGCTCTGCAGGGTGATTAAAACTGCTCAGAAGGTCACTGGTACCCATCTCCTGAGCATCAGTGATCAGTGAGGTGCCTGCCTAAAGGACAGTACCCACCCAGCCACAGCCTGTTCACCCTGCTGCCCTCTGGGAAGAGATATAGACGTTTCTGCTGCCACACCACCAGACTGCAGAGCAGCTTTTCCCCCCAAGCTATCAGACTCTTAAACTCAGGTTCATCCTCAGCACTGCTCCATTGGATATAGTTTATTTCTGTTTATCATTTTTGTAGTTGCTTCTGTATTAATGTATATTGTCTGCTATGTAGCAGAAGGGAGTTGCAAAGCTCAATTTCACTATCTAACTTATTATATTGTGACAAATAAATGTACCTACCTCCCTAACTACCTAAAATGGGTTTATATTCTGAGCCTCTTCGTGATTCTGCTTTGTGATAGAGTTTGTGGTTGAATTTGAAATAACTCTATGTGGTCTAGCTTAAAAGAGAAAGAGATGCACTTTTCCTGGGCCAATCATGTATTTTTTTTATTTTTTAAGTCTGACCTGACCACACCGATTTTGCTTGATTCCAATTTTATTTATTTCTAAGGATATATATCTATAATTGACAGTATACACAACATTTTTGTAGCTTGTCTCTAATGGAAAATGTTCTTTTTGTTTCTTTCTTCAAGGGATGCCAAAAAGCTCACGTGGACTATTAATTTCGATAACGTGAAAGGTCATCAATAGCTACTTTGTTGTTTGTCAGGACAGGAATGGGGAGCAAGTAGAGCATCTCTACAAAATTGGGCACTCATGAGATCTGTCTTTGACTGTGGGTGCGTAGCGTAGCCTACATGTCACCGGCAGAATCAAACCTTATAAAGTTAGATGTATTAAACTCAGGCCGAGAACTTCTAGTAGATCATTCAAAACATCTCAAGTATCAGCGATGCAGGTGAAAAAGGGAGAAAAACTTTAAAAATCAGAAAAGTAAAGTTGATGCTGGCATACTGACTCAATCTCCACCGGCTATGTGCTCTATAAAACGTCTCTGGTGCTACTCATCCTGCCAAGAGTATTTTAACAGACTGATGGGAAATTACAATGAGACACGTTTCATAAGTTTTGGGTGGATTGGTGATGCAAAGGCAAAAAACATAGGATTGTAGCAATTACAGTTTGAATTACTTCCATTCCTCCTTGGTCACTCCCCTTGCCAAGCAACTCCCAGTGTGGTGTTTAGTACAAAACTATTTTGCAGACTCAGTGTCTGTATTCACAGATGGCTCCAAACATCCTGATACAGGGTGTGCAGGTGCAGCAGTATATTTCCAGTGAGTGAGTCATATATTAAGAAAAGAGTGTCAGACCACGTGTCAGTATATACCACAGCTGTTGGCAACATTACTGGCACTGCAGTGGATAGAAGAGAAGGCAATAAATACTGTTGTTGCTTCTGACAGTTTTTCAGCACTAACAACAAGATCTGGCAAATCATCATTTAGAATCGTTATCATCAATGAAATATTCCTTATAATGTACAGGATGGAAAGGAAGGGTTTATCGACACGCTTCCTTTGTGTTCCTGCTCATGTTGGTGTGAAGAGAAATGAGGAGGTGGAGGAGCCAACAAACACTTAGCATTAAGCATGTAGACCTACAAATTGCTTTAAGCAAAGCTGGAGCTAAGACATTAAGTAGGAAATATGTACAGTCAGTGTGGCAGGAGCATTGGGATAATAATGAAACAAGACAGCTATATAATACAAAGATGTGTTGGTGCTGGGAGGTGGTGGGCTGGAAATGACAGGAAGTAAAGAGAATCACTTGTCTGAAAATAGGTTATACAAGTCTCAACCATACACTATATAAAATAGCACCAAACTGGAAAATGCACACACTGTAGCCAACCAGAAACATGTTCTACTTCACTGTAGAAAATACAAAATCAAGAGGAATCAGCTTCACTCTGTAAGGAAGGCAAAACATGGCGTTATGTTGTCAGGTCACTTGTGGAAAACAGAAGGCAACATATACTGGGACATTATTATCTTTTGGATAAAGGGATTTTGCTAAAATAATTCCCAGGTTTTTGTTTTGTTTGTTTTGTTTTTTTCTCCGCATATTCGCTCGTCCCACACTCCAGTCCAGTTGGCGGCGCTACTGTACCTCTAAGCTGGTTTGCCAATCACCAAAAAACACTAAAGAGGAAGTAGTTCAGCTAACTTGCTTTTATTTTGGCAACGCGAACCGGAAGTGTTTACGTCCAGATTGATTTAGAGCATTTGTCGTTAGCTTGGGGTTTAACAATGCAGGTAATGTTTATTTTAACGCGTATTTATAGTAAATTACAGTGTGCTTTTGTTATATCTCTCACTGGTATTTCCACTGAAGTTGTACTCATATGATCATCTTCTGGTTTACTTATTTGCAGAGCTAGCAGTAGCTAACTTGCTAACTCGGTACGTTAAGTTAACTGTTAACAGCTAACGTTAGGTTAACATAACAGTGAAGTGAACAACAGAAGTTGATCATTTAATTGATGAAGTTGTTATTAGTCGTTAGGATGTTTGGTGTGTTCATGTGTGTTGGACATTTAGGTTATCGGACAGAGCTCTGTCTTTTTTTCTCACTCAGCAACGAGAAGAGAAGCAGTTGGAGGCGTCGGTGGAGTCTCTCATCTCTCGGGTAGCACACGTCAAAAGCGCTCTTCACAATTTCATTTATAAGTTGGAAAATGAATACGAGCGATTGACATGGTAAGTGAAGCATTATGCCGAAGATAGATTTCAGTTTGTGCCTTTAAACTCAAAGGGAACATCCTCTCCGCATACAAGTATCAGTTTCCATTAACATCCAACAGTGTCGTTAAAGTTAATTACATAACTATATCAAGACTTCTTGCTTCATTCTTATGATATAATAAATAAGCAGATGTAAATGAAGTGTTGGGCTTTGGGCATTTTTATTGTACACACATCTTTTAAAATGAGAACGTAGGGCCTCTGCATTGTCCCCTTACCACAGCCACAGTTTCCAAAGGACCATTAGTCCCATTCTGAGGGCCAGTTTCAGCTTCCATCAGCTGATGACACATCTGAAGTCCATCTCTGGTCAAATTCTCAAGTTAAGTTTGAATTGTTTTATATGAAAGACACAACATCATAGTGTAGTGCAGATTGTCCTTATGAAATTGAAATCTGAAGTGTTTTCAAAAGATTATTGTATCAGTCGGTCTGATGGAGGGTAGTGAAACACTCAGAGTGTCCCACATTACCGGGTCAGTCGATTAAGATATTTAACTGTATAAAAGCAATTAGGTGTAGGGTTGGGTGTGACCAAATTTACAAAGAACCGTGGATTCGATAAGACACACGTATTCCGATTCTGCTCATCGGTTCCTTACTTATTGCATATTTGACTCGCGCTCCCGATTGAACTGGTGTGCACAAGGTCACGTCATTTGTTACGCAGTACCTCAACAAAGCATGTGAGAAGAGAGTACTTATGTTTTACATTCCAAATGCTCAAAGGTTTGGCGTAGCTTCACTAAAACCGACAACGACAGAGCAAAATATAACACCTGCACTTAGGAGATTTCATGCTTGGGAGGAAGCTGCTCCAACATGATGAAGCATTTACTTCAATATGGTGTGAATCTGAAGGAACACACGTTGGAATTGATAAATTTGAAATTGATACCCTATCCTAATGAGTTTAAAATATGTTCATTGGGGAGTGTTGTTTTCCTCTCAGATGCTTTGATGTGTGTTTGTGTCATCTAGGCCCTCTGTTTTGGACAACTTTGCTCTTCTATCTGGCCAGCTGAACACCATCAATAAACTGCTCAAGAACGAGAAGACGCCATCCTTTCGCAACCAGGTTATAATACCACTGCTTCTGTCCCCGGACCGAGATGAGGATTTAGCGGTGAGTATCAAAGCCGCTGGCTGACGTGTCTGCTACTCTTGAGGCGTTTTTCTAAGCGATCTCTCTGCTTGTTCCCCCAGAAACTCACAGAGCAGCGCGTCCCGGTGTTCAGCCACGAGATTGTACCGGACTACTTGCGGACCAAGCCTGATCCGGAGGTGGAGGAGCAGGAGAAACAGCTGAGTGCAGACGCGGCACGAATTGGCCCAGAGGCGGCGCAGGTCAGTTAGTTATCATATGGACTGAGAGGTTTAATGCCGTCTTACTAATAATAAGCAAATATGTAAAATATTACTTTGCCTTATATTGTGTATTTTGCATTGTTCAACCGCCCCGGTTATATTTCATCAACAGAAACAGATCCAGACGTTGAATAAGCTGTGTTCCAATCTGCTAGAGAAGCTTAACAATCCTCGTGATGACAGAGATGCAGAAAGTGCAGGTTTGTTTAACTTATCTGAAATTCATTTCTGAATGGAAATAAGTTGACGTTCACGACCCCCCGCCCTCTCCCCTCCAGCAATACGACAGAACAAACCTTCTTTCAACCCTGCTGACAC
>NW_024041164.1:0-15302 GCF_014851395.1 Micropterus salmoides
GGATGAAGTCCCGCCCTGAACACATGTACATGCTGACATTCACCCACAGTCATAGCGCCACCTGCTGGCAACAGGAAGTGACTTTAAAAGCCCCCCGCCGCACGTTTCCCTACGTGCACGAATTTTCTGTGTACGTGTATCTTGTCCAACGCACAAAAGTCCTCTTGGAGCCATAGCCCTAAACCCAACAGGAAGTCGGCCATTTTGAATTTTACGTCAAATTTTGGATGTTTACACACTTCGTACTTTAACGACTCCTCCTAGGGATTTAGTCCGACCGACTTCAAATTGTGCTGTGCCTTCTAAAGGCATTGAAGATGAAAGTTGTGCTATTTGCGAGTTTTCGTCAATGGGTGTGTCCGTGGCGTGGCGTCAGAGATCAAGTCTCGCCATGACACGGAAGTTGTTGTAACTTCAGTGTACATGCTCACATCTTAACCAAACTTTACGTGCTTGATAATCTCCCACCCCGTTATGGAGACCGATCCTGACACAGCCAGAAATAAACAGAAATAAAAATGCTCAATAAATAAATAAGCATCCAATTAAATACACAAAAAAATAAAGTAAAAATAAATGTAGGTAATTAAATTATACAAGGAGACATAAATGTTTATATTTTAATTAGTGCCTTTACTTATTCACCTTTGTTATATTACCTTATTTGTTTATTCAACTTTATTTATTACTAATTTTTTTAATGTATTTATTTATGTGTGTGTTTTAATATTTTTGTCTGTTTATTCTTCCTTTGTATTTATTTACCTTATTTATTTTCACCCATGTTTTATTTCTGCCTGTCTTTTTTAAATTTTTGTATGCATTTCTGCCTCATTATGCAAATGAGGAGGGCTGTGTCTCAAGGGGTCATCTTCTCTGCTATTGGTGGACCAGTCAGACAGGAGAGCTCCTACTCTGCCTGCAGACATCAACGATCTTGCCCCTCACACAGTCAGATGGCTTCCTTCAGTGCGCTGAGGTGTTTAACAACTCTGAAGACAATACCCAGCAATGTCTTCCTTCTCTTTTCACGTAGACGCTCCGACAGACAGTGCTTTCAGTTTGCTGCATGCATGGACCAGAACTGCGGTATAGGGAGAAGCACACGGTCAGCTGGCTGCAGCTAAATCTGGAGTGCACTCGTATTCAATTCTGTATGGTAAATTCAGTTTTAACGGAGCAGAGCGAGCTGACAGGCAGAGTTAGAGACTTTTTCTGTCCGTTTCTCTCTTTACAAAGACGCATTTGCAGTCAGAGTCTTCTCTGAAGAGGGCAATGAAGTCTCAGTAGTACATGCGAGCACCACATACAACACAATTTATCAAATTACACAACGGATATACAGTATGAAAATAAGATTGATTGGATTATACTCACAGGAAGTATAAAACCTGTTACATGCGTACACAAAGTAATGTCAGGGAAATTACTTTTACTTAGATTTAAGTACTGCAGTTGTACATTTGAAATACCTTCCTACCTTTCTGATAGGAAGCCTTCTTGAGGTGGTATAAAACATTTCTTCTTATATTCTGATTTGAGTTGTGGACAACTATGACCACATGAATTAAAAAAATTAAACTTTCACTGCCCAAGTCAGCTATAACACAAGTCTTGTTCATCAGACTACATTTGTGGACAGTATTTTTGTCCCAGGATTTATTATGCATTTCTTCTTCTTCGTTGCATGATTTAGAATAATAAGGTGAGAAATGGGTCTATTCTGAGTTCATCCTGCACTGCAGCTAATAAAGTCCATTTAATCCCAAAAACGCTTTTCTTTTAGGCAGCTGGAGCAGAAAACAACTCACCTTTCTCAAGTTGTACAGTAATGTCACATGTGTATGAAGGTGGATCAAACAGCTAATCTTAATGTCAAAGTAGAGAGGAGCCTAGTAGGCCTATTTATTTTCATTCATTACACAATATGAATAAGCTATGCAGCAGTTGTAAAGAAAAACATCTTTTTCTTCTGTTCTCTACTTGTTATAGTTACACAGTATTAGGGGTGTGGGCTGTATTAAAAGTATCCACTGTTCTCCCATGCTCTAACACACAGTAACGATGAAATGTGTGCTGTTCTCACATTCTCCTCTGTATGTACACATAAACAACAAGGCAGGGAAATATAAAGGAATTTATTTTATTGTTTGGGTACATTATTGTTCAGTGTACATGCTCACATCTGAACAAACTTTACGTGCTTGATAACTCTCCCCCCCGCAGACACTACACAACACCGATTTATATTCATAGCGGCAAGTGCTATGTAGCTCCACATAGGGGACACAGGAGTGACATATACACCTTCATGCGGCGTCAAACCGCGTAGCAATTCACAGCCGCACCGGCAGAGCTCCAGAATATGCAACTCGGCCGGCTCACCGCGGACGCGCTTACAGTGCGAGGGCCCGCCCAACGCTGCTTGCAGCTTTAATTAGGCCCGAGCACGACCGTGCGAGGTCCCTATTGAATTTGCTCGATTATTTTATTTTTTTAGGGCCCGAGCACGACCGTGCGAGGTCCCTATTGAATTGCTCGATTATTAGGCCCGAGCACGACCGTGCGAGGTCCCTATTGATTGCTATTGGAGCACGTGCGGTCCCTATTGATTTGCTCGGATTATTTTTTTTTTTTTTTTTTTTTTTTTTTTTTTTTTCTGCAAAGTAGGCCCAAATGACATGGCCTAAACATACTCGAAAACTCACCAAAATTTGCAAACATGTCAGAACCGGTGAAAAATTTCGTATTCTACAAGTTTCGCACATGGGCGTGGCAAAATGACTCGCTAGCGCCACCTAAAATTGGAAATGATTAGCCCCTCGTTCACGTTCAACCTACATGTACGAAATTTTCTGGGGACATGTATCGTATCAAGACGCACAAAAAAGCCTCAGAACCCATAGCCTAAAGTCAACAGGAAGTCGGCCATTTTGAATTTTATGGCCATTTTTGGATGATTTACACACTTCGTACTTTAACGAACTCCTCCTAGGGATTTAGTCGGATCGACGTCAAATTTCTGCTGTGCCTTCTAAAGGCATTGACGATGAAAAGTTGTGCTATTTGCGCGTTTTCGTCAATGGGCGTGTCCGTGGCGTCGATGATTCGCAATGAAACAGGAAGTTGTTGTAACTTCAGTGTACATGCTCACATCTGGACCAAACTGTACATGTAGGATGAGAGTCCCGCCCTGAACACATGTACATGCCGACATTCACCCACAGTCATAGCGCCACCTGCTGGCAACAGAAAGTGACCTTTAACGAAGCAGCCCCCCGCACGTTTCACCTACGTGCACGAATTTTCTGTGGTACGTGTATCTTGTCCAGACGCACAAAAAGCCTCTTGGAGCCATAGCCTAAATCAACAGGAAGTCGGCCATTTTGAATTTTACGTCAAATTTTGGATGATTTACACACTTCGTACTTTAACGAACTCCTCCTAGGGATTTAGTCCGACCGACCTCAAATTTGTGCTGTGCCTTCTAAAGGCATTGAAGATGAAAAGTTGTGCTATTTGCAAGTTTTCGTCAATGGGCGTGTCCGTGGCGTGGCGTCAAAGATCAACTCTTCGCCATGACACGGAAGTTGTCGTAACTTCAGTGTACATGCTCACATCTGGACCAAACTGTACATGTAGGATGAGAGTCCCGCCCTGAACACATGTACATGCTGACATTCACCCACAGTCATAGCGCCACCTGCTGGCAACAGGAAGTGACTTTTAACGAAGCAGCCCCCGCCGCACGTTTCCTACGTGCACGAATTTTCTGTGGTACGTGTATCTTGTCCAGACGCACAAAAAGCCTTTGGAGCCATAGCCTAAAATCAACAGGAAGTCGGCCATTTTGAATTTTACGTCAAATTTTGGATGATTTACACACTTCGTACTTTAACGAACTCCTCCTAGGGATTTAGTCCGACCGACCTCAAATTTGTGCTGTGCCTTCTAAAGGCATTGAAGATGAAAAGTTGTGCTATTTGCGAGTTTTCGTCAATGGGTGTGTCCGTGGCGTGGCGTCAGAGATCAAGTCTTCGCCATGACACAGGAAGTTGTTGTAACTTCAGTGTACATGCTCACATCTGAACCAAACTTTACGTGCTTGATAACTCTCCCACCCCGCTATGGAGGACCGATCCTGACACAGTCAGAAATAAATACAGAAATAAATAAATGCTCAATAAATAAATAAGCATCCAATTAAATACACAAAAAAATAAGTAAATAAATAAATGTAGGTAGTAATTAAATTATACAAGGAGACATAAATGTATATATTTTAATTAGTGCCTTTACTTATTCACCTTTGTTATAATTACCTTATTTGTTTATTCAACTTTATTTATTACTAATTTTTTTAATGTATTTATTTATGTGTGTTTTAATATTTTTGTCTGTTTTATTCTTCCTTTGTATTTATTTACCTTATTTATTTTCACCCATGGTATTTATTTCTGCCTGTCTTAAATTTTGTATGCATTTCTGCCTCATTATGCAAATGAGGAGGGGCTGTGTCTCAAGGGGTCATCTTCTCTGCTATTGGTGGACCAGTCAGACAGGAGAGCTCCTACTCTGCCTGCAGACATCAACGATCTTGCCCCTCACACAGTCAGATGGCTTCCTTCAGTGCGCTGAGGTGTTTAACAACTCTGAAGACAATACTACCAGCAATGTCTTCCTTCTCTTTTCACGTAGACGCACCGACAGACAGTGCTTTCAGTTTGCTGCATGCATGGACACAGAACTGCGGTATAGGGAGAAGCACACGGTCAGCTGGCTGCAGCTAAATCTGGAGTGCACTCGTATTCAATTCTGTATGGTAAATTCAGTTTTAACGGAGCAGAGCGAGCTGACAGGCAGAGTTAGAGACTTTTTCTGTCTGTTTCTCTCTTTACAAAGACGCATGTTGCAGTCAGAGTCTTCTCTGAGATGCGAGCACGACATACAACACAATTTATCAAATTACACAACGGATATACAGTATGAAAATAAGATTGATTGGATTATACTCACAGGAAGTATAAAACCTCTTACATGGGTCTATTAAAAGTAAAGTAACACAAAATGTCAGGGAAATTACTTTACTTAGATTTAAGTACTGCAGTTGTACATTTGAAATACCTTCCTACCTTTCTGATAGGAAGCCTTCTTGAGGTGGTATAAAACATTTCTTCTTATATTCTGATTTGAGTTGTGGACAACTATGACCACATGAATTAAAAAAAATTTCACTGCCCAAGTCAGCTATAACACAAGTCTTGATCAGACTACATGCTGTACAGTATTTGTGGACAGATTTTGTCCCAGGATTTCTTATGCATTTCTTCTTCTTCGTTGCATGATTTAGAATAATAAGGTGAGAAATGGGTCTATTCTGAGTTCATCCTGCACTGCAGCAGCTAATAAAGTCCATTTAATCCCAAAAACGCTTTTCTTTTAGGCAGGCTGGAGCAGAAAACAACTCACCTTTCTCAAGTTGTACAGTAATGTCACATGTGTATGAAGGTGGATCAAACAAGCTAATCTTAAATGTCAAAGTAGAGAGGAGCCTAGTAGGCCTATTTATTTTCATTCATTACACAATATGAATAAGCTATGCAGACAGTTGTAAAGAAAGAACATCTTTTTCTTCTGTTCTCTACTTGTTATAGTTACACAGTATTAGGGGTGTGGGCTGTATTAAAAGTATCCACTGTTCTCCCATGCTCTAACACACAGTAACGATGAAATGTGTGCTGTTCTCACATTCTTCCTCTGTATGTACACATAAACAACAAGGCAGGGAAATATAAAAGGAATTTATTTTATTGTTTGGGTACATTATTGTTCAGTGTACATGCTCACATCTGAAACAAACTTTACGTGCTTGATAACTCTCCCACCCCGCAGACATCTACACACAATACCGATTTATATTCATAGCGGCAAGTGCTATGTAGCTCCACATAGGGGACACAGGAAGTGACATATAGCACCTTCATGCGGCGTCGGAACCGCGTAGGAAATTCACAGCCGCACCGGCAGAGCTCCAGAATGTGCAACTCGGCCGGCTCACGCGCGGACGCGCTACTAGTGCGAGGGCCCGCCCAACGCTGCTTGCAGCTTTAATTTTTTTTTTTTTTTTTTTTTTTTTTTTTCTGCAAAGTAGGCCCAAATGACATGGCCTAAACATACTCGAAAACTCACCAAAATTTGCAAACATGTCAGAACCGGTGAAAAATTTCGTATTCTACAAGTTTCGCACATGGGCGTGGCAAAATGACTCGCTAGCGCCACCTAGAAAATTGGAAATGATTAGCCCCTCGTTCACGTTCAACCTACATGTACGAAATTTTCTGGGGACATGTATCGTATCAAGACGCACAAAAAAGCCTCAAGAACCCATAGCCTAAAGTCAACAGGAAGTCGGCCATTTTGAATTTTATGGCCATTTTTGGATGATTTACACTTCGTACTTTAACGAACTCCTCCTAGGGATTTAGTCGGATCGACGTCAAATTTCTGCTGTGCCTTCTAAAGGCATTGACGATGAAAAGTTGTGCTATTTGCGCGTTTTCGTCAATGGGCGTGTCCGTGGCGTCGATGATTCGCAATGAAACAGGAAGTTGTTGTAACTTCAGTGTACATGCTCACATCTGGACCAAACTGTACATGTAGGATGAGAGTCCCGCCCTGAACACATGTACATGCCGACATTCACCCACAGTCATAGCGCCACCTGCTGGCAACAGAAAGTGACCTTTAACGAAGCAGCCCCCGCCGCACGTTTCACCTACGTGCACGAATTTTCTGTGGTACGTGTATCTTGTCCAGACGCACAAAAAAGTCTCTTGGAGCCATAGCCTAAACCCAACAGGAAGTCGGCCATTTTGAATTTTACGTCAAATTTTGGATGATTTACACACTTCGTACTTTAACGAACTCCTCCTAGGGATTTAGTCCGACCGACCTCAAATTTGTGCTGTGCCTTCTAAAGGCATTGAAGATGAAAAGTTGTGCTATTTGCAAGTTTTCGTCAATGGGCGTGTCCGTGGCGTGGCGTCAAAGATCAGCTCTTCGCCATGACACGGAAGTTGTCGTAACTTCAGTGTACATGCTCACATCTGGACCAAACTGTACATGTAGGATGAGAGTCCCGCCCTGAACACATGTACATGCTGACATTCACCCACAGTCATAGCGCCACCTGCTGGCAACAGGAAGTGACTTTTAACGAAGCAGCCCCCGCCGCACGTTTTACCTACGTGCACGAATTTTCTGTGGTACGTGTATCTTGTCCAGACGCACAAAAAAGTCTCTTGGAGCCATAGCCTAAACAACAGGAAGTCGGCCATTTTGAATTTTACGTCAAATTTTGGATGATTTACACACTTCGTACTTTAACGAACTCCTCCTAGGGATTTAGTCCGACCGACCTCAAATTTGTGCTGTGCCTTCTAAAGGCATTGAAGATGAAAAGTTGTGCTATTTGCAAGTTTTCGTCAATGGGCGTGTCCGTGGCGTCGATGATTCGCCATGAACGGAAGTTGTTGTAACTTCAGTGTACATGCTCACATCTGGACCAAACTGTACATGTAGGATGAGAGTCCCGCCCTGAACACATGTACATGCGACATTCACCCACAGTCATAGCGCCACCTGCTGGCAACAGAAGTGACTTTAACGAAGCAGCCCCCGCCGCACGTTTCACCTACGTGCACGAATTTTCTGTGGTACGTGTATCTTGTCCAGACGCACAAAAAAGCCCTTGGAGCCATAGCCTAAACAACAGGAAGTCGGCCATTTTGAATTTTACGTCAAATTTTGGATGATTTACACACTTCGTACTTTAACGAACTCCTCCTAGGGATTTAGTCCGACCGACCTCAAATTTGTGCTGTGCCTTCTAAAGGCATTGAAGATGAAAAGTTGTGCTATTTGCAAGTTTTCGTCAATGGGCGTGTCCGTGGCGTGGCGTCAAAGATCAGCTCTTCGCCATGACACGGAAGTTGTCGTAACTTCAGTGTACATGCTCACATCTGGACCAAACTGTACATGTAGGATGAGAGTCCCGCCCTGAACACATGTACATGCTGACATTCACCCACAGTCATAGCGCCACCTGCTGGCAACAGGAAGTGACTTTTAACGAAGCAGCCCCCGCCGCACGTTTTACCTACGTGCACGAATTTTCTGTGGTACGTGTATCTTGTCCAGACGCACAAAAAAGCCTCTTGGAGCCATAGCCTAAAATCAACAGGAAGTCGGCCATTTTGAATTTTACGTCAAATTTTGGATGATTTACACACTTCGTACTTTAACGAACTCCTCCTAGGGATTTAGTCCGACCGACCTCAAATTTGTGCTGTGCCTTCTAAAGGCATTGAAGATGAAAAGTTGTGCTATTTGCAAGTTTTCGTCAATGGGCGTGTCCGTGGCGTGGCGTCAAAGATCAGCTCTTCGCCATGACACGGAAGTTGTCGTAACTTCAGTGTACATGCTCACATCTGGACCAAACTGTACATGTAGGATGAGAGTCCCGCCCTGAACACATGTACATGCTGACATTCACAGACAGTCATAGCGCCACCTGCTGGCAACAGGAAGTGACTTTTAACGAAGCAGCCCCCGCCGCACGTTTTACCTACGTGCACGAATTTTCTGTGGTACGTGTATCTTGTCCAGACGCACAAAAAAGCCTCTTGGAGCGATGCCCTAAAATCAACAGGAAGTCGGCCATTTTGAATTTTACGTCAAATTTTGGATGATTTACACACTTCGTACTTTAACGAACTCCTCCTAGGGATTTAGTCCGACCGACTTCAAATTTGTGCTGTGCCTTCTAAAGGCATTGAAGATGAAAAGTTGTGCTATTTGCGAGTTTTCGTCAATGGGTGTGTCCGTGGCGTGGCGTCAGAGATCAAGTCTTCGCCATGACACAGGAAGTTGTTGTAACTTCAGTGTACATGCTCACATCTGAACCAAACTTTACGTGCTTGATAACTCTCCCACCCCGCTATGGAGGACCGATCCTGACACAGTCAGAAATAAATACAGAAATAAATAAATGCTCAATAAATAAATAAGCATCCAATTAAATACACAAAAAAATAAAGTAAATAAATAAATGTAGGTAGTAATTAAATTATACAAGGAGACATAAATGTATATATTTTAATTAGTGCCTTTACTTATTCACCTTTGTTATAATTACCTTATTTGTTTATTCAACTTTATTTATTACTAATTTTTTAATGTATTTATTTATGTGTGTGTTTTAATATTTTTGTCTGTTTTATTCTTCCTTTGTATTTATTTACCTTATTTATTTTCACCCATGGTATTTATTTCTGCCTGTCTTAAATTTTTGTATGCATTTCTGCCTCATTATGCAAATGAGGAGGGGCTGTGTCTCAAGGGGTCATCTTCTCTGCTATTGGTGGACCAGTC
Organism: Micropterus salmoides; assembly: GCF_014851395.1. Taxonomy (NCBI): domain Eukaryota; kingdom Metazoa; phylum Chordata; class Actinopteri; order Centrarchiformes; family Centrarchidae; genus Micropterus; species Micropterus salmoides. The sequence goes on from NW_024041164.1 coordinate 9,433, forward strand.
AGACAGGAGAGCTCCTACTCTGCCTGCAGACATCAACGATCTTGCCCCTCACACAGTCAGATGGCTTCCTTCAGTGCGCTGAGGTGTTTAACAACTCTGAAGACAATACTACCAGCAATGTCTTCCTTCTCTTTTCACGTAGACGCACCGACAGACAGTGCTTTCAGTTTGCTGCATGCATGGACACAGAACTGCGGTATAGGGAGAAGCACACGGTCAGCTGGCTGCAGCTAAATCTGGAGTGCACTCGTATTCAATTCTGTATGGTAAATTCAGTTTTAACGGAGCAGAGCGAGCTGACAGGCAGAGTTAGAGACTTTTTCTGTCTGTTTCTCTCTTTACAAAGACGCATGTTGCAGTCAGAGTCTTCTCTGAGATGCGAGCACGACATACAACACAATTTATCAAATTACACAACGGATATACAGTATGAAAATAAGATTGATTGGATTATACTCACAGGAAGTATAAAACCTCTTACATGGTCTATTAAAAGTAAAGTAACACAAAAATGTCAGGGAAATTACTTTACTTAGATTTAAGTACTGCAGTTGTACATTTGAAATACCTTCCTACCTTTCTGATAGGAAGCCTTCTTGAGGTGGTATAAAACATTTCTTCTTATATTCTGATTTGAGTTGTGGACAACTATGACCACATGAATTAAAAAAACATTTCACTGCCCAAGTCAGCTATAACACAAGTCTTGTCATCAGACTACATGCTGTACAGTATTTGTGGACAGATTTTGTCCCAGGATTTCTTATGCATTTCTTCTTCTTCGTTGCATGATTTAGAATAATAAGGTGAGAAATGGGTCTATTCTGAGTTCATCCTGCACTGCAGCAGCTAATAAAGTCCATTTAATCCCAAAAACTTTTTCTTTTAGGCAGGCTGGAGCAGAAAACAACTCACCTTTCTCAAGTTGTACAGTAATGTCACATGTGTATGAAGGTGGATCAAACAAGCTAATCTTAAATGTCAAAGTAGAGAGGAGCCTAGTAGGCCTATTTATTTTCATTCATTACACAATATGAATAAGCTATGCAGACAGTTGTAAAGAAAGAACATCTTTTTCTTCTGTTCTCTACTTGTTATAGTTACACAGTATTAGGGGTGTGGGCTGTATTAAAAGTATCCACTGTTCTCCCATGCTCTAACACACAGTAACGATGAAATGTGTGCTGTTCTCACATTCTTCCTCTGTATGTACACATAAACAACAAGGCAGGGAAATATAAAAGGAATTTATTTATTGTTTGGGTACATTATTGTTCAGTGTACATGCTCACATCTGAAACAAACTTTACGTGCTTGATAACTCTCCCACCCCGCAGACATCTACACACCATACCGATTTATATTCATAGCGGCAAGTGCTATGTAGCTCCACATAGGGGACACAGGAAGTGACATATAGCACCTTCATGCGGCGTCGGAACCGCGTAGGAAATTCACAGCCGCACCGGCAGAGCTCCAGAATGTGCAACTCGGCCGGCTCACGCGCGGACGCGCTACAGTGCGAGGGCCCGCCCAACGCTGCTTGCAGCTTTAATTTTTTTTTTTTTTTTTTTTTTTTTTTCTGCAAAGTAGGCCCAAATGACATGGCCTAAACATACTCGAAAACTCACCAAAATTTGCAAACATGTCAGAACCGGTGAAAAATTTCGTATTCTACAAGTTTCGCACATGGGCGTGGCAAAATGACTCGCTAGCGCCACCTAGAAAATTGGAAATGATTAGCCCCTCGTTCACGTTCAACCTACATGTACGAAATTTTCTGGGGACATGTATCGTATCAAGACGCACAAAAAGCCTCAAGAACCCATAGCCTAAAGTCAACAGGAAGTCGGCCATTTTGAATTTTATGGCCATTTTTGGATGATTTACACACTTCGTACTTTAACGAACTCCTCCTAGGGATTTAGTCGGATCGACGTCAAATTTCTGCTGTGCCTTCTAAAGGCATTGACGATGAAAAGTTGTGCTATTTGCGCGTTTTCGTCAATGGGCGTGTCCGTGGCGTCGATGATTCGCAATGAAACAGGAAGTTGTTGTAACTTCAGTGTACATGCTCACATCTGGACCAAACTGTACATGTAGGATGAGAGTCCCGCCCTGAACACATGTACATGCCGACATTCACCCACAGTCATAGCGCCACCTGCTGGCAACAGAAAGTGACCTTTAACGAAGCAGCCCCCGCCGCACGTTTCACCTACGTGCACGAATTTTCTGTGGTACGTGTATCTTGTCCAGACGCACAAAAAAGTCTCTTGGAGCCATAGCCTAAACCCAACAGGAAGTCGGCCATTTTGAATTTTACGTCAAATTTTGGATGATTTACACACTTCGTACTTTAACGAACTCCTCCTAGGGATTTAGTCCGACCGACCTCAAATTTGTGCTGTGCCTTCTAAAGGCATTGAAGATGAAAAGTTGTGCTATTTGCAAGTTTTCGTCAATGGGCGTGTCCGTGGCGTGGCGTCAAAGATCAGCTCTTCGCCATGACACGGAAGTTGTCGTAACTTCAGTGTACATGCTCACATCTGGACCAAACTGTACATGTAGGATGAGAGTCCCGCCCTGAACACATGTACATGCTGACATTCACCCACAGTCATAGCGCCACCTGCTGGCAACAGGAAGTGACTTTTAACGAAGCAGCCCCCGCCGCACGTTTACCTACGTGCACGAATTTTCTGTGGTACGTGTATCTTGTCCAGACGCACAAAAAAGTCTCTTGGAGCCATAGCCTAAACCCAACAGGAAGTCGGCCATTTTGAATTTTACGTCAAATTTTGGATGATTTACACACTTCGTACTTTAACGAACTCCTCCTAGGGATTTAGTCCGACCGACCTCAAATTTGTGCTGTGCCTTCTAAAGGCATTGAAGATGAAAAGTTGTGCTATTTGCAAGTTTTCGTCAATGGGCGTGTCCGTGGCGTCGTCAAAGATCATCTCGCCATGACACGGAAGTTGTCGTAACTTCAGTGTACATGCTCACATCTGGACCAAACTGTACATGTAGGATGAGAGTCCCGCCCTGAACACATGTACATGCTGACATTCACCCACAGTCATAGCGCCACCTGCTGGCAACAAAGTGACTTTAACGAAGCAGCCCCCGCCGCACGTTTCACCTACGTGCACGAATTTTCTGTGGTACGTGTATCTTGTCCAGACGCACAAAAAGCTCTTGGAGCCATAGCCTAAACAACAGGAAGTCGGCCATTTTGAATTTTACGTCAAATTTTGGATGATTTACACACTTCGTACTTTAACGAACTCCTCCTAGGGATTTAGTCCGACCGACTCAAATTTGTGCTGTGCCTTCTAAAGGCATTGAAGATGAAAAGTTGTGCTATTTGCAAGTTTTCGTCAATGGGGTGTCCGTGGCGTGGCGTCAAAGATCAGCTCTTCGCCATGACACGGAAGTTGTCGTAACTTCAGTGTACATGCTCACATCTGGACCAAACTGTACATGTAGGATGAGAGTCCCGCCCTGAACACATGTACATGCTGACATTCACCCACAGTCATAGCGCCACCTGCTGGCAACAGGAAGTGACTTTAACGAAGCAGCCCCCGCCGCACGTTTACCTACGTGCACGAATTTTCTGTGGTACGTGTATCTTGTCCAGACGCACAAAAAAGCCTCTTGGAGCCATAGCCCTAAAATCAACAGGAAGTCGGCCATTTTGAATTTTACGTCAAATTTTGGATGATTTACACACTTCGTACTTTAACGAACTCCTCCTAGGGATTTAGTCCGACCGACCTCAAATTTGTGCTGTGCCTTCTAAAGGCATTGAAGATGAAAAGTTGTGCTATTTGCAAGTTTTCGTCAATGGGCGTGTCCGTGGCGTGGCGTCAAAGATCACTCTTCGCCATGACACGGAAGTTGTCGTAACTTCAGTGTACATGCTCACATCTGGACCAAACTGTACATGTAGGATGAGAGTCCCGCCCTGAACACATGTACATGCTGACATTCACAGACAGTCATAGCGCCACCTGCTGGCAACAGGAAGTGACTTTTAACGAAGCAGCCCCCGCCGCACGTTTTACCTACGTGCACGAATTTTCTGTGGTACGTGTATCTTGTCCAGACGCAAAAAAGCCTCTTGGAGCGATGCCCTAAAACCAACAGGAAGTCGGCCATTTTGAATTTTACGTCAAATTTGGATGATTTACACACTTCGTACTTTAACGAACTCCTCCTAGGGATTTAGTCGACCGACTTCAAATTTGTGCTGTGCCTTCTAAAGGCATTGAAGATGAAAGTTGTGCTATTTGCGAGTTTTCGTCAATGGGTGTGTCCGTGGCGTGGCGTCAGAGATCAAGTCTTCGCCATGACACAGGAAGTTGTTGTAACTTCAGTGTACATGCTCACATCTGAACCAACTTTACGTGCTTGATAACTCTCCCACCCCGCTATGGAGGACCGATCCTGACACAGTCAGAAATAATACAGAAATAAATAAATGCTCAATAAATAAATAAGCATCCAATTAAATACACAAAAAAATAAGTAAATAAATAAATGTAGGTAGTAATTAAATTATACAAGGAGACATAAATGTATATATTTTAATTAGTGCCTTTACTTATTCACCTTTGTTATAATTACCTTATTTGTTTATTCAACTTTATTTATTACTAATTTTTTTAATGTATTTATTTATGTGTGTGTTTAATATTTTGTCTGTTTTATTCTTCCTTTGTATTTATTACCTTATTTATTTTCACCCATGGTATTTATTTCTGCCTGTCTTAAATTTTTGTATGCATTTCTGCTCATTATGCAAATGAGGAGGGGCTGTGTCTCAAGGGGTCATCTTCTCTGCTATTGGTGGACCAGTCAGACAGGAGAGCTCCTACTCTGCCTGCAGACATCAACGATCTTGCCCCTCACACAGTCAGATGGCTTCCTTCAGTGGCTGAGGTGTTTAACAACTCTGAAGACAATACTACCAGCAATGTCTTCCTTCTCTTTTCACGTAGAACACCGACAGACAGTGCTTTCAGTTTGCTGCATGCATGGACACAGAACTGCGGTATAGGAGAAGCCACGGTCAGCTGGCTGCAGCTAAATCTGGAGTGCACTCGTATTCAATTCTGTATGGTAAATTCAGTTTTAACGGAGCAGAGCGAGCTGACAGGCAGAGTTAGAGACTTTTTCTGTCCGTTTCTCTCTTTACAAAGACGCATGTTGCAGTCAGAGTCTTCTCTGAGATGCGAGCCGACATACAACACAATTTATCAATTACACAACGGATATACAGTATGAAAATAGATTGATTGGATTATACTCACAGGAAGTATAAAACCTCTTACATGGGTCTATTAAAAGTAAGTACACAAAAATGTCAGGGAAATTACTTTACTTAGATTTAAGTACTGCAGTTGTACATTTGAAATACCTTCCTACCTTTCTGATAGGAAGCCTTCTTGAGTGGTATAAAACATTTCTTCTTATATTCTGATTTGAGTTGTGGACAACTATGACCACATGAAAAAAAACATTTCACTGCCCAAGTCAGCTATAACCAAGTCTTGATCATCAGACTACTGCTGTACAGTATTTGTGGACAGATTTTGTCCCAGGATTTCTTATGCATTTCTTCTTCTTCGTTGCATGATTAGAATAATAAGGTGAGAAATGGGTCTCTCTGAGTTCATCCTGCACTGCAGCAGCTAATAAAGTCCATTTAATCCCAAAAACGCTTTCTTTTAGGCAGGCTGGAGCAGAAAACAACTCACCTTCCAAGTTGTACAGTAATGTCACATGTGTATGAAGGTTCAAACAAGCTAATCTAAATGTCAAGTAGAGAGGAGCCTAGTAGGCCTATTTTTTTTCATTCA
>NW_024041165.1:0-40892 GCF_014851395.1 Micropterus salmoides
AAAATGCCAGACATTTTAATAGTTAAGTCATTACAATAGTCTGTACAACACCTATTGTATTCAAAATCCTGAATGACGTATCTTCGTTAAGAAGATAGAACGTAGAATCCATAATGATTATCTCAGTGGAAAAAAAAATTGGCCTTGGTTCTTAACTTATGACGGCACCTACATTTGGTGTTGAACTGTATTACATATACAGAGGGGTGTTGTTATTTAGTCTACCTACCCTCATCGATATACAGGTGTGGTCATATAATTAGAATATCATCAAAAGTTGATTTATTTCAGTAATTCCATTCAAAAAGTGAAACTTGTACAATGTATACATTCATTCCACACAGATATATTTCAAGTGTTCATTCCTTTTAGTTTAATGATTATAAACTGACAACTAATGAAAACCCCAAAATCAGTATCGCAGAAAAATAAAATATTGTGAAAAGGTTCAATATTGAAGACACCAGTGTCACACTCTAATCAGCTGATTAACACATGCAAAGGCCTTTAAATGGTCTCTCAGTCTAGTTCTGTAGGCTACACAATCATGGGGAAGACTGCTGACTTAACAGCTGTCCAAAAGACGACCATTGACACCTTGCACAAGGAGGGCAAGACACAAAAGGTCATTGCTAGAGAGGCTGGCTGTTCACAGAGCTCTGTGTCCAAGCACATTAATAGAGAGGCGAAGGGAAGGAAAAGATGTGGTAGAAAAAAGTGCACAAGCAATAGGGATAACCGCACCCTGGAGAGGATTGTGAAACAAAACCCATTCAAAAATGTGGGGGAGATTCACAAAGAGTGGACTGCAGCTGGAGTCAGTGCTTCAAGAACCACCACGCACAGACGAATGCAAGACGTGGGTTTCAGCTGTCGCATTCCTTGTTACAAGCCACTCTTGAACAAGACAGCATCAGAAGCGTCTCGCCTGGGCTAAAGACAAAAAGGACTGGACTGCTGCTGAGTGGTCCAAAGTTATGTTCTCTGATGAAAGTAAATTTTGCATTTCCTTTGGAAATCAAGGTCCCAGAGTCTGGAGGAAGAGAGGAGAGGCACAGAATCCACGTTGCTTGAAGTCCAGTGTAAAGTTTCACAGTCAGTGATGGTTTGGGGTGCCATGTCATCTGCTGGTGTTGGTCCACTGTGTTTTCTGAGGTCCAAGGTCAACGCAGCCGTCTACCAGGAAGTTTTAGAGCACTTCATGCTTCCTGCTGCTGACCAACTTTATGGAGATGCAGATTTCATTTTTCAACAGGACTTGGCACCTGCACACAGTGCCAACTACCAGTACCTGGTCTAAGGACCATGGTATCCCTGTTCTTAATTGGCCAGAAAACTCGCCTGACCTTAACCCTCTAGAAAATCTATGGGTATTGTGAAGAGGAAGATGCGATATGCCAGACCCAACAATGCAGAAGAGCTGAAGGCCACCATCAGAGCAACCTGGGATCTCATAACACCTGAGCAGTGCCACAGACTGATGGACTCCATGCCACGCCGCATTGCTGCAGTAATTCAGGCAAAAGGAGCCCCAACTAAGTATTGAGTGCTGTACATGCTCATACTTTTCATGTTCATATTTTCAGTTGGCCAACATTTCTAAAAGTCTTTTTGTATTGGTCTTAAGTAATATTCTAATTTTCGGAGATACTGAATTTGGGATTTTCATTATTTGTCAGTTGTAATCATCACAATTAAATGAAATAAAACATTTGAAATATATCACTCTGTGTGTAATGAATGAATATAATATCCAAGTTCACTTTTTGAATATTATGTAGCATGGCTAAATTAGCTATGAATTTTAATAAATTCATATAATAATAGAGTCTCCGGACCTTTAGGTAGCTTTTAATAATTAACAATTACTAGTTATCAGTTAGTTAATAAATCGCTAAATTATCTTAAATCAGTCAGTCTCATATCTAAAGGGTCAATTCTCTTGGCAGGGACGTGGAAATAGGCAACACACACAGTTCTTGATTACAGTGAATTTATTAACTAATGCGATATAAAAGGGTGGTTAAATACAGGGAAAATAAACAATGGCTGAACAATGAGAAATGGAGGTTTGATTGAGGGAAGCATTTGACTCATAGGGCAGAGGAGAACTAATGAAAGTAAGCTATGAGTTTTAAAAGTTAAAAGACAATATTAATATAACGGGACATCCCTGACCACAGAATGTTGTTGGGTCTTACTCTTGTGTTTCTTGCGTCGGGTTGCTGGGAAACGGCCTCGCACTGGCAGAGTCCGTGCGTTCTCGGTAAGGACAACATAAAGCTGTCGGCCAGTCGCTTTCTCTCTTGAAGGCTTATGAAAGAAACTTGCAGTGGGGGCCTTCCCGACCCCGTCTCAGGTCAGGTTTAAGTCGTCCTTGGTGGTTGCTGGCGAGCCACGTGGCGTCGTCCGACCTCCGTGGGCTCAGCTCGACGAAAAAGCTTAAAAGGGGAACTTCCTGAATTAGACCAGTGTAACTTAACGGACTGATAACTTTAATAAAATAAAAGAAAGAAATAAAACAAAATAAAGTTGCTGTCAAACGAGGGACAAATTGATGTCGCGGCACTTCGCGTGTGTAGCTTCAAGCGAACAAAGGCCTCTTGCGCTGGTTGAACTCTTAGGGCGTTGCCTTGAGAGCGGAAGCGTCCAGAGAGCAGAGCGGAAGACCAGAGCACGAGGAGAAGAGAAGAGCCAGAGAACGACGTCGTGTGTCGCCCTTTTGTTGCCTGGGGCGTGGTTCCCCCAGGGGGCGTTTCAGGTTTCCCGAGGGACTGCATTTCTAAACTTTTAATGCCTAAAAAGAAAATCTATTTCGCGTATTATAATCAATATTTTCCACAATCAAACCTCAATGGTCAAACAGTTGTACCGTTCTAAGTTAAGCATTTGGTAACAGGAAACAATTATTAGTCAGGATAAGTGGGTGACATTTATACATTAACGGCATTTCCAACGATGGTATGTAATACTTATTTCGTCCACTTGGGGGAGCTCAGGTTACATGAGGAAAGCTTAGATTAAGCCAAAACAATCTTTCCTTATGAAATGGGGCATTCAGCCTTAAATTCAAGCTGGATAATTAATAGAGTATAGTATGACATTTCTTTATCATCATTTCTAAAGGAATTGTGTGTGAAAGTATTGTGAACAAGCATTGGTTACACATAAGATGAAAGGGGTGTCTGCTTTTTGCTGAAAATAAAACAAAACACTGCAAAAGTAACTTATTTAGATTCTTTTCAGCACTAATATCGACAACAGATAACAACACTCCAATAGAGGCAAAACATAATCAAGTAAATCAAAGATTTAATTAAACAATTAAGGCTTTGGGGTCTTTGGAGACTGCAGTCTTTGTTTATTTAAAGTTCGGCTGTCCTGGATTATGTCACAAGTGGGTGAGACAAAGAGTATCCCTTTGATGGGGTAATGAAACACAGAGCAAGGTCAATTGCCACGGTTACATGTTACGTGTGTGTAATCTCTGGTTAATTTCCCTTTTGTCAGTTTAACAGTCGGTCACCGCGTCAGCTTCGGAATCAAAAAGGTGCCAGTTTTATGATCAGGGATAGCACTTAGAGAAAGCAACTTTTCCACCCCTTTCTGTTGGGGTCTCTTTAGCAGTCTGTTGAAGTTGATCTTTAACCCCCCCTGCTCCTCTCTGGGAGAAGAAAGAGGAATTTGGAGTAGCTCCAAATTTATTTAATAAAAAATGCACAATCTTGTTGTCCCACTACAATTATCACCCGATATAAGCTACTTGCAGACATATCTGCATTGTCGTTTATAAAAGCCAATATATGACTATTATAAAGAGAAACAGAGAGTCGGATCCTTCCCTTGTCTTGAGTGTTGCATAATTTCCTCACCAGAGGGCTCTATTAACACTGCAGCACCACAGAACAAAACATCAGACCGCAGTCTACCGGAGCCACCGGAGAGTAGCTCTTGGTAGCTCTCACACTCAGTGTTCCCGGTGAGTTAGTCTTTTGTCACGTCAATTACATAACTTAAAGAGGTCATATTATGCTTTTTGGCCTTTTCCCTCTCCTTTATTGTGTTATATATCTTTTTGTGCATGTAATAGGTTTGCAAAGTGAAAAGTCCACCCCAAAGGGAGTTACCATCTCCCACAGAAAACACTGCTCTGAACTGCCTGAAAACAGTCCATGTTGCTAAGCTGGTAAGGGGAACATATAAAGCTGAACCTAAGGCGTGTTTACCGGCTTCTGACGACCCGCTCTACTTGGCTTCTGATTGGCTAGTAGTCTTTAACTACTGGGCATATGCAACTCCCAACAGAGATCTTGTAGAGGCAAAATGTATCACCCATAGCTAAAACAAAGCATTCAACACACAGGGTGAAAGAGGAGCTGCAGTAATGTGCAGTATGAGAAATGGTGTTGAAAATTAAACCATGTAAACCAGTTCTGGTACAACCCCTAATTAAGATTTTGAACCTGAAAATGAGCATAATATACCTCTTTAAATAATAATAAAAATAGCCCTCAACACTTCTCTTACCAGACCAGACTTCCTAACCTAATCCTAATTCATTACTTCTAAATATTCTTAAACCTCACATACAGCAGTTGATGCTGCCCGTTGCTAATGCCATGTTTATCAGTAGAGGAGCGCTAACTTTAATGAGCGGTTAAACTATATTGTTTAATGTATTCTAACTGCGAGCTGCTTGTCTTACAGTCAGTACGTCAGAAATGAGAGGGGACATGTAAATAAACGAGATGTACAAGTAGGCCTATCTAACACAGCTTCCAGCCAAACAAAGTTATCCAGCTGTTCTTTTGAATGTGCAACATTGGCATGAAAACTGAAAGTTGCAGGTCCTCGTTGTAGGCAGTCATAGTATTTGATGAATTCAAAGAAAGTAGAAATTGTGGCAGATATATGTAAGGTAATAATTCAATTTTATTTATATAGCGCCAAATCACAACAACAGTTATCTCACAGCGCTTTTCATAAAAGAGCAGGTCTAGACCGTACTCTATGATGCTATTTACAGAAGCCCAACAGTTCCCATCAAGAGCAAGCACTAGGCGACAGAGGCAAGGAGAAACTTCCTTTTAAGAGGCAGAAACCTCGAGCAGAACCATGGCTCAGGGTGGGCGGCCATCTGCCTCGACCGGTTGGGGTGGAGAGGGGGGGGGGGGGGGAGAGAGAGGAGAGAGAGAGAGAGAGAGAGAGAGAGAGAGAGAGCCTACACAATATACACACAGAGGTACAGACAGTAAAGGTTGCTATGGACTAAATGAATAATGTACAGATATTTATAGTAGTGTTAATGGTAACAGTCGTAATGTTAATGATTATAATAACAATAGGACTAGTAACAATAGTCGTTGCAGCAGAGGGTGTCGAGCAGGAACACGGGGGCAGCAGGTGACCAGCAGCCACAGATCCAGACTCCACAGCTCCAGAGCCAGAAAACCTGTAGGAAGTGATAGGAGGAGAGAGGAGAGGGACGAGAAAGCACAAGACTACCAGAAAGGGGAGAAGTTGTGTTAGTAACATGTAATAATGGGATAAGGTTGCATACAGAGGGAGAGAAAGTAGGAGAGAGGAGCTCAGTGCATCATAGGAAATCCCCCGGCAGTCTAGGCCTATAGCAGCATAACTAAGGGATGGTTCAGGACTAACCTGGGCCAGCCCTAACTGGCCCAAGCTTTATCAAAGAGGAAAGTCTTAAGCCTACTCTTAAATGTGGAGATGGTGTCTGCCTCCTGAACCCAAACTGGAACCTTGTTCCACAGGAGAGGAGCTTGATAGCTGAATGCTCTGGCTCCAAGTCTACTTTTGGAGACTCTAGGAACCACAAGTAACCCTGCATTCTGGGAGCGCAGTGCTCTGGTGGGGTAGTAAGGTACTATGAGCTCTTTAAGATAAGATGGTACCTGACCATTAAGAGCTTTGTAGGTAAGAAGAATGATTTTAAATTCTATTCTGGATTTTACTGGAAGCCAATGCAAAGAAGCTAAAACAGGAGAAATGTGATCTCTTTTCCTGGTTCCTGTCAGAACACGTGCTGCAGCATTCTGGATCAGCTGAAGAGTCTTAACAGACTTTTTCGAGCAGCCTGATAATAAAGAATTGCAGTAATCCAGCCTAGAAGTAACAAATGCATGGACTAGTTTTTCTGCATCATTTTTAGACAGGATGTTCCTGATTTTTGCAATATTACGTAGGTGGATAAAGGCGGTCCTTGAAATTTGCTTAATGTGAGACTTAAACGACATGTCCTGATCAAAGATAACTCCAAGATTCCTCACAGTGGTGCTGGAGGCCAGGGCGATGCCATCCAGGGAAACTATATCTTTAGATAATGCGTCACGGAGGTGCTTAGGCCCCAGAGCAATAACTTCAGTTTTATCTGAGTTTAACATTAGAAAATTACAGGTCATCCAAGTTTTAACATCCTGAAGGCACATTTGAAGTTTAGCTAACTGATGAGTTTCATCTGGCCTGATCGATAGATATAACTGAGTATCATCTGCATAACAATGAAAGTTTATGGAATGTTTCCTGATAATATTGCCTAAGGGAAGCATATATAAAGTGAAGAGGATTGGTCCGAGGACAGATCCTTGAGGAACTCCATGACTAACTTTGGCATGCATGGAGGACTCATCGTTAACATGTACAAACTGAAATCGATCTGATAAATAGGACTTAAACCAGCTTAGAGCGGTTCCTTTAATGCCAATGAAATATTCCAGTCTCTGCAATAGGATCTGATGGTCAATGGTATCAAATGCAGCACTAAGATCTAATAAAACCAGTACAGAGACAAGTCCTTTGTCTGATGCAATAAGGAGGTCGTTAGTAATTTTCACCAGTGCCGTCTCTGTGCTATGATGAGCTCTAAATCCTGACTGAAAATCCTCAAATAAACTATTTCTCTGTAGAAAGTCACACAGCTGTTTAGCAACTGCTTTCTCCAGAACCTTAGAGAGAAATGGAAGGTTAGATATAGGTCTATAGTTGGCTAAAACATTCAGATCAAGTTTGGGCTTTTTCAGAAGAGGTTTAATTACAGCTACTTTAAAGTACTGTGGTACATAGCCTGTTGATAAAGATAGATTGATCATATCTAGTATAGAGGTGCTGACTAAGGGTAAAACATCTTTAAGCAACCTAGTCGGGATGGGGTCTAAGAGGCAGGTTGATGGTTTAGATGAAGAAATTATTGAAGTTAGTTGGTAAAGATTGAGTGAAGCAAAACAGTCTAAACATGTATCTGGTTCTACAGCTGTTTCTAAGGTCCCTGAGTTAAGGGATAAGTCGGTGCCAATTTTGTCTCTAATAGCTAGAATTTTATCATTAAAGAAGCTCATGAAGTCGTAACTACTGAGAGCTATGGGAATACTTGGCTCAATAGAACTGTGACTCTCTGTCAGCCTGGCTACAGTGCTGAAAAGAAACTTAGGGTTGTTCCTATTTTCCTCTATTAATGACGAGTAGTACGCTGCTCTGGCATTATGGAGGGCCTTCCTATAAGTTTTAAGACTATCTTGCCAAATTAAACGAGAATTTTCCACTTTGGTGGAACGCCAGTTCCTCTCAAGTTTCCGCGATATTTGCTTTAATTTGCGAGTTTCAGTATTATACCATGGAGCTAACCGTCTTTGTTTTAGCATTTTCTTTTTTAGAGGGGCTACAGAGTCGAGTGTCATTCGCAGCGAGCCTGCAGCTTTATCAACAAGATGATCGATTTGGGAGGGACTGAAATTAGCATAGGAGTCCTCCATTACTTTGTGACTAGATAATGTATTTAGAGCTGATGGAATCGCATCCTTAAATTTAGCTACAGCACTATCAGACAGACATCTTGTATAGAAATTTTTGCCCAATCGCGTGTAGTTCAGCAATACAAACTCAAAAGTTATCAAAGAGTGGTCGGATAAACAGGGATTCTGTAAGAACACCACTAAATGTTAAATTTCAATACCATACACCAAAACAAGATCGAGGGTGTGGTTAAAACAGTGAGTCGGTTCATGAACACTCTGAGAGAAGCCAATGGAATCTAACAGAGAGATAAACGCAGTACTAAAGTCATTCTCAACGTCCACATGAATATTAAAATCCCCTACAATAATAACTTTGTCCGTTTTAAGGACTAAAGTTGACAAAAACTCTGCAAATTCAGATAAGAATTCAGAGTACAGGCCAGGTGCTCGGTACACTATAATGAAGAGAATTGGTTGCAGTGATTTCCAGCTTGGGTGCGAAAGACTAAGAACAAGGCTTTCAAATGAGTTATAGTTTGGTTTAGGTTTAGAGCTGATTAATAGGCTAGAGTCGAAGATAGCTGCAACTCCACCTCTGAGGCCTGTGCCTCGAGGAATATGAGTATTAATATGACTGGGAGGGGTGGATTCATTTAGGCTAACATATTCTCCATCACCCAGCCAGGTTTCAGTAAGACAAAATAAATCAATATCATAATCTGATATTAGTTCATTTACTAGTACACCTTTAGAAGAGAGAGATCAGATGTTTAAGAGTCCACATTTAACTCTCCTATTCATTTGCACTATTGCTCTTGTGGTTTTAATTTTTATGAGGTTTTTATGCACAGCTCCTCTTCTGTTTACCTTTTTAAATAATTTCGATGGTCGGGGGACAGACACCGTCACTATAGGATTTTCACTAAGTAACTCCTGAAATGGAGGAGGAGAGAAGTGTGTTAGACTGCGACTCTGCGTAGGGTTTTTTCATAACAAAAATATATGATTTTTTGCCTATTCAAGAGAGCCCTGTTTATCATTAATTTTATAGCAGTGATATGAGATCTGATATATGGCATTATTATTATTAGTAGGGTACTTTTTTTATAGTTTGTTTTGCTGGCCCCCACAATACATACACTTAATTTAATGTTCATCAGTAATAGTACTCCATAATTTATAACAAATCAGATATTTGTTTTCTTCAGTTTTAGACATTTGACTCTTATTCATCAAAACTTTAAAGAGGTGGTAATTTGCTTTTTGGCTTTTCCCCCTCTCCTTTATTAAGTTATCTCTATCAAGCCCAAAGTCCAGTCCAAAGGGAGTTCCCATCTCCCACAGAAAGCACTGCTCTGAACTGCTTGAAAACAGCTCGTTTGTAGTCCAGCTGTTTCCCTTCCTTCCCTGTGACGTCACAAAGCTTGCCAAGCGGCTAGCAGGAGGTCAGGCACACCCTCAAACCAAGCTAGTCTGAGCGGAGACCCTTTTCCACAGTACCAGCATAGTACCAGCTCAACTTGGCTCGGCTTTGTTTGGTTTTCCATTGTAGAAATGTTGTACCTGTACCTGCTTCTAGGTACTTTTTTTTCATATCACCTCCGTCAAGGTTCCAAGCGAGCTGAGGGATACTAAAATGTAACGTGAAAACACGACAGACTGCTGATTGGTCAGAGAGAATATTCACTATTCACTGCATCATCATTGCTTGCACCAGACAGAGGCCAGCAACAGAAAGTTTTATATTTTACTGTTTCGTATGTAATTTCATCACTAAATCCACTTCTGAGAAGTTTTGAGGTGAAATCAGCCGTGTAGATTTCAAATATTGACCGTTTTACGAGAACTGATGGCGGAACAAAAATGTGCTTGAATATTGTCGGAGTTGAGGAGCTCCGCAAGTGGCTGCAGGGGATGCCTGTGCCAACCTGCGGGAGGAGCGTGTGAGGCCAGCCAGCCGCCCACTCACAGAGCCCTCTGCTCCTGCCGTCACACAGACCGCTGCAGCAACAACGGCAGAGGAAAACACAGCTGGAAGGTTTTCATAACGCTCATCTGTCTTTACATTCTGAGGAATGTTGAAACGTTTTAACTTTAAAAAAGAGAAAGCTGTGTGGATCGCTGGTGTGTGTCTCGCATTGAACATTACGCCACGGCAGTTGTGTGTGGCGTCGCTATGACGACAAGCTACATACCATCTCTGGGTACTATCTGCAATGGAAAACGGAGCAGGCCCGAGTAGAGTCAATCGATTTGCGCTATGGTAGCATTTTTCGTCAGAACACCGGCAACAGTCCTAAAAGATGATGCAACTCCGACTCTGTAAATTCACAATCACGTGCTTTATTGGTTGTGAATTATATTTATGATGTGGAACAATGATGTTGTGTGGTTGTGGACTTGAGTAACTTCTACCATCTGCTAGGTTACGGTCGCAGTCTGAAGCGGCTTTGACTTGGATCACACTACCTTGTTTCTTATGACCTGCCCTTCTCTGCTTCTGATTGGCTAGTAGTCCTTACCTGGGAACTGCGCATTTGCAACTCCCAACAAAAGATTTTGTACAAGTAAGATGCATCACTCTGTAGCTCGGAGCGTACAACACATAGGGTGAAAAGAGGAGCTGCAGCAATGTGCAGTATGAGAAAAATATAGTGTTTTTTGAAAATTAAACCATGTAAAACTATTCTGGTACAACCCCTAAATAAGATTTTGAACCTGAAAATGAGCATAATACCACCGCTTTAACATACTATTTACAAACAATAAAAAAGTTTATTTTTATACTGCATTATGTCATGGTATCTTGGCATGGTCTCAACATAACAAATATTAGGGATAATCTTTGTTTATGTTATGTGTTTCTGAAAATAAAGGGGAAAAAGAATATCACCCGATATGTAGACATATCGGATTTTAAAATCGGTATTGGACTTAAAAATCCCATGTCGGTCGGGCTCTACTGAAAGCAATGCAGAATGCCTGAGAGCCTTATTGAATTATATTCTGTTATAAGCTAGTTTTAGCTTTTGAATTGTCACATGCCAAGTGAATTGTGTGTTTCCCTTTACATAAATAAATATTTAACATAAATTGGTGCAGAAAGATTACTCAGAATGCAGGAAATTAAGTGTTTAGTGCTCTAAATAATATAATTCAGCATTGAAAATTTCTTAAAAATAGTTAAAATCTCGTCTTGTCTCAATCTCCCGAACCCAATATTGTGTGTCGTCTTGTGATTATTAACCCTTAGTTAATACACAGAGAACCTTGCTGCCACTTGCTTCCTCTGTTATATTAGCTGCCGCTGGCTGATTAGGGTTTATCAGTATAACTTCTATATCCTTCACCATCCACCACATCAAACCCTCTTTCTTTCCACCTAGTTCATCAACCACAATACAATTACTGGTCTTTATAAAGACACGTCAGACACTCAGCTGCAGTGAGGCTATGTATCGATATAGCCTACCAATGCAGTGGCTAAAGCCAGCTAGACAATGAGGTCACGCATGCGAGATCAGAGACAATTAGACAATGTTTAATCAATAGGCACACTTGACTAGACAGGGGGTCTACTACAAGTGATCTAAATGTCGGTATTGACAGTGTTGCATTTGAATAGTTACAGTAGATCTGCTTTAGCCTTAATCTATCAATATAATGGACGGCCTTCAGATTTTTTCTGTCATTATTAAAAAAATTCAGTCAATGACAGAATATTCTGTGAACACAGCCCGTGTTACTGCATTAGTTTTAGCTAGTTGGACCTAAGTGACTGACAACTGAGTGTATGTGTACACCTGTCTAGATGGCTGTCTACCATTACCTTTATATGCCACATTTAAACCCAGGAACAACTCAAATCAATGTGTTGTCTGGGACCACACAACAAAACAAAGACAGCAACAAGTCTTTAGTGACCAGGGGACAAACAGATGAGTCAGTTATAAAAACAAAAAATATTTTAAATTAGATTACGTAAAAAATTATGACAGTAATTTGGGATGGGTGTAAATGAGAGTTAATTTTACTGCCAGGTGGGATGAAAGATTGGTCTCTGTTTGCAAGTGCATCCACTCTAAATTTGTAACCATACAGGGGACTTGGGAATCTGCTTTGTGGGGTTTACTGAGGACAGAGAACACTGGAAAAATATTCCAACTGGATGAAAACGAAATAGACAGCTTACTGACGTGATGAATTGATATGTGAAGAGGTTGAAGAGGGACCACTCTGAGCCTGAGATGTTTGTTCAAAAGGACTTATTGTCAAAGAAAACACCCAAAACCTGTTTATGATCACTGGATATTCATGTTGGACCATCTGTCTGTCCATTATCCACAGTTTCCTTTCATTTTCTGGTAAAATGGCTCTATAAAGCGAGTTTCCTGTCTCATCGCCAAATGCCTGTTGGTTAAGGTACTTGTCACGACTTATTCAAGTTAATTACCTTTCCAATCAATAGGTGACTTTAACCTTTTGGCCTCTGTGTTGTTGTGATTCAATTTAATTCAACTCTGGGGAATATACACTTATTGTAATTACTCTCTCTCAAAATGGAGAAAATTGATTTCCTCTACTGCTGAAATGTTTTGTCTAATTAATCCACAACATAAGCAAACTGCTAAATAAAAAATATTGCGGTGTATTTATCAACCAGCCTCTAAACAAAACATTTTCATTTGTCACCTTCTCATCTTTAACAAAACACTGGAAGCATCTTGATTACAATTTCTTTTTGAAATTTGCTCATCTTCTGAGTTTTCCAATTTTCTATTATGACAGAAACCCAAGGGACAATTATTATTAATCCCAGTTAAACACCACAGATTGAATGAAATTAACTTTTTGGAGTAGTTGCTCAGGTATTCAAACAACAGTTCATCAGCATCTCAGTGCAAACTCTTGGACTGACTTTAGAAAGCTTGTTAATTTGTCTTCTGATTGATTCCTACAATTACTACAAAGTTCTTTCACACAGGGAAGTTTTAGACATCTGATCAAAAACTTTACCTGATGAATGTCTGAGAACCAAAATGTTGTAAACAGATTAAGTACAAGTGATTGACAGTGGACAGGATTTTTCATAAATTGACAAACTGAAATAAAAGTGATTGAGTCCCATGGCAATTGTGGCCCATGTAAACCACCAGGGGCCTGGTGTTCTTTTAGAGAGTCAGTTAAAAACTCAAACTAAGTGCTTATTTTAATAAGTGGAGGAGTGGATCAGGCCAAATCAGAGAGGGCACATATACATGAATTACACACTTTTTTGAATGTATTGTCTTATAGCGTCCAGATATAGGTTACATTATCACAAAAGGTATACCCTGACTGAACACTAAAATATCTAAAAATGTATGTTTACATCAAATGGTATCAGTGCATGTACCAAATACATGACTTACATACACACTTATCTACATTCTTGGCATACACAGGATTGCCACGTTTATTGTAGTGTGTAACAGTATTCTAGTTAGTCAAGCTAACTACTGAATGAAAAGGTTCTCACAAGCATCGAGCATACCTTCTGCAAAGCTTCATTCACTAATACCTCATAGCCAACAGGTGACTGAACAACAAATAAATACATTTTTCAAAGCAGACTCTGTCCCTGCAACTGTGTCTGACAAACCATATACTGTATAATACATATTACTTCCATAACATCAACAAGAGCCCGGTAAGGACAGCACACAGAAGACATTTACTTTAGAAATCAGCCAGCAAAGAGACCTAACGTCACACAGACAGACAGGGTACATGTGACAAGAGACGTTCTGACTCACGTTATTTGACGTCGAGGTCCATTTTCTTTTATTTTGAGATTAAGTCCATTATCCATGTCATGCAGGCCCCTTCGGTGGTTATTTAGTTTGTTTCTTGGCAGAACTCCTCTTCATCTTTCTCCACCTAGCTTAATTTTGTGGAGGAAACTCTCCTCTTATTTCAGAAATTAAAATGACAGCTGTTGCTATTTTTGGATAGTTTGTGTTTTTACAATTAAAGTCATAACACACTGACATTGTTGTCACATTTTACAGACTATATAATGCTCTAAAGGCTTAAATAGGCATCCTGACAATCAGCAACTGGCCAATGAGAGGAAGGATAATGAAAAGCAGGTGTTTTCAATCAGCTCATCAAGTAGTTGGAGGGCGCTTATATGTTTTAGCATTGATGTCATAGTTAGTGGAGCTGTTGTACTGGATTGCATTATATTCAGAGGTATTTCTAATATCCACCCCTACCTATGACCTCAGTGATAAACATACAGCCTAAATGAATTTACACATGAGACTGACCTTTGCTTCACTGTGTGGTCTTGGGGAAGTAAATCAATCTCGTTTTGAAATATAGTCATGTTAATTGGCCATAAGCTCATAAAATATGACATGAGCTGGTAAATATTTTACTATTGCAAGTCATCATTAAGCCAGCACATTAGAAGCAAAATTAATATTTCAGAAGTCAGTTTTAAATTGGATTAAAGTCTGGTAATAAAAGTATCATTTATTAGTAGACTTTCCAGTAGCTCAGTTAGGTGCAGTATTCATTGCCAAGGGAATTTAAAGTCAGTGTTGTGTATTAAATGTTGTAGAGAAGACTGCTGTATGACGAGGTCTCCCCAGATATTCCAAACAGCCGTTAAATAGTTCTGTCTTTAATATGTCAGTTTGGTCTCCTGTTGAGATTTTTAAAAATTCATTCACCACACTTCTATCCCCATTGGAGCATGACTGAGAGAGAGAAACACAGAGCACAAAGGAAGTACAAAAGGTTTTCTGGCTTGGAGGCATTTGTACAGAGATAACTATTTCCTATCTCTACTTTGAATGTTTGTAGCGCTTGCTGAATACATGTGCAAGAGAAAAAAGGGGCATTTTATAGAGCAAGTCAGAAGTGTAGAACTTGAGTTTGCTTTTTGCTGCAAGGCAGTATTTTTTATTGATTAATAGTGGGCAAAATAGATGGGGAGGAGAAAGGATTTTATGGCAGCAAAATCTCTATTGTTGAAACCTACAGTGGATTTTACTGTAAAATGCCCTGCAGATTATAGCATATTAAATGGGAGGATAAGAACAATTTTCTATTATGAAGGTTTGGACTTGCACAACGATGAGTCTGATACTGGGACCGCACCCATTGCTTGTATGTAAATTTGTGTTAGAGCTTTGGTGAATGGGTGACCTGTCTAAGGTGTTTCCCCACCTTCCACTCAATGCATTTAGGCTTACATGTCATTTAAATGATAAGTCTAGTGATATTTTATATTTTTCTTGTCACAAACCCCACGAAAAGGGCAACAATATTGTATTGTTAGTATTGTCTCTGTAGTAAAAACCTGATATACAGTATTTTAGTCTTCTGTGCCATAGACCTATTTAGTATTTTATCATTAACTTACTTAACACATCAATAAGTCACACCATTACACTGGGTGCCATGGTCTTTCATTGTCAAACCCACATCCCATCCTGCTGTAGATACTCACTAGAGTACCAAATAGTATTAATCTGCATCAATTAATCAATCTGCAGTATTAATCAGTCCCTAACAGATATATTACTTACTCATGTTTGAGAAACATTTGCTAAAAATTACTGTGTGCAGCTACTTTAGGAAAGTATTTAGTCTTTTTTATGTATATATTTGTCACCTGTTTTTAAAGATTCATATATTTAGTAGGAACAAAGTGGCTTGCGTCTGGAGGCCACAGACAGGCAGTAAAAGTTGGGAAGTATTGAGAGACGAACTACCGCAATGATGATTTTGGTCTTTTTATGGGGTTTGTTGACATTAAGAAAAATTTAGGATATTGCCAACCGTTTGCTTTACAATAAAAAATGAATGAGGGTTAGTAGTAAGGTTGTATGGATAAGAGTTTCTTTTAGTTCTATAATAGCAGCATGCAGTGCTTTCCAATGAACTTTTTTAAGTTTTTAGGTACACTTTTTAAGCTGAAAGAAACCAGATCAGGTTTGTCAGTTAATAATTGACAGTGCTATGTAACATCCACACATAAATATTATGTTTCCATTCATGCTAGTTGGTCAATTGTATTTTCTCTGCATCCTAAAATCTTTTTATTATTATTTTGTCACTGTTATTATTGCTTTAGTCCAGTGGTTCTCAAACTTACAGCCACTGCAGGTGGGGCATGGATGTGGAGCAGACCTAAAGTTGCATTATTATGATTTATGTGGTGACATAAATCATAATAAACAAACAAAATTCAATTCAATTTCAATTAAATTTTATTTATATAGCGCCAAATCACAACAACAGTTGTCTCTGAGCGCTTTTCATAAAAGAGCAGGTCTAGACCGTACTCTGTGATGATATTTACAGAAACCCAACAGTTCCCACCAAGAGCAAGCACTAGGCGACAGAGGCAAGGAAAAACTCCCTTTTAAAGGCAGAAACCTGAGCAGAACCATGGCTCAGGGTGGGCGGCCGTCGTCCTCGACCGGTTGGGGTGAAGGAGAGAGAGAGAGAGAGAGAGAGGAACAGAGAGAAAGAGGGAGGGGGATGGAAGGAGAGAGAGAGGGAGGGAGGCAGCCTACACAATATACACACAGAGGTACAGACAGTAATGGTAATGTTGCTATAGACTGAATGAAAAATGGTACAGATATTTACAGTAGTGTTAATGATAATAATCATAATGTCAATGGTTATAATAAGAATAGGACTAGTAACAATAATTGGAACAGAGGGTTTCGAGCAGGAACATGGGGGCAGCAGGTGACCAGCAACCACAGATCCAGACTCCACAGCTCCAGAGCCAGAACCACCTGAAGAAAGTGATAGGAGGACGAGAAAGCACAAGACTACGGGAAAAGGGAGAAGTCAAAAGTGAATATGCATGTAAATGTAACCAGTGACTTTACACAGCTGGGAAGTAAGCTACCCTTACTGCACCTTCCATCTGATGACTTGCACTGTGACCACAATGATGCACTGAAAAAGATCAGCTATGCTACCCAAGGTACTGTCGTATACCACAATAGGAGGATTTCTATTCAACAGCTAGGCATGTTGTTGTCACAGACTGCTAGAGTGGCCAGAAACAAAACAGAGAGAGATAGTATTTGTTATTTGTATGCACTGTATAATGGAGGAGTGTGTGGGGAAAAACAGGAGATGCAGCCTCTGATGGGAGGATTTCGCCTGGAACACCAACACCTGAACAATAATGACACAGCCTGACAATTGAGAAGAGAGGAGTGGTTTCTGTAAACCAACCCTGTCACAACAGAGACAAAAACAATGTTATTTAAGTGAAGGGGATTATAGCTTTTAGTCACTGTGGCAAGATTGGTAAATTCCCAAAAGGCAACATGGGTAGAGTAGAGATCTTACAATACTCTTGGATCCTCTTTTCCTCCACAACAAAATTGAGTGGACAGAGGGGCACGCAGTTTTTATGCCAAGAGAAACTACCACTCGTCATTTACACTTAATTCTAGACATCAAATCTATATCAAACTCCATTTGATTATATTCCGTCTCTTTATGTGAGATGTCATTTGTGGTTTCATGAATAATGCAGGTGTAAGATATCAAAATGCAATGAAAGAAAGAAATATACGTCACACAAGGTTTAACATAATAATACAGCCTCTGCTGTTGATTATCTTCTAATTCTGTCTATCGCTTGCTTCACTACCGCCGTGTGCTCTCTGTATTTCACACATTTAGCCTAGCTGATGGAAAGAACAATCATATTATATCAGCTGAATGATTGCTCTTAACTTGTGTGGAGTATTAGGGTTATCACATGGAGTCAGGGAAATATCACAAAGTGCTGTGGAAGATTAAATGGGACAGTGATCTTTGTGGGCAAGCCATTTAAATGCCAGACCGTATAATTATGATTAGGAGACGGCATCTCCGCAAAATGTTGATTGAATTAGGAATTTGGATAGAGCCCTGAATAGCTCCAGATGTATGCGTGATGATTTAGACCTGTATCTGTTGCTGGGGAGGGCACATGCTAATTTCAATTTGATCGTAAGCACAAGGATGTTATGTTGATCATACTGCTGGCCGGGTTGCTCTTTTTCCCATCTCCTTGCATTTACACATTTTCTAATGAAATTAAAAGGACAGTGCAGTGGCATGAAAGGCTATTCAAAGTAGTAGCATGAAA
This sequence comes from Micropterus salmoides, assembly GCF_014851395.1. NCBI lineage: Eukaryota > Metazoa > Chordata > Actinopteri > Centrarchiformes > Centrarchidae > Micropterus > Micropterus salmoides. The sequence goes on from NW_024041165.1 coordinate 17,914, forward strand.
CCAAATTATGCTTTTATGACTTTCTGCTCTGGCGCTCAAACATGCTGTCCATTAGAAAGCAGAGCAGGGAAGACTGCTCTCCAAAAATGATGTAGTATTATGATACATAATCAATGAGAGTGCCATCATTTCATAATGCACGACAAGCCCGCCTAGGCTGACACCTGGAAGAAGATGTCTACATCTTTCATCCAAATTTCAATGAATTTGCATTTGATTCATAAAGGCCCAGTCAGGCTCCCCCTTATAATTAAAACTAAAAATTATATTTTTTTAAAATTATAAATGCAACACTTTTGTTTTTGCCCCCATTCATCATAAGCTGAACTCAAAGATCTAAGACTTTCTCTATGTACACAAAAGGCCTATTTCTCTGAATGTTGTTCACAAATCTGTGTTAGTGCTGCTGATCATACAGCATGGTTATTGCACAGGTGTGCCTTAGGCTGGCCAGAATAAAAGGCCACTCGAAAATGTGCAGTTTCATTGTATTGGGGGAAACCAGTCAGTATCTGGTGTGACCACCATTTACCTCACGCAGTGCAACACATCTCCTTCGCATGGAGTTGATCAGGTTGTTGATTGTGGCCTGTGAATGTTGGTCCACTCCTCTTCAATGGCTGTGCGAAGTTGCAGTCAGGTCGAGTTCCGGTGAGGACAATGAGCATGCAGATGAGCTTCCCGGAGACGGTTCCTGACAGTTTGTGCAGAAATTCTTTGGTTATGCAAACCGATTGTTGCAGCAGCTGTCTGGGTGGCTGGTCTCAGACGATCTTGGAGGTGAAGATGCTTTTGATAGATTTTGACAGATTTTTGAACAATATTTGAGAGAAATAGGCATTTTGTTTATATAGAGAAAGTCTTAGATCTTTGAGTTCAGCTCATGATGTATGAGGGCAAAAACAAAAATGTTTATAATTTTGTTCAGTCTATTTTTCACCTGCAGATCATATCCATTACTGGTTTGTCATGAGAATGAACATTTGGCTAAACAAGCATTTTGTGCAGGTTCTCAAACAATATTTACAAGCCAGGGAGATCACTTGTTTACCCATATCTCGCAAACAGCAGCTGCTTATGCTTATGACACTGAAAGTAGCTACATTTCTGTGTGCACTTTAATCAGCTTTACACACACAAACCATCACACAATGGTTTCACTACAGCAGCTGCCAAACTCACTAAAAACTAAACTAAATTTCCTACAGGGCCAAAAGCAGGCTGTCTTCTTCCTGACAACACATTATTAAACATTATGTAGCACATGGAAAGTCAAGTCAAAATCAGTAAAATCTTCTAAGCCAGTGTAATCATTTTTAAAAATGGTTTTGAGCTTTTTACCCTTAATCTCAGAGATACAAACTAAGGTCACATTGCAATTTCGATCCATCTGCAGCTTGCTCAGGAGAATAATTAGATGGGAGGGATCATAAAGAAAGGTCTTGCCAATATAGAATTGGTTTTGCTGCCACATGAACCATCAGTGGAACCACTAGTAGACAGCACCTGTCAAAAGTACCCCTACTTCTTGCCCATACATTTCTTCAGTGCTATTTTTTTTATTTTTTTTATTTGCTTTAGCAAAAATGAATCAGTTTCACCTGTTCTGAGTATTCTTGGTGAGACACAACTCTGATTTTGTGTCATCTTGTATAACAGATTGACAGTGACCCCGGTGAGCTACACTAACAGTATATACCACTTTTCATGTACAGTTGCAATGCAAATTAAACAGAGAAATCACAAATCTAAAATAAAATAAGACAAAAAAAGATCCATTTATATTTATATTGTTTTCGCAGGAAAACAGATCCCAAACAAGATAACATAGTCATCAGAAGACTAGTGTTTAAGTTGTATTTGGATTTTATTCATTATGTAAATGCTCAGCTGAAAAGTTAAGTCTTAGTGTGAACCTGGTGACATCTTCCGATGCCCTCAGGCTCTCCATAGTGAGATAAACAGACACTAAAAACTTCTAAGAGCTGCAAGCTGCAGTATAACCACAGTCTAACCACTGAGCATCTCCAGTGGAGCAGGTTGAGGGTTGCGGTAGTAAAGACGGAGGGGCAAGGACTGCTCTTTCACTTTCCCCACCCAGATTTATCCTGGGGATCCCCGGATCAAACCTTAATTTATGACAAGATGATAATATTTCAAACATTGTATTCAACATTTCTAATAATGATGGACATTTCTTGGAATGTTTTTGCTAAGAGGCTGGTTTGGTGGAAAAAACACATTCCTGCACATTAAATCTTGGACATTTTTAATTATGTGCTTAATGAATGATGCTGCTTTTTTGTTTCTGTGGCCCTTTGGCTGTTTATATCTGATGTCTATTAGCCTGTGTATGAGTAACAGTATATGAGTTGGTGTTTAAACACCTTAATATATTTTCTCAGCCACAATAATGGCACAAAGGTTATTATACCTGCATCTGTGTTTTGGTGAAAATCATATGAGAAGCCTCCTGGATTATCCTCCAATGTCACACAGTAGACCTCGGTGATCTGCAAACAGGATTAGAACCTCATCTTCTTATTGAATTATATAACATGTGAATGATAAAATTGCCACCCTTCTGCAAAATAAATCTAATCTTTATTAGAAATGTCAAATGTTACCTGCATTCTGCATAACTTGTTTATTTGCCTTCATATGTCTTGAATGAGACCAAGCACCATGATCATATATTGTTGGTTTTGTGTCAAATGGTGACTCATACAATCTCTCAGATGATATTATAATTTCAAGTAACACTTTGACACTTTTCATGTTCATTTTACATTACGTATATGTATGTATATAATGGGTGTTGCTGCAACAAAATTAATCAATTTATAAAAACTCAGGAGACGAAGCGTAAATGTTTCATTTGATGTAACAATTTGGAATTGACACCATATCACAGCCTTTCAATTGATTTCTCTTTAATAGGTAGAATACTGAGTGAACGGGACATTGAATGGCTGCAGGGTAAAGGTAAAAAGAAATCCATGCATGCAGGAGGGAGATAATGAAATAGAGTGAAGCCAGACCCTGTAGGCACATACCAGTGACTTGCTCTGGGTCCCATGACAAGAAAGACTTTCGCCTTTAATTGAAATCTAGTTATTCTGTAGTCATGATGGACAACTTTTTAAATAAAGGCATTGTCTCCTCTTTTCCTGTTAATTTCCCAGACACAGTGGCGATTTCTCCATTTTGAAGTTATCTAACTTTTCTGTAATGGCTGCTTTTCTAATGTTTCACTCTCAATATTATTGTTGATATGAGCTTTTCTGGACAAAAATCAATTGTATTATCACATTGCAATTTAACTGAGGGAGCCAGTTGAGTTCAGTTGCCCTATAACACTATAACACATGAACATGGTGGCTTTGGGAGAAAATATATCGCTCAGAAAAAGATTGTGGACTAAGAAATTCACATTCAAATTCAAATTCACAATCATGAGTCCTTTAGGTGAGGCAAATTGGCATTTTGTCCAAACAGATGTTTGAACTCAGTTATTGAATTACGTAAGTACAAATGTACTACATTTTACTGCTGTCTTAAATATGGATAGCTGTACAAATGCATTTGTTATGATTACATTCCTTATGATCAATAACTAGCAAGTCAACAACTTTGCAAACACAGCCAAACTTCAAGCAAACGAAACAACACAAAACTTGGCAAGCCAGCTAATAAGTTGTTACTTAATAGTCCAATAGCAAGAAGGCCAGCTTGGCATCTGTCTGGCATCCTTTCAGCTATTTTAGCTCACGCCAACGAGTAAAAGCCAGTCCCATATTTACTCTTATCTGGCCTCTTGCTCTCTTTTTTCTTCCTCGCTTCCACCGACAATGTCTTCTTCAGTCTCTTCGCAGCCTCTACCATATCTATACTGACAATGCTGAGCTAGTTTCTTTTTATGGCTAGCTTGCTGAAGAGTCTTGTGGTGTGTGACATGGTGCATTATGCTGTTCTCGTGAGTGGTTTCCAATGCTGCATGGTACTATACCAGGTGCTCCAGGCCTGGTGTTACAATGACAGAGACTCCATTCTACCTATTACAAGTCAGTATACCATTAAAATTAAGCTGTTACTTTAAGAAAAAATCACTACATATTGTTGCTTTAACTTTTTCTCCACTAAATGTATGACAGTGTTAGTGGTTCACTTTTTTGATTTTACAAATGAAACATACTGTATGACAAGCTTAAAAAATACAATAGCCGTGGCTCACAACCCTTTTGCATTAAAAACCTTTTGAAAAACAAAACAGTGAGAGATTTCCCCTCTAAATTTTATAAATATTATCCAATATTTCACAGAGCAGATCTTTTTTGTTTATGTTTTGCTTTTACTTCAACTCCATCAGTCATCTAATGGGCCGTTTATCTTTACAGATATCTTTATAGATTTATCTTGTGAACCTTTGGAGGAGGCCTGACCCCTTGGTTTGGAACTACTGGACTAAACTACCAAACTGTTTATACAGGTGCTGGTCATATAGTTAGAATATCATCAAAAAGTCGATTTAGTTCAGTAATTCCATTCAAAAAGTGAAACTTGTATAATGTATACATTTATTCCACACAGACTGATATATTTCAAGTGTTCATTTCTTTTAATTTTGATGATTATAACTGTCAACTGAATGAAAACCCCCAAATCAGTATCTCAGAAAATTAGAATATTGTGAAAAGGTTCGATATTGAAGACACCTGGTGCCACACTCTAATCAGCTGATTAAGTCAAAACACCTGCAAAGGCCATTAAATGGTCTCTCAGTCTAGTTCTGTAGGCTACACAATCATGGGGAAGACTGCTGACTTGACAGCTGTCCAAAAGACGACCATTGACACCTTGCACAAGGAGGGCAAGACACAAAAGGTCATTGCTAGAGAGGCTGGCTGTTCACAGAGCTCTGTGTCCAAGCACATTAATAGAGAGGCGAAGGGAAGGAAAAGATGTGGTAGAAAAAAGTGCACAAGCAATAGGGATAACCGCACCCTGGAGAGGATTGTGAAACAAAACCCATTCAAAAATGTGGGGGAGATTCACAAAGAGTGGACTGCAGCTGGAGTCAGTGCTTCAAGAACCACCACGCACAGACGTATGCAAGGCATGGGTTTCAGCTGTCGCATTCCTTGTGTCAAGCCACTCTTGAACAAGACACAGCGTCAGAAGCGTCTCGCCTGGGCTAAAGACAAAAAGGACTGGACTGCTGCTGAGTGGTCCAAAGTTATGTTCTCTGATGAAAGTAAATTTTGCATTTCCTTTGGAAATCAAGGTCCCAGAGTCTGGTGGAAGAGAGGAGAGGGACAGAATCCACGTTGCTTGAAGTCCAGTGTAAAGTTTCCACAGTCAGTGATGGTTTGGGGTGCCATGTCATCTGCTGGTGTTGGTCCACTGTGTTTTCTGAGGTCCAAGGTCAACGCAGCCGTCTACCAGGAAGTTTTAGAGCACTTCATGCTTCCTGCTGCTGACCAACTTTATGGAGATGCAGATTTCATTTTCCAACAGGACTTGGCACCTGCACACAGTGCCAAAGCTACCAGTACCTGGTTTAAGGACCATGGTATCCCTGTTCTTAATTGGCCAGCAAACTCGCCTGACCTTAACCCTATAGAAAATCTATGGGGTATTGTGAAGAGGAAGATGCGATACGTCAGACCCAACAATGCAGAAGAGCTGAAGGCCACTATCAGAGCAACCTGGGATCTCATAACACCTGAGCAGTGCCACAGACTGATGGATTCCATGCCACGCCGCATTGCTGCAGTAATTCAGGCAAAAGGAGCCCCAACTAAGTATTGAGTGCTGTACATGCTCATACTCTTCATGTTCATATTTTTCAGTTGGCCAACATTTCTAAAAATCCTTTTTTGTATTGGTCTTAAGTAATATTCTAATTTACTGAGATACTGAATTTGGGATTTTCATTAGTTGCCAGTTTTAATCATCACAATTAAATGAAATAAACATTTGAAATATATCACTCTGTGTGTAATGAATGAATATAATATCCAAGTTTCACTTTTTGAATTACTGAAATAAATCAACTTTTTGATAATTATATGACCAGCACCTGTACAGTAGTTAAAACTAGCTCCACCTCGACCAGCTACAACAGTAAAATCTTACTTTAATTATTAGCAGTTTAATAATTTAATGTATAATACAGTATGCAGTATTTTTACTTTTAATACTTTTGGTGATAAAATATAAGTGATAATACTTTATACAATTTATACTTTGCTGTACTGTTCATATGCTTGAGTAAAAGATCTGAGTACTTCTTCTACTACTAGATTATGATACTGGCTAAGTTTATATTTGATCATTTGGGACTGTCTGTTTTGGATAATGGGGAACCTTTTTTTTCTCTCTGGATGCCGGTCTGTAGGACCACAGAATATCTTTGAAAGCAATAATCCTACTTGTTTATGGGATTAGAACACAGCTGCTCAACAATCCAAGTGAAAAGTCTTCCTGGTAAAGGTGAGGAATGGCCTTTTAATTTAAAGTAGCTTACCTTACAAAATGACATCTGCTTCAATCAGAGGTTTTCTTAAGAAATAGTCCATCAAATCTTCATGTAATCTACACTCACCTACTATCAGTCATATCACTGAAATTAGGCCATCCATTCCTCCAAGCATGCATAAATAATAATAATGATTTACAGGAGCTTTGATGAGGAACCATCTCTCTGTTTTGGTGGTCGAAGTGCCCTTGAAAATAACAAGGGGGTCTGAAAAATGGCTTTCTTCCTCAGTTGAAAACGTGCAGCTCATTCTGCATTTTGCAGCTTGGTAACCTTAAATTGCATTGTTTCTGTAATGTGTCTGATTAATCTATTTCAGTGTTACAAATGCCTAGAGTGCAAGAAATGGAATGCTAAATTAGTTCGAGATTAGGTTTTTATAATAGGTTTCACATGAGGGGCATGTCTACGTTTTTCCAGAAACCCCAGCTCATTTAACACTTCCATCACAGCCAACAGTTCATGAGGTAGAGAGAGATTTGTGGTAAATCATGGAGTTTGTGGAACAGCCCACTTAGCTCTGTGGATTTCCTTTGAATGTACTTTCACCTCCAAATGAGAGACACTTCCCTGATCTAAAACCATGCTTAGAAATCCACCCATTAAAATGTTTGTTTGCAACTGCTGCATTTTGCAGAAGTTCACACTCGACCATGAATGTTTTTCAAGGTATACAGGGCTTGTCCTTTTCCGTGTCAGAGATAAATGCTATGGCAAATTCATCATGTGTCGTCGGCTGTCAGACTCCGGAGAAAAACAATTAAACACAGGTCGAGCTGCTCCAATAGTCAATGAAGCAACCTCTGTGTGTGGGCCTAGAGACGATAGATTCATTAGGAAATGCCAGTGAAGGAGGGGATGCATGTGGAAGACAATTAAATGACCTACAGTATATGAGGTTGAGGACTCAAGGGAATGAAAAGATAAAGGGAAAAGACAAATGATACGATAAAGCTGTAATACAGAACAAAGTTTGCTCAGTTCACTGCAATTACCAAGCAATCAAAATGACTTGGGTCAAAACAGAAAATGACAGACACTAAAACTGAAAGTCACTGTGGTGAGAGAAAGTCATATAGGCTACAGGAGGCCCAGGAGAACTTGAGGGAAGAAAACCAAATAGCGGCTAGCTCCAGGTCTTTGGCATGTCTCTCATAAGTCAACAGTCATCCATGCAGACATAAGCATACATTCATTTGCATGCAAACAGACAATACAAACACATTCTTGGCATTTGGCCAAGCCACAGACAATTTATGGCAACTGATGCTACTGTCATGCTGGTGCATGAAAGTGGATGCCCGTAATAGCCCGTGCAGTCAGTCAGTTACCATGAATCACATGCTCGGCCCATTAATGCTGCTTGTCAGTGGTGTCTACAACGCAATCAAGAAAATGTGGAGTATTGAATCATAGGGCACATTGTTCACTAACAATACTTGGCATGGCATTGATTTCAACCAATAGTCTTTAAGCCCTCAGGCACAGGGATGTGGCTCATTGATGAGATACTTTATCTGGGAGAAAAAAGGTCAGTTGAAGTGATTGATGCCCTCTTTTATGAGTGGTAATACAGATGCTATTACTTGTGCATTTTGAATGCTCAGTTTCAATGACATTTGCTCCAACTGGGCCATAAAAGTCCATATAAGAGTGACAGGAGGATGAAGGTAATAACATCCTTATTTTTGGGTGTTTGAATGTTATGCATCTATAAAACATGCCAGGCTATCTTGAATGTGATGGCAGCAGAGGCGAGAGCCCTTGGGGTCAATGTGGAAGCTCTTTGAGCTGTTGTTTATAGTTGTTCAGCGAGAGTAGAGGAGCTGCTGCCCTTGGTGTAGACAGGGTATGGATTATTTGTTGAAACGTTGAACTTCACAGTGTAGCTGTAAGGCGATGTGTTATTAATCTATCTCACCTTATGTCCTTTGAAGAATAAATTTGATTAACGTGCTAGAATTGCAAGTTTAGAAAAGCAGATCCAGGAATAACCTTTTTTTAGTTAGCTAGCTAGCATGGCTCTAGGGATGGCAATGACTGAAATATCTAAAAATATCTAAAGACTTTTGGATGTAAACTTTGGTAGAGATGCATGGTTCCCATGTTTAGAGTGAAATGACCAAGTTTTGGATTGATTGCCCTGAAATTTTGATACAAATTGACAATGAAGAATTGTAATAACTTTGGTGATCGTCTGACTTTTTATCTAGCATTATCATCAGGCCAAATTTTAAATATGTCATCCAATTTGTCATGGAGCTTGACTGAAATTAGGAAGGAGTCTTTCAATAACTGTAAAGTGAAAATATGATACCCATACTTTATGACTACAGGCACAACTAGCAATTTAATTTTATTTCCATATGCATATTTCTCACCTTGTTCTGCTTACAGTGGCAAATTCACTTCTCAGCATGATACTGGAAAATCCATGCATAGCTAATGTTCAACTGTAAATTACATTAATTGTTTTAAACCCTGACATATCAGCACAATTATACCTGTCTCAGCAGTGCTGGCAAATGTATTATTGATCAAAATGTTCACTAGTTAAAGGATATCCTTCTGCAGCAGGAACGGTAGGGAGCCGAGAGATAGATGCACAAGGGGAAAACAGATTTTCTACTTGGTCCATTCAACTGTGATAAACTTCTTACTTTCCTCCCATCCCCGGTCTGGTTTGTCACTTAGTTCAATTTATCAAACTGACAACATACATATCTCGCTGTCAGGTTCATGCCTTGACTAACTGGAGTCTCATCCTCCCTCAGAAGTGCTGTCTTGCAGAATGAACATATTGAGGATCAGCCATTCTTTAGAAGTACCCTTAATGAGTAAAACTTGTGTTGTCATGACACGTATTGAGTAATATGTTTTGTCTATGAAAGCCTCAACGGCCCTTTTATTTGATCTTACTTGTCTTCGTGGCAGCCCTCAAAACATATCGAGCTGTGCTGTATGTATGGAGCTGTCCTTAAACTCTGAAAACACAGTGAATCATCACCCATCTCCACGGCTCTAATACAGCTTTTAAGCCTCTTTTAGCTCACTGTATTGGTTTTAATGCAGCCACAGTAACTGAAGCTTTGGCAGAAGCTCAATAACAAAGCTCTTTGGTCTCATGTATTGTTTTTTTTTGTTACACAGGAGCAATAATAAATCTAAATGAGCAGAAGCTACTGGTCCTGTGGCTGGCAGAGGACGCCTAAACAAAGTAAAAATCTTAAGTTCTTAACTTCTGCTTAGAGCCCCAGAACTCCTCAAGGGCCCTAAAAGTTTGTTTAAGAAATGTTACAGACTTCATGTATATTAAAATATATTTTTATTCCTCTGTCTTCTTTTAAATGTTTTTAAGAATGTAGCCAATGAAAACAATGACAGTATGAAAGGAGTAAAGCAACAGAGAATTGTCACCTGAATCTGCAGCTCGGCTCAGCTTTACAGAGCTTGAGTTTCAGCTCATTGTTTAGTTTTTTGGCCTGCAGTTTTAAGGTTTTCACTCTCACCATTGTTATTACAGGTTTAAATACAAGGTGTTCAACATTCAGCATGTAATCAGCACACACTGTCTCAGTGGACATTCTACTAAATTCTTGTTTGTGAGTAGGAAATGGTGCATGGATCGTTTTTGTGAGTACACATCATTTTTACATCTGGTCCCAGATGGAATGGACTCTGCACTCCTGAAAAACAGATCCTATCATCTTGAAACTCTAGATGTCCTGTGCACATAACTGTTGATGATGTAAGCTCCACACGCTCCTCAAGTAAAGAGGATGTTGATGACTTACCACTGTCTAATATTGCATAATCCTTATTTTGTGACCCTTTTTGCTCTGTGTCGGGCCATTTGACTCCAACGGTTTCAATTTATGTCTGGTTTTTAAATCGCTATTGAACATTACGGAGGCCAAGTGGTGCAAGCAATAACATGAATAATCCATTGGCAGTTCCTGTTAGGCCAAAAGAGAATGAGACCTCAATCACCATTATACTCAGGGGGAGTGAAACCAGGCAGTAGCAGCATTAGACTTTCCCCTAAAAAACTTAATGTTGTAAACATCTATCTTACTAATGGGTTCTGCTTCAAAGAATTCAATATCATTGAGGATTTCTCTGTAAATGTATAATCACTTCATTGGAGAAATGAATTGAGCTCTAGTGTAGTGATTTTTTATATCCACACAGCAAACTAAAATATGCATTCGCGTAACCCCTTAATGACACTATTGTAAGTGGGAGTGGAAAAAAAACTAAATTTCTCCATGAAATATATGGACCACAATTTATAAGCCAGTCTGTATCGTATCAATCAACCCTGAGTAGTAGCAATTTGCCCTAAGGTTTGGAATGATCTACCAGTTTGGCCATAGCTTTTCCCAATTAAATCAACAAAATCCTAAACTGTTATTGTTCACTAGCTTACAATGCAATACAACCATTAATTACCTAATATTCCAGTCTTTTAGTATCACTGCTCTTCTGGGTTGCTACTGGCTTCACATCATAAAAATGAGCTTTAGATGTAACTTGTAAGACCTGTGAAGGGATAATGCTCTCTTAAAAGACAGAACATGTTTTCCACTATTCACTGAACACTTTGTAATTTCTCTGCAAGAAAAATGGATGTATCAACAGCTTCTTAGAATACAAACCAGTTTAAATTCAACATGCAGATCTATTGCCTATTCTAGGCACGTCTGTCAATCTGCCTGTGAAATGAAGAGCCAGAGGCTACTGACCCAGACACATCAGCTCCTTTTTGGCCATCTAACAACACTTTCTGAAGTCTTCACACTCACATTAATTTCCTATTTTCAGCCTGCTGCTGCCTTCCAGGACATGGCTCATGCTCGGTCTTTGTGTGGAGTGAGTGGGCATCAAATACAGTTTATGCAAAGTGGTTTTGATGGCTGATGCAAAAGACTTAATAAGAATACAATATAAAATGTAAGAAACTGAGAACCGAGCATTCCAAGTGAAACCTTAAGAAATTTCAGCCAAATAATTTCATTACAGCAGAATTCATCTGCCTTAATTCCTTTATTTTTGGCAATACATTCAGGGGTTAAGTGTATTTGCAGCTCAAAATACTGGTGTATTTACTTTTGAAGTAACAAAAAGAAATTCCAAACCATCAAGTACTTTTAGTGTTGTGTCACATTTAAAATGCTATGACTTTTTCAACTCAACCTTATTGCAAGTATTTTAGAGATACTACAGAATGCAAATATTTATTTCCCATTTATTTCATATACATTTAAATGTCTATGCTGGCTTTTAAAACATTAAAATCACATGTATGATTGTTGTTATTACAATCCTCAGTTTCTCAAATCAATAGTGCAAATTGCTGTTAAACCAGTCTGGGAGCAGATTTCATGACGCTAGCTGACTTTACTGAATACCAAATACTCTTTATGACATTGTTCCAGTTATAGGAAAAAATATTACTGAAATGACTTAACCACTAATACAATGTACAATAAACACTGCTTTGAATATTCCCATACCAGAGTATATGAAATGACACCCTCATGTTACATTTTTAAAAAAGGTACACCAAAAAGACACCTTATATTCTTCCTGTCATAGATGTTGAACAATAATAAATACTGATACTTTTATAAGTATTACAAATTATTAATGAGCATTTTTGATCAATAAAAACACGATAAAGACGTCATGTGTAACTATTAAGTACCTGAAAATAACTACCATTTTCCATTATATACTGTGACAAAAACATGTATGCAAAATATATTAAAACAACTCTCAATATCAAACTCTAAAAATAATTTCAATAAGAACAGCGTTTTTAAGTACCCTGGTGTGTTTCCCCCCCAAAGGCCTTAGACAATCGTATAAAGTAATTGCAGATTCTCCCCCCCCCCAAAAATAAAATAAAATAAAATAAAAGAGTGTCCTTCTTGTCATTTATAAAGTCCAAAATCTATGCAGGCCAAAGTGGATTCAGTGCATTTCCCACCATGGTGAGAAAGCATTTGTGACCCAGTTGTGTGTACAAGCATTGCCTTTACTTAAAAATAAAGATACAACCTGTTGCCCAGATTATCCTTCTCCATTTCTACAGTCTTGATATGCAGTTTGTAAACAGATGAGGGTTCAGTGTGTTATCCAGCTCATTGTCTCCACAGGAGTGCCTTAATCCAAGTCTCTACATCTAGAGAGAAATTAAGACACTAACCATGGAATGATATAATAAATACAGTTCTGATCATCTTCTCTGTGTGACATCTCATTGTAGAGAAATGATGCTCTGTTTTAACTTCTTTGTAAACAGGTGACTGGCTCTTCCACAGTAGGTGTTCGTGGTAATCTGTAGCGACTCTTCTAGCGGGCGAAGCAGTGAGGTCTCCATGTTATCACCAAACTTGTACTGAGATCAAAAGAAAAATGTGCAGGTATTATATTTCTAATGTGTCGGTTTTGTGGCTGCAACTACTTTAATTTTAGATTTGTCCTGTTCCTGCCAGCACTCAAAGACTGAAAACATGCTTAACAAAAAGAACAAGAAGATTTGTATTTCTACAACTGTTGCCTCTTGTAACAGCCATGAGGTGACAAAAAGAACTGCATTCAAATAATGCGAATTAAGTGCCACATTTCTCACTGGCACTTCAAGTCAATAACATTCTGCATTTGATTCATATCCGTCAATTCAGAGTGCGTTTGGATGATGAATATCTATTACCACAACTATACGAGAATGGACTCAGTAAGCCGTGACAGCATTGGTGAAAGCTATACCAGCAGCATTCCAGATCTGCTTCATTATTGTATGCTTTTGTTGTCACCAAGTGAACAGCACTTCCCAGCACTTCACCCAGTTACTAGCAGCCAAGGTTTTTACAACATCCAGTATGTAAATAAGGCAGGTACAGTGTGTAATTCATTGTTTTTATATTGAGGTACACCATTCTTTTACTGGTCTAGTAAATAAGAAGAAATCGCTATTTACAGCATCTCATTTGACTCTAGTTTGGCCAGGCATTAGGTTACTCAAAGCACACTCTCTTTATTATCTCTCATATACTGGAGCAGACAATAAAGCACCATTAACAGCCTCCTATCGATTTTTATGTGGATGCTGCTGGTGCGTTGTCCACACAGCCATCATGATGACTCAAACTAGCATCAGCACTAAAAATTTTACAACTCTTCTGTGGGCTTGGCCGGGTAATGGTAGTGCCCTTTATTGCAAGCTCCTCTGCTGGCTGGGAGAGCCTGCCTTGGGAGCCGGGCTGACTAAGGAGCTCTTGGTGGGATGGAAATGACAGTTTCCTCCAGAATGGCCCGCTCCAGGCTTTAGGATGCTGTCCTCAAAAGGACTGAGTGGGAACAAAGTGGGAGAGGGCCTGAGGAGCTGGAGCAACAGGAAGCGTTGATAAAAGCTTCAACAAAATATAGCTTATAACTAAAAAAGGATCTTCAGTTAGACTGTCTGTCTAATAGGCTTATTGTACACTACAAAGACCCGTATCTTAAAAACAGGACACGCATTATGCTTACTAATGACAAACTGGAGCACTCCTCCTCCTCCTAAAACCAGGTGGAGTCTGGTACGTGCTGTCTTGGATGCTGTCTGTGCATTTGTGCTGTCGGGGAGACTGATGGAAGCATGAGGGCCGAGTGCCCCATAATGAAGCCTGCTCGTTTTCCTAATGGCTGAGAACATTGCCCGCACTGATAGTGGCCAGGCTGGGCCCTGTGGCGGTAATGGATGGAGACCAGCTAATGAAGCTTCCCTTGCTCCCCCTGATTGCTGCCTGCATGTTGACCGGTGTGCTGAAATCGACAAGAGCAGATCGAAGGCGAGCCACTAGCAAGCAGTGAGAGAGCTCTCCGGCTGACTTGCTTGCTCACTGATGACAAATGTGTAGCGGACTGTTAAGCTCTCAACGCTGAAACACATTTAGAGTAAATATGATAGATGTCATACTTTTTTTAATCCAAGTTCTGTCTTCATTTTCAAGTGCCAGCGATACACTGGCAGTTAGTCTGAAACTGACAGTATTTACTCATAGCCTGCTTTTAAAGATTTACATCTTCATGTAGGAAGGAATATACAGTAGGGCTGTATAATTTGTGATATTATAGTCACAGGCATTTGTGATATTATAGTGATATGATAAAATGAGATTTTCTAATCGCAAATTGTGCAATTCCACTGTGGTCACATGATACGCGAGTGTAAAACAGTCTTCAGAGGAAGCATCAACTTGGCACGCTACGCTGCACTGACTTACAATTGGGGAGGGTATGGGGGTGTTCTTGCTCTTGTGAAGATTTGATTCGCTTACTGTATAACACACTGTGGTGAACTTTGTGTTTGTTATCTGTAGGTAGGGCTACCTGATGATATATTATTTAACTGCATGACTTGACTCAAATTATCTTTCCCTGAAATTATTATAATTTGATACTACTTCTCCACCATTGCGCATAATAATTCAAGCGATTCAGGCATCACCTAATTTCATCATAACATAGGAGAGAAAGTGTATGTGTATCTATCTACTATTGTGTTGGTCGTACTAAACACTGATTTATTGCTTATCTGTTTTGAATAATACAGAAGATAAAGAGCTTAAAAAATAATCACATATTAAATCACAATTGCAATATTGGTTAAAAAAAAAAAAAAAAAAAAAAAGGGAACAAAGAAATCACAATTAGATTATTTTCCAAAATCGTCCAGCCCTAATGGACAGACAGGCTCGAGAAGTTAAAAAGTACTAGCACATTGTTGGTTTTGGTCTTTTCATGGGATTTGGGGATAATAAGTAAGTAAGCATGTATGTTGACTTTTAATTGTAATTTTGTTATATTGGAAAGCAGTGTAATTCAGTAGTAAACACCAACAGAGTAAACCTAAAAAAATTCAGTTTTTAAACAGATTTATTTTGTCAAATGACAATTGCTCATGGTTGCATTGACTGTGTTAGAATAATTTAAAGTTGGCCTATAATGATACTAAAATCAAGACCTCTTTGACGTGGTCTATTTTGACACTACCCCAATTAGTATTGCATTCACCTAAATGTTATAACAACTGCCTTATTATAATTTATATAACAACAGGTGCATTAACTCTAAAATAAAAAATTTGCCTTTCAGTTGACATCTCAAGGAACCACTCGAGTGGTCGAAGCTGGGTGCAGCTGATGTATCTGGTTTGGGAGAGTTAAGACAGGATGACGGAAATGTTTAACAGGCTATTGATTAAGCAGTGGTGGAGGAAGCATCTATAAGAGAAAAGCAATGGCCTGGAGTGCCTATTGATAATGTAATTACTAGCAAATGTTTCTCCAAATAGTCTGATCTACCTACCCAAATGCCCTCTGAAGAAACAGAGGCCCCAAAAAGAAAGCCTATAAAAATGATCCTCACTAGAATAAACAAAGCCTTTCACGTTTTTCAGCTGATTGTGTCTGGAGCACTCCTAACAATAACTTTTGGAAGAACAGATATACTCATTTCTATTCAGAAGCCCTTTTCAAATAAAATGCCCTTGAGTAAAGATTTTATTTCTACTTTTTACTTAATAGAAACCACAGATATTCTGGTTAGAGAGGCTGTCTCTACCTTTTGGATGGCTTCGTAGACAGCTCGAAACGCTGGCTGCTTGTCATCATGGTAAACTCCCCTGTTGCCATGGAGAATGAAGACGCCTTCTTGTTCAGCCTGTTGACAGTTGCTGCCATAGATACAGTGGTCTGGACGGTAGTTCCACTGGCAGGGGAACACATACATGCTTTCTGCAACACAGACATGATTATAATAAAGATTGTAAATAACTGAGTTTGTACAAACCCTCAAATATTTGTTTATGTAATGGTAAATGTTCAAAAACAAACAAACATTCTTCTAGTTAAGTCTTGTTTGTGTCCTGAACTAATGTCATTCATGGCTACAAATAATTCTGTGTATGTGGTTGCACAAACCTGGGTTATGGTGAAATATGATATTAAGAAGGTCCTGGTCACCCCAGGTGATATTGAGTTTATACTTCTGGAGAAGGGGCATCAGAATTTCCTCCCACTTAAGTGCAACTGTTGTCAAGTCATTCTAGAAGGACAAATATAGCAATCAAGAGCATATTCATATAATTTTACATGAGTCAACTATACACCATATACACCATATACAATTCTGGAAAATTAAGCCCTCTGTCAACCCTTCACATCAACTCAAAGAAACGGTTTTCTCTTTCCATTTAGCGTGCTCATTGTGTCGGGTTAGAAAGAATTACAAGAGTGACCTCAGCTGGCCAATGTTGGTGGTACAGCTATTCCTGAAGCCTCCTTCAGTATTCAATGGTTAGTCATTGTCTTAAAGAGGTGGTATTGTGCTTTTTGGCTTGGGCTTTATTGAGTTATATTTCTTTTTTGTGCATGTAACAGGGTTTGTAGAGTGAAAAAGCCCAAAGTCCAGCCCAAAGGGAGTTCCCATCTCCCACAGAAAACACTGCTCTGAACTGCTTGAAATCAGCTCGTTTGTAGTCCAGCCCTTCACTTACTTCATTGTGATGTCACAATGAAAACGCATCATAAAGCTTGCCAAGTGGCTAGCGGGGGTCAGGCACGCCCTCAAACCAAGCTAGTCTGAGCGGAGGCCCTTTGGCTCGACTCCCTTTTGTTTGGTTTTACATTGTAAAAATGTAGTACCTGTACCTGCTTCCAGGTACTTTTTTTCGTATCACCTCACCTCTGACGAGGTTCCAAGCAAGCTGAGGGATACTAAAATGTAACGTGAAAACATGACAGACTGCTGACTGGTTATATTTTACAGTTTTTGTATGGAATTTCATCACTAAATCCACTTTTGAGAAGTTTTGAGGTGAAATCAGCTGTGTAGATTTCAAATATTGACAGTTTTACAAGAAGTGATGGCGAAACAAAAATGTGCTTGAATATTCTCGGAGTTGAGGAGCTCTGCAAGTGGCTGCGGGGGATGCCTGTGCCAACCCGCGGGAAGAGCGTGTGAGGCCGGCCAGCCGTCCGCTCACAGAGCTCTCTGCTCCCGCCGTCACACAGACCGCTGCAGCAACAACGGCAGAGGAAAACACAGCTGGAAAGTTTTTCATACCGCTTATCTGTCTTTACATCTCTGGGTACTATCTGCAACGGAAAACGGAGCAGGCCCGAGTAGAGTCGAGTCTATCAATTTGCGTTATGGTAGCATTTTTCGGCAAGGCAGCATAGATCGTCAGAACACCGGCAACAGTTCAACGTTTAGTCCTAAAAGACGACGCAACTCCGACTCTGTTTGGACCTGGAAATTCACAATCACAACCTGTAAGTATGCTTTATTGGTTGTGAATTATATTTAAAATAAACACTGCATTGTAACTTCACAGACTGTTCAAGTGCGGAGTTGTTGTAAACGTTGGCTAACACAGCTAAAGTTATAACTATAATGCTAATGTTACACCTGATGTGAAAGCTACTGAGCAAACGTTCAAATTGTTTGGCCAATTTTTATGTAAAATTGAGTTGAAATATGGTGATTTTTGTAGTGGTTTATTGTAAGATGTGGAACAATGATGTTGTGTGGTTGTGGACTTGAGTGTAACTTATAACATCTGCTAGGTTACGGTCGCAGTCTGAAGCGGCTTTGATTTGGATCACACTAACTTGTTTCTTATGTCCCGCCCTTCTCTGCTTCTGATTGGCTAGTAGTCCTTACCTGGGAACTGCGCATGTGCAACTCCCAACAAAGATAAGTAAGATGCATCACTCTGTAGCTCAAGAGCAGAGCGTACAACACAGGGTGAAAACAGGAGCTGCAGCAATGTGCAGTATGAGAAAAATTATTTTTTGAAAATTAAACCATGTAAACCTGTTCTGGTACAACCCCTAATTAAGATTTTGAACCTGAAAATGAGCATAATACCACCTCTTTAATTTCACACATCTCAAGTTTCAGTCATTAACTAAATGTAAAAATGCTGATGGTTAATATGGCTTTATATTACTCAATAGATGAGAATTATTCTTTACAACAAATGTCCAAAGGTATTAACTGACACAGCCTACGGACAATGACATGGCCCACATTAAATGAGTAGTTATGGTTCCATCAGCACAGACTCACACTTTTCTCATAATCATTGAGGTGGAATTGTGAAGAATTTCAGACCTGGACATAATAACATTCTATATATTTCATACCTGTTGAGTGCTCTTTGTCTGCTTACAGTAGGTGAGCAGTACACTTATCCACATTGTGAATTTTAAAATCACAGTAGTATATTAAATTGACAAGATAAAGTACAAACTTTTAGCACATAACAGCTAAAAGTGATTAACAAACTGCAAAAAACTAAAAACCAAACAAACAAAAAGACAGAAAATCGACCTGCACATTACCTTAAAATATTTATCCCTGAGGCGCGTCATGTTCATGAGCATGACTCCTGAGTTGATGCCTGTTTTGCCATAGTAAGGGTGGCGAGCAAAGCGGTTGTACCAGCCGATGCGTGGCTCCTCGTGCTCTGGAGCCATGGCAGCTAAGTGGCTCGAATTGAACTGAGAAAGGAGGGCCCAGATGTCCTCTACCGGCTGCAGAAAAAGGATATCTGTATCCACATAGAGCAATGAATCCACCTCCTTTAGGATCAGCTGGAAAATAGATCACAAAAAATTAAGGAGCAAATTTTGTAAATGTGTAATTGTTACAAGTTACATGCATGAAGGATGACTCTAGACCTACTGGCAGGAAGAGCCTCTGAGAGGCACATGGTTTGAAGAGCTTCTTCCACTCCTTCGCATTCTCCTTAGGAAAAGTGATGGGGTAGATAGTGAAGTTAAACTTAGTCTGAACTATCCTGGGCCAGGAGTCCAGCTTTAAGAAAAGATATAAACAAACACACCTCAGCCTTTGGGCCAGGAACTGTATAAAAAGAAGGCTTTACTGTAAATACATGCATGCATGCAGAGAGCAGACTGTTTCTCAAACATGCCTTCAACATCAGATGACAAGCATAAGAAATCCTTTACACAGATATAGTCATAACTGGGCTATTGCTTTAAGAAACTGAAATTTCTGGTGTTTGGGAAGACACTTACAGCATTTCTGAAGCTGTCATGTAGATCATCCTCAGCAAAGATGTAGAAGTGCAGAGGCTTTTTGCTGAGGAGAACAGCAGACTTCAACATGGTGAGAGTCTCCTCTAATCTGGGGCCACAGGCCACCACAGCCAAGTGACTTCTCTCATCACTACGTTCCTTGACTTCAGAGCCTGACCTCCCTCTAAAAGCCAAGACAAAGCAATATTAATCAGTAATCAACACCGGCTTTCACTCTTACAACAGCATGGATACATTGACAGGTGCAGGAGAGAACAAATTAATGAAGATATCACCGGACTCAGCTTAACGCTACTCAGTCCTGTAGGGTTGGAACTGTCATTAGGTTTAATGAAAGGATGTAGAACAGGACTCTCTCATGCTTTGTGCTGCCTGCAAGTGCTCCTTGTTAACTACTACTTTCAAGTTTGAAAATCATGAATGTAACTTGTCACACTTTGCAATGTTCAAATCATCTCGCTCTGTATACATGTCACTGTATTGCAAGCCTACATACATAATTATTATTCACAAACTCGAAAAATGTTGCACAAGGCTCTAGTTATCCCTCATATGTACATCTGATAATGCCAGCATAGGTTAAACTGTAGCAAGACAAATTCAAACAAGCCCCCCAAAACCTCTGTTATCATTCTCTCTGCCAACACTTACATTAAATCTAGAAAACCTAAAGTTACCGCTCTGCCTAGACTGCAGTACTGTGTGTAGGATTAGAAATCTTAATAAGATACTGGCATGTTTAATGATGAATATATGTTAATGTCAATCTATGACAAGTAACATTTCACCAAATTACTAACAACTGACCTGTTGTCAACATGTACTTAAGAGTAGTCACAAAGTACACTGTGAGCGCAGCAATATGCCCTGCATTTACTCTGAACTGTGGACCTATGAATTAGGGGAAAATATGTTAAAGTCTATTGATTATTAATTAAAGAACATTGGTATCTTTTATAGAGATGCACAAAATCAGCCATACCTAAGAGATGATTCCAAAATGCAGTTCACTCCACAAACATCAGCAGGCAGTCTCCAATATGGATTCCAGTAGAAACTGACAGTGATTTACACCTGACAGAATAAAAACATGACCTTTTGGATCCTCAACGTTAAATTCATCTCTTGGACACCAGAACTATGTTACATGTTTTGGGATTAGATATGGCCTGAACTGCCTCCTAGAGTTAGTTGTTTAACAGGTGGCCGTCCATTAAATCCAGCCAAAAGCTACCGAGGCACAGAATTAACGAGTTAACAGCGGTTAATCAATTACCTAGCTAGCTAACAGGTGGTAGCTAATAGATTTGTACAAGATAGCATTAGCCGTGTTGAACACATAACGTTATGTGGTTGCAAAAACAGCACAATTAAAACTCTGAATATACTATATATACCATCAGCTCGGTAGCTAACATAAACTATGTGCCGTTAACGTGTGCTTGTTAGCTGTAATAAGTCAACCAACGTTTCCACAGCAACATCATGTATTATTTTGTTAACAGCCACGACAACTTTATAGCAACAAAAAGTGTTTAACTGTTTAAATGACTAACATTGACGTTAAGTTATTAATGTGCTCATGTGTTAAATTAAATTAACGCTAGATGACAGACTAACTTCACGTTAGCTAGCTAAGATAACGTTACCTGTCAAACCCTCGTTCACGGTCTCGAAGGCCTGCCAGTCCTGGCCTTTTCCTGAGACGGTGACCGGTGTCATGACTGCTCCTGTCGGGTGTCCCTTGTTCCTTCAGGTCCCATGCGTCTCTGTCCTCCAAAGTGGAGGCTAGTTGATTGAACACATATAAAACTGAAAAGAAGGTGAAAACATGCAGAGGATAAATGCGTTAAGATAGCATCGCATTTTGCGTTTCAAGTTTAAAGCGCTAACGGAACATTTTTGATGATCTTTGCAACCATCCGATGTAACGTTACAAACAGCTAACTTATCCCTGTCAGAAATCAAGTGCTACAGCACAACTAATTAGTTTACAGTTTCCGCCCCACCCATTTCTGTTACACGCGTGTTTGTTTGATCAACCGTCTGTCACTAACGTTACAGTTTAACAGTTGACAACTTAATGTTAAGTGTTGTTACAGTTGAAAGCTAAATGTTCAGATTTGGAAAAACTACTTACTGCCAGGTAGATATCAACGACTCAAAGCTCGATGCATAAGTACTTCATTCATTAGTATTAGTATTAATCCAAATCCTAGCAGTTTGGCATGTGGTAGTTCAAAATGGGGTTTGTGGAAGTGGTGTGAATACTGTACACACACACTGGATGTGAGATTAAAAACAGCAAAAATATTACAATGTAATAATAAATGTAACGTTTTGTATACTTCTTCCCCTCTGATTTTTCAAAAATGGCTCCCTTTTATGCAGTGGTGGACAATCTTAATTCAGTGAAAGCAATGTCACACTGAAAACATACTGTGCCACAAGTAGGCTAAACCTTCTTCCTTAAAGCTTTTGCATAAGTAAAAGCACAAAAGTAGTATCAGCAATAAGTACATGTATCACTGATTATAATTACTGTAAGCAGCATTTTAAGGTTGTAGCTGCTGGATTATTTAATCTATTATAATCTAATCCACTTTTGTTTGTAAAAATCTTATTATGCAAAGGACCTGCCTGCAAATTCATGCATAAATTCATGCAGTGGAGTAAAAAACACAAGATTGCTCTCTGAGATGCAGTGAGGTAGAACTTGTACAGTACGTGAGTAAATGTCATTTCAACTGCTTTTTGGGCCTTCATTTCAAGACACATTTTAGAGATTTCCTACCCAACCACAAATGTAAGGGACATGGTGAAAGGTGTTAAATTAACACACATACAATACAATGAAGGTGTGCCACTCATTGAATTCGCTACACAAGTTAAATACATGGCTTTTTCTGTGTTGCCTTCCTGGAATTTATTGAGTCATGATTTGAAAAAGGGTAAACAAATTCAAAAATACAATCCAAATTATGGAAATGCTAAAGCAAATCACTGAATATTTTTTTTATTGTTCCAATAAAGCAACTTCAGAAATCCATGTCTGACAAACGGTTCACGTTTATCATGAAAAATTAATAACATATCCAAGTATCTACAACTTATTTTATTTAACATTATTTTACAATATAAATCATTCTATAGATTAATCATGCTTAACTCTACCAAGTGAAGGAAGCACTTGGAATAATTATTCAATATCTGTACTCAAATGTTTAGACAGTAAAACAATTAATGGCATCCAATGGCATAAAATGAGGGCTGGATATGGCAGTAACAACAGTGTTATGATTGTGGAAGTAATGCTAAAG
>NW_024041166.1:0-27175 GCF_014851395.1 Micropterus salmoides
CCCAAAAAGTTTGCGCAGAGCTCTAGGTCAGCAACTTCATCAGGACTTGATCATCACATTTATTGTTTTTTCATTACTTTTCCTTATGGGTCGATGGTCCTTCTGTCCAGTAGTTGCAACACTCCTTTGCCTCCGTTCACAAACAGTTTTCCAAATAAGGTAATAAAACATGTCTGCAGGTCTCTATATCTCACGTTAATATAATCTTTAAATGTTTAACGCATAAAGGCCAAATATAGTAGGCCACACTTTTCAAACAAAAATAAATGAACAGCCCTTCTCTTACATAATCTTAAATGCATGCGCAAATGAAAATCCATTTTAAATACATCACTCAGAATGCAGAATACATTAAATCAATTCATGTCAACACTTATTCTATACTCATCTCTTTCTGACTTCAAAAGAGAAGGCCTCCCTGCTCCTACAGTCACAAAATGAAGATGCCTGTCTCTTCACAACTGTTGATATCACATTAGCAAGTGACTTCTTTGCTGATCAAAACAATTATTCAGACATCATCAGGGATACACATAAATATCTCAAAAATATAATATTATCTCAAAAAACTATGTATTAATGATATTCTAAACTCAAATAATATACAGTAGATTTAAAAGGTGAAACTTGCAAGTTACACACATCTGTGGTATTTATCTAAAGGGTCGAGTTGCCAGCAAGAGCGGACTTTGAATTCCTCTTTACTGGACATTGGTTAATTTGAAATATGATCATGTACAACCACAGGTCTCAGGAGCCAAGCAAAGGTCAGGGCACAAGAGACTGCAGAGACACAATATAAAACAGTATATCAAACAAACCTTCTTTCTTGCTTAACTTTATACTTTTGCAATCAGAGCTAAGCAGTCAAAAATTATCAATCATAAAACACAGGCCATCCATCCATCGTCAACCGCTTATCCTGCGTACAGGGTCGCGGGGGCTGGAGCCAATCCCACTGACATCAGGTGATAGGCGGGGTACACCCTGGACAGGTCGCCAGTCCATCGCAGGGCCACACACAGACAGACAACCACTCACGCTCACACCTAAGGACAATTTAGCGTCACCAATTAACCTAGCCTGCATGTCTTGGACGGTGGGTGGAAGCCGGAGCACCCTGACCTTCTTTCTGTGAGGCGAACTGCTGCACCACTGTGCCGATAAAACTCAGGCCATCAGAGTTAAAGCATGTTACTATATGGCTTGTATATGTGTAAGGCAGTCAAACAGTATCTATAAGGCCCCCCAAGTCCTTTTCTTCTCACATTCTCACTCACACAACACAGGTAAGAGAGGAAGAAATAATACAGAGTTCAGGATTTACATATTTTACTTCCTCTTTCAAAGCAGCCTAACTCATGAAGTTACCTTATATTCATTATTTGTAACTTGATTCCAGTTCCATGTAACATTATACAGGGAACAGAGCAAAGATCAGGGGAGGGTCACCCCAAAAAAATCTAGATCATGAACTCTGAACTGTATGTGTTCACTAAGGGGAAATATTGGCCTATAAGTAGACTAGATGAAAAATCCCAAGTTCTCCAGAATGGAGGTCATGAATATTCATTTTAGTAGCATTGGGGATGTCCGAGATATCTTTCCCTGGACCAGGATGGAGGGTGATTTCTTCCCTTGTAGTCATTTTGGTTTAAAAAAATCTTATTGGCAAAGTCAGACTTTGATTGTATGTTGCAGACACTAATTGCCACACAGAGAAGTCCAGTCAGTCAAGTATGAAAACTGCTCTATCACCACTGTGGGTGAGTTGATTTGGTTAATGTGTGAATTGTGCTGCACCACGAAAACCCAAAGTTAAAGATCAACAAACATTGTTTGTAGTATAGCCTGTTATTAGTTGTTAATACAAGAGCACGCTGTAAACTGTTTAAAATCCATATCCAGCCACTAAAAGATGCAAATTTCTTTTCAACCAAAAGCAGAAGTTCATTTCAAGGCCGTGAGTGACAGACTCAGCTAAACAGAGGAAATAACCAAGAGGATGTTCGCTGTTTGAATAACTGTGGCACTTCTCATCAAAGAGTCACATAGAACTCCACAGAAGGACCTGAACGATGGCCGAGGGGGAAGTCAACTATGCCTCAGTTATATTCAAAACTAACAAGCTTTTCCCACCGGAAGGTATGTTTAGTTTTAAAATTTCTATTTTGTCTGTCTTTGTTCAAACATTTCTACGGATGGTGCTTAGGGTGATGAGGCAGCATCATGTCATCCAGGATCTGTATGTGATCATCCTCATGTGCAGTGGTGATTTCTTGCACTGTAAAAGTAGAAAATGAGAGAAGAGTTGCCTTAAACAAGTCACTAAACCTAACCCAAGACTCTAAACAAGCGAGCAAAGGAAAGCCTGCACATCCAGCCCACATCTGAAGCAGCTGGAGGCCTCGTTAGTAAAATACCACGGTGAAGTTAGTTTTAGGTTGGATATTCGACAGACATTCACTCAGGATCCAGTTGTGTCTTCTTAATCAGTTTCGCAGTGTTGGCAGAATTTGAGTCCTTTTACCAACTGGACTGGTCCATTTCAGTTATTTGATAATTATGGTAAATAATTATTATAAATATTAGTAAATGTCATACAGAATACAGTTCAGGGAAAAACACTGAATAACTTTTCATCCTAAAGGAAGATACTGGAACAAAAGCAAACATCACCGGGTTTTTATTTTTATTGTAATTAAAAATTTAAAATGTGAGAACTTTACAGATATTAACCACGAAATTGTGTTCTTCAATCTTTCAGCTAAAAAGGAGGAGGAAACTGTGTACAATGAAGTCAAGGTGCGAAGCCAAACAACCGAAAAGACTGCTGACACAAATAGTAAGTTGTAAGAAAAAAAAAATTTACACAACATTTAGTATTACTGCAGCTGAGAATATTTCTAATAATTAGTGCTAAAATGCTACCTCTCCTTTACCGTTATTACAACCATTAAAAGGGAACTAAAAGGGGAGTCATGAGGAGTACTGCTGAGCCTGTGAAAACAGTAGGAGCTTTGTTAATAACCTTCAGTTTTAACTTGGAGGCTGCAAATTTCAAACAAAACCTTCTAAACTGGGGGTGTGAAGTTTAAAAAGATGTAACCCTGTCCCAAACCGGGAAATCAGTGTTCCCCAGAAATTAATGAGATCACGGCAGCCCGCCATAGTCTAATTCGCTCCGCCATAGTTTCAAAATGAGCCGAAAATATTTTTTACACATCTCATAATAACATTTCAGACAACTAACGTTGTCTTTTGCACCTACTGCTCTGTGCTACTGTAAGCTCGCATGCTTTGGCATTCGACTCGAGACAACCACTTTTCTTTTGAGGTAACTACGGTAACGTTAAAGGCCTGTTTCTGTCACTCGTTTGTGAGAAGGCGATTAAGCTAGCCGCGCCTACATTTGGAGTGCACATGTATTAAAGCCTTTAAGGTAAATCCAGTGAAACGGACCAGAGCGAGCTGACAGGCAGGTCAGCGACTTTATCCTGTCAGTTTGTCTCTTTACAAAGACAAGTGTTCGATACGATAGATATGTGACAATGCCCGGATTTCAAAATAAGGCGTCTATACAGGATGGAAATAAGATTAATTGTACTAAATTCACTGAAAGCATAAAACATATTACATGTGTCCATTAAAACTTAAAACTTACAAACTGGGGGTTGTGGAGTTTAATAAGACATCAGTCTTTCCCAGGCATTCACGCTCTAGTGAAAAGATCCCTTTAAATTGAATCATGGGATAATAAGACATTTATATCACAAGTTTTTCTTTTTTAAATGTGTGTCTCCCCAAGACGAGTGTTTTACAAGTGCTTCAACTGCAACATTCATTTACAACTAATAATACTACATAAATACTGCTGTTACTACCAC
This sequence comes from Micropterus salmoides, assembly GCF_014851395.1. Classification (NCBI taxonomy): domain Eukaryota; kingdom Metazoa; phylum Chordata; class Actinopteri; order Centrarchiformes; family Centrarchidae; genus Micropterus; species Micropterus salmoides. The sequence goes on from NW_024041166.1 coordinate 3,888, forward strand.
CAACAATTTTTACATCTTAAAACAACAATCAGGTGCCCATGTGAATATTGAACCATGTTTTGCTGCCTGTAATCATTCCTCCTGTTTGTACTGACCATTAAGAGATCTCTTTGTAATGTGCTTTGAATGTAAGAGAAAAATAATTACAGTCTTTGTTCTGTATAGAAATGTGTTTCAAAGTTTATCTGAAGCTAGTATGAGCCTTTGGTAGTCTGAGATAAATCAAGTGGTTCATTTCCTGTCTCCTACTCTTACTTTTTAATATAAAACAGAAGGATTTTTGTAATGAAAATACTGTAACTTTGAAAGATCTCGTCTTCATAACTCAGACTGGTTATATTTACAGTATATGTGTTGTTTAGTCTCAGCAGGACTTTTGCCAGACCAGAAAACAAACAGCAGAGGTCGCTGCTATCAGCAGGTGGCTTGTTGTTTGGGGATTCTTTGTGTCATTTTGCTGTTGGGCATCATAGCAGTCTGTGTCTACAGTAAGTATGCAAAACAGGTAGTCTATGCAGTACCTCAGACTCAGACATGAGGCAGAACTTGAAGAATAACAGCACCAGTTTTCCTCTGTAACATCACTATAACCGTAACCAGAGGATCTATTAACAGGCTGTTTTACCTATAGATCTCTGCCTCTAATTGTTTTCTAAATCTATTACAAAGTTAATTTCTGCACAAAATAATCAATGTAGAAATGTATGCAGACAGTAAATAAGTCACAAGACTGTTCTTGTTTGTGCAATTTTTATTGTCAACAACAACTACAACCATTTATTCTACATTCTGCCTATTGTAATGTACAGTGCAACCTGCTCTTGGGTTTGTCACCATCAAGGACAACATTGGGAAAAAAGGGTGGTCACAGAATTATTGGAAAATATAGACATGTATGCATAAAAGGGATTACAGGATGAGTCAAATTGTATTCTATATTTTTGTTATTGTCAGTATTTATTTTTATTTGATCAGACCCAAACCATCAATGAATTGATGCTACTAACAGTATATCACATTGTATTAAAGCCTGATATATCTTATTCCTCCGTGCCACAGAGCTCCAAAGTTTGTATAAACTATTAAAAACACATCAGTGAACCAGACTTTTGCACTGGCTGACATGTTCCTTCACAACAATGAACACGACCACTATCTTCTTTCGATCGTCCTGCTGCCATAAAGGCCTGCTAGCACACGGCTAGAAACAAATACACTATTTGATTCATTTTTACTTACAATTATAGTACCTAGTTCTTTTAGGCAATGTCAAATTCAAGGCTTCAAAGGGCTTGAGTAAAATGGAAAACATTTTTTCATGGGATTTCTTGATTTCATAATTTTCAGAAACATAATGAGTGCACTCCCAAAAAGCTAGAAAAAGTAACACAAAGCTTCCAAAAATGGGAAAATGACAAAGACAAAATTTCATTATTACTATCACTTAAGAAGAACATTTTCCATTTGCAGTTGCTACATTAATTCATGAAAGTGAGCCGAACCAGCTGAAAAAAAACCAAATGATTCTACTGGCTCTCAATGGAAACCTGACAAACCAGAACAACAAACTCAGCTCAGAAAATGAAAACCTGAGGGGGGAACACAACAATCTGACAGTCCAGTTGGACAACCTGACACAAGCCTATACTGTCTTAAAAAGTAACATCACAAACCTGTCTGCAGAAAACCAGAACCTGACATCACAAAACACCAAGCTGTCTGCAGAAAACCAGAACCTGACATCACAAAACACCAAGCTGTCTGCAGAAAACCAGAACCTGACATCACAAAACACCAAGCTGTCTGCAGAAAACCAGAACCTGACATCACAAAACACCAAGCTGTCTGCAGAAAACCAGAACCTGACATCACAAAACACCAAGCTGTCTGCAGAAAACCAGAACGTCACATTACAAAAAATGAAGCTGGAGTCACAGAGGAACAATTTAACGGAACAGATACGGAACATGGAGACAAAGTGGAATGAGCTCAACGTCAGTCGAGCTCAGTGGAGCATTGATGCCTACTGCCCAAAACCACAAAACCAAAGTATGTTCAGATCCCATAATTAAAGTAAAAAATAATGATAATTTCACAATGCAGTAATGTTGTTTATCGGTTTGTCTCTGTTGTTTCAGGCAGAACGTGTAAAGCTTGTCAGGATGGCTGGTTACCCTCCCAGTCCAGCTGCTATGGGATTAATAACCCTGATGTTTCTGGTCAGAAAACCTGGGAAGAAGCTCGAGAAAACTGCAGAGGAAAGATTTCAGATTTGGTTGTTATAGCTGATCAAACGGAGAAGGTAATCTTCAGTAAACTGAACATTTTTCAATCTATAAATTGAATATGTATTCTCTGTAGGTCTGAACACACTGAGTCTGTAGGCCACAGTGTGTTAATTTAAGTATAGTGTTTAAATATCTGATAACTGTCTCTCTGTTGTCAGACATTCATCAGTAATAACAGTTGGGGCAGTTCAGGAACCAAGGGATACTGGATTGGTCTGAGAGCTGAAGATGGGAAATGGAAGTGGGTCGATGGAAGTGTTCTGACTGAAAAGTAAGAGACACATTCATAAACATTTTGAAGCATAAAATCTATCAGCCTGCATCTAAACATCATGTTCTTCCCTCAGCTCCTGGATACAACAACCTGCTACCAACGGTCAGTGTGTAATTTCTGTCCAGAGAGAAGGATGGAAATCAGTGAGCTGTGGTGCCAGAAACAGATGGATCTGCAAAAAGAAGGCTTTATCTCTTTAAACACTGCAGTCATACTTGAGAAGGTTACTGGGGACTACGAAATTGTGTTCTTCACAAGTAGTTGATGATGCTACCACATCAACAAAACAAAAATGTATGCCAGTGCACCGCAGAGTACAGGATAGGTAGATTTCTGTTAAAATATGACTCATTAGATTGAAAGTATTATAACTTTATTTTTAAAATGCCAGAGGAAAGATAGGTAGGAGAGATTTTGAATGTGCAGAAAGTTTTGAACATGAACAGAAAACCTGCTGAAACACAAGAACTAATAAAGTTCAGGTGTTTATAAATGAATTTAATTAATTAATGTATCATTGAGATGAAAACGTGCCACATGCTAATTTTTTTAGCGATTACTTCCCCAAACAAAAGACAGAAAAGAGGAAGGAAGACTAATTTAAAGCTCTCGCCCTGCTATATCTCCTTTTAGTCCCATACACACCAGCAGTCTGCAGTCTGTTCCACAGTCTCAACTGAAAACTAAAGGGGACAGAGCGTTCGCAGTCAGGGCCCCGAGGCTCTGGAACAATCTTAATTGTTTTCTTGCTTTTATCATGTATTTTATGGCTTTTATAGTCTTTGCACTTGTCACAGCACTTTGTAGCTTGTTTTTGAAAAGTGCTTTATAAATAAAGAAGAGCTTGGTAAATAAAAAGACTACTTTTGTTAACAAGGCTGACATATTGTTCCTGGGCTGACAAGAGTTTCTGGGAGCTTCAGTTTCCTTCCACAGTCCAAACACACACATGTCAGGTGACCTAGAAAACATAATTTGCTCACAGGTTAAATATGTTTGTGTGCTTGTGTTTTAACCTGACATCCATTTGTGAACTGTATTGATCCAGATCTTTGTGGGATATTTGTGCACAGGAGAACCTCAGACAAACCTTGATAAGACTTATATAAAATACTGAAAACTGTATATTTTGGTTTTGTGTTGATTCTGTATTTTGACACATTTTCAATGGTTTTCACAATATTTTGTAAATTATACACTGATTTATGTGTACATGTACTGTATGTCAAATGTATTCTCTGTAAATGATAGAAAAAGGGATGGAGATCAATGTGTGGATTTGTTTGCTGACTGAGAGGGTTTAGAAAAGAAGCTGCATGAAATCATAAACTAACTGTGAAATGGATGTCAGTACAGTGCTTAAACTGATACTTTTTGTTATAATAGCTGGGACAGTTATGGCTCCTGGATTGGCAGGAGAGTTGAAGCTGGACATTTGAAGTGGATAACATTTCCAATTTACTTTCTGTTTTTAGCAGCTCTTTGTGTCCCTGATTATTTTAAAATTGCGTTAAGAATTGTGTGTTTAAAATGCCTGGTCTGAATCCCTCCCTCCCTCAAAAATTTAGACCAATTACCTTTTATATCAAAGATTTTAGAAAACAATAAGCAGACCGGGCTCAAGGTTAACAAGAGCTTCCTCTAGAGGGGATTGTTGTGTTAAGTTTCGGTCTACGAGATTTGGAAAAAACTGCTTTTCAGTAAAGGCAGCTGGGATGTGGAATTCCTTACCACTGAGTGTAAGAGAATGCAGTACATTCAAAAATTTTAAAGGTAGTGTGAAAATATGGTTGAAGGACAATCAGGTATGTAGTCATTGAGCTATGAGACACTGAATGTGGTCAATATGTTTTTTACTGTGTGTATGGTAAAATTCTTGTAATGACAGTATTTTTTATTTAATTTGGATTTTAGGTTTGGTATATTTGAGTTTGTTTTTAGTTTGTTAGATTTGGCTTATTTGAATTGGTTGGCATTTATCTATATATTTAAGAAATGTAAGGTTTGGTTTTGGGATTAGTGTTTATTCATTTACTTTTACTTGTTTTTTTATTGTAATATTTTGCACGCTATTGGCACCTGCCCAGGGACTGCAGATAGGAATTAGCTTTTAGCTAAATCTGGTACAGTACATATATTGTGCATTGTTCCTGTTAACTAAATAAATAGTATCCAAAGAACTGCTCTGCACACTGGAAAATAACATATTTGAATAGTTTCAATCTGTTTTCTCTCTGGTTTCAGTCTGATAGAGCCACCTTCTGGTGGAGCTCATTGTGCAGCTGGAGATCAATAAGGCCTCCACAGTTTGACAAAATTATACTGGAATCCTCACATTGCGACTGGCGTCACATCATGTAAAGGGGCTCAAGCTGGGTGAGGACATTAAATATAAACTGGTGGAAATAACTTCTATTAACATATCGTATTAGTCATAGGCCACTAGAATCTGCAGATTTCTGACTTTGCTCTCCTAATGGCAGCATCATAAGAGACACTGCGCAGGCAGCAATGCCCAACACCAGACTTCCCTTCACAACAACATATTATCCTCCTAAGTTGAAACAACATCATTGACAAAACCTGAAAGTAGAAGTACACTAAAGAGCAACATCAGCGACACTTTGCAGCTTGAGACTTTCCTTAGAGCCGTCACACAGGACTGCAGCAGGATTTTAAACATTTGTTCAGGATGAACAGAAAACCACAGAAAGCAACTTTAAATAAATCTACTGTTCTATTACCTGCAAGTAAGACATTTACTACTATGTATTACTAAGTATTTTGTCAATTTTGTTGGTCTTTGTTTATGATGCTTCTGATTCTTGACAACACCTGAGCACTGTACAGAATTTAATGTTTCTTTATCTGCTGGAAGAATACTTTCTAATAAAATCTTCCTCTGATGCTTTGCATGACTTTTATTGCGTTGAAATTGATTATAAAAGACATATTTTGAATCACAATTTATCCAGTGTGTTCGACGTATTCACGTCTTAATGTTATTGTCTTGTACAGTGATTTTGAGTACCTATAAAACAAATAAATGTGACAAACACAAATAACAAATAAAGTGTATTATTATTACTGTGGGAGTGACTCTAACAATTCGCCTTACACCCACACAGCAAGGGTAAAGTATTTTACGCAAAATATAAGCTAACGGGCGGATCTGATACCTGCTGAGGTGACAGCCAGCGGCCTGCTTACTTTAGTTAAACAAACCCTAAATAAACCAGATAAACACTCAAACTGCCTCTATGTAGACTTGATAAAAATGTAGCCTACATTAACGAAACAAAGTCCATATCAATAATAATAAATAATCAGCATTAGGGCTATATAATAATAGGCTATATAAAGGATAGTCCATATAATAATCTGTGATCACACCACAAACCGCTGTTCCTCACAGTTCATTTTTTACATGTGAAGGAAAAAACAATACACACAAAGCATGTTCACCATCACATTAAAAGCTGTAAGGGAGACCGGGTATGGTTGTAACACTTTTTGCTTCAGTAACTATAACTCACTGAATTTTGTAGCTAGAGTTCTCAAATTTTTATACAAAGTACCCACATTTGTTCACTACAAATGGAATCAATTCAGTCCTCTACAAGGATATCACAGACCTCGTGAGTTGATGTCAAATGTAATGTGTTCCCTTGTTACAACCTACCCCAATAGCGGGGTAGGTTGTAACAATCACACAAAAGAATCAAAAATAGATGTCATACTATATGATAATCTTCCAAAACTGGTAGTTATATCAAAGAACAATGTTTCTCTCTTGCTGTAACAGACTTTGTCTGATGACTCACGCGTATGTACCAGTCTGTGTATGTAAATTTATCTATAGAATAAACTTATTTAAAAATATACTAAATAAATACTACTACAATGTAATTAATTAAAGAACATCTCTGTACATCCTTAGGTCTAACTAAAAAGAGGTGTGTGTGTGTGTGTGTGCGTGTGTGTGCGTGTGTGTATAATCTTATTCAGAGTCACAGTCAGTGCTTGAAGAGGCCAGTATTCACCGATACAGCAGCACTTCTATATTTTACTCTTTGGCGTACTGGGACTTTTTCCTGCACACAGGCACTTCTCACAAGCTGCCTATACACTTTTCTACCCTCTCCACCAGCGGAGACCGAGTATGGAAAAGGTCGAGTGGCGATACACACGCCAACATGTGTACAACATGTGAATGGGGAGTACTGGTCACAGTGCTGACAAATTAATGCTTGTAACCCAGGAGTGCGGGTTTGGTGGACCCAGACTGCATATGGCAATCTGGAAAATATTAAAATCAAGAAAGTCCCTAGTTTTATGTATAGAGGATGGTTGTAACACTTTTTGAAGTCCATGTGCAATAGAATTCTTATATTGTTATTTTATAGTTATAACAACACTTCCAATGTCTTAAATCTGCAGCTAAAATGAGATGCCAGATAATCACGGCAACTCCGACAGAGAAGAAGTTTCTTGGTCAGCTAATTATTATTGGAAAATGATGTAGGATACATTAAATAGTGAGTATGTTTCACTAAACAATCAATCAAACTTTGTACAGTTTGTCTTTTCTTATATTAAATATCATGTTCTATATTTTAGCATCCTGGACTGCCATATCAAAGAGAGCTGTCAACCAGACAGGAAAGCTGGAATCAACGATGAGTGGGTGAAGGATTACCTGTTCAAATCTCCTCCAGTCTCCTGCCACCTGGAGATCAACGTTGACCGGGCCATTTATGGCCAGGGCCGCTTCAGGTCCTTTACATTCCAGGAAATGTGGCAGTGGTACAGCCTTCACAAGCACCTCCAAGCTGACCCTCAGGCTGGGAGTGACCATGAGAGGAAGATGGCTCAGGAGGCTTTCTCCTCTGTTCGACAGTGGCTTGTCATGAAGGAGGACGACATCTCTTCAAAGTTGCTGAAGCGCTTCAGACTCTATATGTCAATATAGAATATGTATGTATAAGCAGGGTGCAGTTCATAAGAGATGCCTCAAACCTGTACTTAAACTGTACTTTACAGAAACCTCAGCAGAACGTGTCCCCTCCCGCGGCAACCGCCACGTCGTCTAGCACTGCCACCACGTCGTCCAGCACTGCCATCACGTCGTCTAGCACTGCCACGTCGTCCAGCACTGCCACGTCGTCCAGCACTGCCACGTCGTCCAGCACTGCCACAGCCACAGACCGGCTGAATGATCAGCCGTAAGAGTTGTAGCAGTAACTTGTCAGTGTTTTGTCCGGTCACCAGCCCACGTCAAATAAAACAGTCCCTTCACTCATGGTTTCAATAGTCATAGGAATGACAATTACCGGCAAAAAACATTATATTCTAACCAGAAACATTTAAGAAAACGTAAATTACAAAGCATCTTTTGTATTTCATACAAATAGAAGGTTTTTCAGTAATTTTTGACAAAGCTCCAGTCGTGCTATGACTCACGGGATGTCTGAGGGACGGCCTTTTACGCTGATAGGCTAAGGTCCTCAAATTCTGCTGGAAGCCATGAGAAACATACTCACTCTAGTGTTTTGCTGGCAACATCTTGATTATTAGCTAGTAAACAAAATACTTCAGATGTGATACGTAAAAAACAAATGTTTCAAATGCATGCTTGGTTATTTTTTGTTCGCATTCCTCCTGAGTAGCGACGTCACTGATCGAAGGGGGGGCCCACCCCCCGCAATACGGGGTGACCCCTGGATTCCCCCGTTTGAAAAGAGAGTAAACCAAATGCATTTCCTCCTGTGTTTAAACATGTATTTAGGTTACACAAACAGTCCAAGCACTTAACAACGATGTCGATGAGTTAAAAGAAATAGTCCGTAACTTGTTGTAAACAATAAGGAAATAGACTAGTGTTATTTTTCGTTCTTGTTTTAAACTCCACCTGTATGGCAGCAGGGGGCTGTAAAGCCCTGTGGGTGATGCAGAACAGGGGTCTCAATTATAAAAACGTGCCCAGAAACCTCACTAAAGTGTGCATCCAAAAGACAAAATGGCTTATGCCATAAAAAAAAATATTCAGACTTATAAGCTTGTTCCCTTTATGAATCACAATCAACTTGAAATATGGCCTATGTGAGGAAGCACCATAGCCGATCCCTTCAAACGCTTGCAACTGTCTATAAATGGTTAGTGGAATCAATATTAATACGTACTGGCTGTGGGAAGAAAAGGATGCAAACTCTGACAGAGCATCAGCGAAATTTTTGTTGAAAAGCTTCTGCGTAATTTCTCTCTTATGTCCTTTGATATAAAAGAAGGGTAGCGTGTCAATGCACGTGTGAGGTTGTTTTCTGCACCATTTGTCTGTATATGCACAATATACACGTTTGTATAGCTTTTTGTCGCAGTATATCGTATAAATAATAAGCTACGGTTACCTGTATAATACCGCTAGCAGTAGTCTTAGGAGATGTGTCCTTGTCGCAACAGTCCAGCATATCCAAACAGGCACCCTTAAACGGCTTGACCCTGCTCTTGTCCTCTTCTGCTTTTTCGTCAGGAACGAGAAATGTTAAATTTCTTTTCCCCAGTTCTTTGCCATAGTCATCCACCCATGAGTTATCATCGCCCCATAGTAATGGAAAATATTTAGGGCTGCTCGATAGACCCTCACCCGCTGCACATGTCCTCGTACCTGCACAAAACATTTTAATTAGAACAATGTCACCGTCAGCCCTGTCGTGGAGGTCTTTGAGGTTGTCTGCGGTGTTGTTTGTTGTTCATCTTGCTTGTCCTCAGGACCAAAAAGTTTTCTTTTGATCCCTACATAGCTAACATAAGGTTTATACCCTCTGAATAATTTATCAATGTGCGAGAAGTTTTCAAGGGTTCTATCCCATTCTCCCCACTGGACCACAAAGCCGGTGCTGAACCACGTCTCCCACTCCCACGTGATGGGGTAGCCTTTTTGTAGCTTGCCTTGCCTTTTAAATGATAGAATCGTCCTTGCACGATCTAAAAAAGATGTAGGATTCTGGGTCGTAGACTAAAGGTCTGTTTCTACACGGCAGAGCTCTCCTGGCACCGAGCCGCAGCATTGTGTGGTATAGACTCCTTTTGAAGCACTCATATCTTTACAGACTTTGTTTCTGAAGTAATTCCAGTCTTTGGCTGAAAAACTAATGTGCAGCCTGCTTTCACAAAGAAAAATTTCATCAAGCTCTCTTGTATAAAGATGAAATGTTCCGTGCTCAAACAAGAATCCCGACATTTTAAAATCTTCCACCGCCCATTCAAACTGAGGCGCCCATGCCTTTCGGTCCAGAAAATCAGCCAATGTTGTTGGGGGAAGTCTTCTTTCTGGGAGCCATACTCATTGCAACAGGATCTATAATTATACGTCGTTTTGGAGTCATTACTCCCAATTGATTACCTGTGACGTCCATGATTGTGATGCTGCAAAGATGGTGTAGTGTACAGTGCTTGTGCATTTGACTCATAACAGTTTAAAATAGCACTGTAGCAGCAGGACAGAGGGTCACTGATCTCCTAAGGGGAGAGTAGTGATTGGTGGTTATGTAGGGACTGAACCCTTCTATAGAATTTGACCTCTAACCCCTTGTTTTGTTACCTCAGAATAGTGTTGTACCCTTCTATGGGTTGGAGCTTTATTTTGCAGACTCAAACCCCTCTATGGTATCTTACAGATACCTAAACATATCCTATATAAGCTATGTTTGATGTACAGAGAGACAGAGTGGTCATCGGGCTGGGTCACTCTCCAAGCTGCTGCAGAGCTTGTAATTGATGCTGAACTCTTTGATTTAATAAACTTTTATGATCAAGAACAGTGTCAAGTGGATTTCTTCTCAACACATCATCGCAGCATTATTGTTTGGACACCACAATGGCGTTGTTGTTCTGCACGAAGATAGCTCTGTCCGATACGGATTCAACCAAAAAAATCGTTCAGTCACTCTGTTCCATGCTCTCGGTCAGATGTAAGTCAAAAAACTAGCCCGCTATATATACAACCGATTACTAAAGCCACTCCCAAACATCCGCTTTTAGAGGCTAACACCGGACATCCCAAATACACAAACCCCCCTTTTCACACCTGTCTTCACCTTTTGGAGATCGACCCCACCCCCACTAATAGAGGATGAGGCCAGACACGCCCTAATACAAACACCCATTTTCACACCTGGCCTTTATTTACTACTTATTTGGATCCTGGATTGGCCTGAAAGCTGAAGATGGGAAATGGAAGTGATCTGACTGAAAAGCGAGAGACACATTCATAAACATTTTGAACCATAAAATCTATCATCCTCCATCTAAACATCATGTTCTTCATTCAGCTCCTGGATACAACAACAATGTCCTATCAACGGTCAGTGTTACAGTATGGAAATCAGTGAGCTGTGGTGCCAGAAACAGATGGATCTGCAAAAAGAAGGCTTTATCTCTTTAAACACTGCAGTCATACTTGAGAAGGTTACTGGGTACTCTGCAATGATTCATTACATGGAAGATAATATCAACTGGCTTATAAATAATTGTGAAAACTACTTTATAATGTTCATTTTCTTGTTTTTCAAAAACTAATTTTAATTATAGAAAAATTTATTCAGAATAAATTATTTTATAAACCTGTTTGTCTATGTGCTGTGTGAGTGTCACTGAAAGAAAACAGACACTCAGATCTAATGTAGTTGGAAATTGGATTATGATGGCACTGTGAGTCTGACTACTGACACCAGCATTTAGGAAAATACAGTCACTGGCCTAAAGAAGAATTGTTACATTTAAATGATAAATTTATTAATGAAATGATTAATAACTTTGAATGTAATTTTCTTCTGTTTTGTTAGATATGCAGTGTACCAGCAGAGTGATGAAAGGGACCAACAAGACTGCTCAGTTTCCTGTTTCCTGTGTGACAGTTTACATTTTTACTAACTGTCCAACAGGAGGCGCTGCAGTACTTGTTATCAAGAGAATGTTCCAGGGTCTGGTTACTATTTGTGTTCTGATACACACAGATCAGCCAGAACATTATGACCACTGACAGGTGAAGTGAACTGCACTCATCATCTCGTTACCATGGCGCCTGTCAGTGGGTGGGATATATTAGGCAGCAAGTTTAACATTTTGTCCAGGGTCAGAGGATCTCTGAAACTGCAGCTCTTGTGGGGTTTTCCTGGTCTGCAGTGGTCAGTACCTACTGAAAGTGGTCGACAAAAGGAAATCATGGGCAGCTTCACTGATGCGCGTGGGGAGCAAAGGCTGGCCCGTGTGTTCTGATCGAAAAGATGAGCTACTGAAGGTCAAATTACTGAAAAAGTTAATGCTGATTCTGATAAAAAAAAAAAGTGACAGAACACACAATGCATCACAATGGATTTTGTATAGCCAGTCAGGGTGCCCACGCTGACCCTGGTCCACTGCCCTACAATGGGCAACTGAGAATCAGAACTGGACCATGGAGCAAGGAAAGAAGGCGGTCTGGTCTGATGAATCACATTTGCTTTTGCATTAGGTTGATGGCCAGGTGCTTGTAAGTCGCTTATCTGGGAACACATGGCACCAGATGCACTGTGGGAAGAAGGCAAGCTGACGGAGGCAGTCTGATGCTTTGACCAATGTCCTGCTGGGAATCCTTGGGTCTTGCCATCTTGTAATGTGGATGTTACTTTACCATGTACCACCTACCTAAGCATTGTTGCAGACCATGTACACCCTTTCATAGAAAAGGTTTCCCTGACGGCAGTGGCCTCTTTCAGCAGGATAATGTGCCCTGCCATAAAAGGACAAATGCTTCAGGAACGGTTTGAGGATCACAACAAGTTCAAGGTGTTGACTCGGCCTCAAATTCCCCAGATCTCAATCGAGCATCTGTGGGATGTGGCGGACAAACACGTCTGATGCATGGAGGCCCTACCTCACATCTTACAGGACTTAAAGGATCTGATGTTAAAGTCCTGGTCTCAGATACCACAGCACACCTTCAGAGGTGTAGTGGAGTCCACGCCTCGACTGGTCAGGGCTGTTATGGCTGCAAAAGGGGGACCTACAGGTGGTCACAATGTTGTTGCTGATTGGTGAATACAATACTTGCAGGTACAGGTGACGGTTATGTGTTATCTGTTTATGTCAAAGCAATCATTAGGTTGGGATAAATAATCAACATAAGTTATCAGTTCTCTGACACCAATATCATAATATGTTCTGTTCTGTTACTGAGGTGCTTTCTTTCTTTCTTGCAGGTCAAACGTTGGCCTCTTTACAGCAGTTTGACTTTAAAACGATGCTGCAGGTGTTAATGTTGCTGAGACGGTGTTAAAAAGACAAAGACTGTACTTTGGTACACATTGTTTCTTCTCAGCTGTGCATAAAACTCTAAACTCAGGCTGTTGTAGAGAATAAATGCAACACATCACTGATTCCTCCTTTGTATAAAATAGCTTTTACATCTTCACCATTTTACATCTTTACATCTCACCTCTTCAGGTAAATATGATGTTTCCGACATATATATCTTTTCAATATTACAGGTATCACAAATATCCGTGGTATAACTGATGATCTTGTTGATATTGTATATCTCTGTGTTTTCATATCTTACACTGTGTCTGCAAGACATTTGCCAACAACCTAATTTATCAAGAACAGCTCTTACACACAGCTCCCCCTCAAAACATGATGTTTTACATTTCTGCAATCGATCTGCTGGTCCAGGTCCTCTTTTTCTGCCTCCAGGCAAAAGGGGAAGTGAAAAAGGAAGGGGTTAAAAAAAAGTATGATAAAACATTCTAACAGTGAAGTAAATGTCTTATTCTGACGTGAAGGATTGTATCTTTGTGCTTCTGTTAGTCATATTCTGTGGGTTGATCAAATGTTATGAGAATAACGTCTTGTTCTATTTTGCTGAAAATTACAACAATGTTGTTATTATACAGTTGCACAAGTTAATACTTTAACTTAAGATCTTATTAAAATACATCATACACTGTAAGACATTGCATGTTTCATTCAAAAACTAAAAAAAACTAGGCTAAACCTGTGGTTCTTGTTTTGGTTTTCATGTCAAGGACCCCCAAACTGACAAATTAGAGCACAGACCCCATTTGATAAGATTATGTCCCAGGATTCCCCATCTGATAGGATTTTGGTGTTTAGATGTTTTCTTACAGAAAGAGTATAAAAACCCATGACCAAAATCGTCATATGTTCTGTAACTGTGTTACTTATGGATGGAATAATAGTGAAAACAAACAACCTGTTCTCATGCTCAGGCGTCACATATACACGCTTTGGAAAAGCCGTGTCTATTGTACACAAATTTGTGCATGTATGGTGGACGCCCCCAGGTACGTGTGTATGAGACGCCCCGGGGTGACTAGCTAGCTAGCTAGCTAGCGATGTTTTTGTTTAAGGAGTTGACAGCCCCCTGAGGCAACTTCCCTAACCTCAACCATGGCATTAGTTAGGGCCTAAACCTAAGTCAGTAAATATATGCATGTCGACAGGCTAACCCTACAGCTGTGCACACGGCCGATGTGCTAGCAGGTAGGGTTAACCTCCTTTGTGTTGCAACGCTATTGCAAACTGTAGCGTATCATATACACGCAAAATCGTTGTTTTGTGTACAATAGACACGACTTTTCCAAAGCGTGTATATGTGATGCATGAGATGCGATCGGGTTGAGATAGTATGATTTGTATATTACTCAGGGTAACCAAAATTATTGTGTTTTCTTATATTGATCTCTGATTTATTTTATAGGTAGAAGTTTATATGTTGGTCTATCATTTATTAAACTAGAAAAAACTTTATTAAACTTTTGGAGAAGGGCAGTTACAGGGGGTCTCTGCATGATCAGATAAGGAGACTGGAACAGGAAAACAGGCAGATGGGGGAGGGAGAGGGCTGGACTGGGACAAAAAAATCGGCCCTGACATTTTTGGCCGAGACGGCCCACCGAAATCGGTCAGACACCCCTCGCCAATACACTCGGTCCATTCGGTGTGATGAAACATTGACTTTTGCACAAGATTGGTAAGAGTATATTTTAATAGACCTAATAGAAATATTGAATAGGGGGGTCTAGTGGTTCTCCTCCAGAAGATTTTGAGCATTAATTGCATTCTAGAGACATTTTCTGCACCAATTTGTGGTAGAAATGTCATTTTTATAAAGGGAAGCACAAAGTTCAGGTGGCAGGTGACAATTCACAATGTAAAAATATCATAAAATGTTATGCAGTAATCAGTAGCTTATTATTATTTTTGCTTAACAAATGCTTTCAAAAAGTGATGGCTACATGTCCCCAGTGTATATGACCCTTCCTCCCTGCAGGTTGAGCTACTCCATGCTTACCGCTTCACCTCCATTCTCCTCCTGCTCTCTCTCTCACTCTGCTCACTTTGTGACTCCTCTTCTGCCCAGCTCTTTTACTCCTGATGTTGAAGCTCCTGCTGTTATGGTTTGGCTTCGCCTTCCCCTCTTTTCCTTGTGTTCCCAGTGTTTCCCTCTGTCAGTCGTGTCTGCCTTGTCCTGTCTGTGTGTGTATGGGCGTGTCCGGGCCTGGCTCAGCTCCACCTGCAGCGCTCTGCACCTGTGGCTCATCACCCTCATCAACTCCTGCAGTCTTAAGCTCTGGTTCAGCTCCCACTCGTCGCCAGTTCGTCACTTTACCTACAGTGGTATATTGCTCCGGCCACTCTACATATTTTGTTGAGTACTTCCTGCGATCTCCCCTAACGTCTTGTTTTTTCGTCTCACAGTTACCCCGTGTGCGGAGTCGCTGCCTATCTGCTCTCAGCCCGCTTGCCTGTCTGTCCGCCCGGACAGAAACCAGAAACACCGTCGTCGGATTCTCTCCGTGCCTGGAAATCCCCGCTACCTCTCCAACCCTTTGGCTCTCTCTCTGTGCACATTAATAAATTCAGCCTGTGTCCTCATACCATTGCGTCCGCACTTGAATCCTTTTCAGTGGAACCTAACACCTGCAGCACCAGCCGCAAACAAACATATCGCTTATTTTCGCGCATTTGGCAACAGCCATCTGAAGAATGGGCTGTAATGCAAGAAACAGAGAGCTGAGGGGGTGGGGGCTAGTAAGAGATGTGATTGGGCCAGCCCAATGTTAGTATAGAAAATTACCCAATGGGCCGCTGTCCATGCTTTATGGGTCGATCGTGATTCGTGGAGTCGGAGAACGAAACATTGGGGTCAGAGGACGTGGGCCAATCATCCACTGACCTACACTTTTTATGACTTGAAGATGTATACTGGGTCAGGGAGAGATAGCGAGTCAGACTTCATGAACTGACCCAGCTTGTTGGTGGTCAGGGAAAGGAAGAATCAAAACCCAGAGCTCTGGAAGCTTTATTCATTTACTTGTAATAAAACTGATTAACAGAACACGCAGGACCAAGGACTACACATAGTTTAAAAAGGGTAATTTAAAGTCATGCTCCAACACTAGCCTATAAAGAAAATATAGTTGTAGCTACCAGCAGAGATTCAGCAGCGCACAGGGGCTGTACCGTCTGTTTGTCCTCGTTTTTCAACAAAAGTAGGATCGGACTGATAACTTTTAACAAAACAAAAGAAAATAAAACGCAAGTAAAGTTGCTGTTAAAGGGAAATCTGAGGTCGCAGCACTTCGCGTGTGTGGCTTGAAAACGAACAAGCCTTTGCTGCGCCGGGTTGAATCTTAGGGCGTTGCCGGGAGATGGGCGCGCTGGGCGCGTGCCGAAGCGCCGTTGGAGAGTCAGGAGCAAGCAGAGGACAAGAGAGCGAACACGCGCATGTGTCGCTGTTTTTGTCTGTTGGGGCGTGGTTCCCAGAGGGCAGTCCTTTGTTCCCCTGAGGCAGGGCTTGTCTTTTCTTTAACTTTTAATGTCTTATCAAAAGAAAAATCTATTTGCGCATATTGTAATCAAATATCTTCCCACAATCAAACCTTAATTATCAAACGGTTATACCATTCTTAGTTTTAAGCTTTTGATAAAAGGAAAACAATTATCAGTAGTTAGACCTTAAAAGGTTAGCATTTCATAGGAATCACAGATGAGAGGAACTTAACTAGCTTTCTGGATATATTGGCGGTTACATGTTCTTAGAGAATATAAGCAAGATACATCAGATTATGGACAAGATAAATACAGAGTGACATTTATACATTAAAGGGCATTTCAGACGATGGCATGTAATACTTATTTTGTTCACTTGGGGGAGCTTGGGCTATATGACGATAGCTCTGATTAATCCTAAAACAATCTTCTTAGGAGCTGGGGAATTTAGTCATTTTTAACCTTAAATTCAAGCTGGAAAATTAATAGTATAGGATGACATTTCTTTATCATCATTTCTAAAGGAAGTGTCAGAAAGTGTTGTGAACAAAGCTTTGGTTACACATAAAATGAATAAAGTCAGGTGACCTAGCTGAAAATTAAAACACTGCAAAATTAACTTATTTAGATTCTTTTCAACAACAAATAACACCAACATGGTAACATAACTACTCAAATGGAGTGTAGAGACCTAATCAAGTAACTAAAAGATTATTTAATTAAACAAGATAATGGCAAGTTATGAGGAGACAGTATTCCTTGTCCACACAAAGGAATGTGTCCTTTCTCCGGCGTCTCGAGTTTCTCACACCTGCGCGTGAAGAGGAGAATATCCTTTGATGTGAGGTAATTAAAAAGACAAGAAGGTCAGTTGCCGTGGTTACACGTGTGGGGGCAGTTTAGGGTTTCCTGCCCTCTCTTACGAAGAGTTTTGATAGGCTGTTCATGAGAACGCTAATCTCTGGTCAGTGTTCCTTTGTCATTTTAACAGTCAGGCACCGAGGCTTATCACGGCTGCTGCCAAAGGTGGCCAGTTTTACGATCAGACCAGATACAGCAAACCTTTCACCTCTTCTTTGGAGTCGCTTCGACTGTCTGTTGAGTTGATATCTCACCCCCTCCTCCAAGAATTTGGAGTAGTCCAAATGTATTTGATTTAAAATGCACAAATCCACGCTGTTTGTTCACAACACTGGCGTATGTCCAGGATGAGTTCCTTTGTCTTTGTGATGTTGAGGAGGAGGTGACTGTCTTTACACCATTGTGTGAAGTGTGCAATGGATTGGTGATATGCTGTAACTGATTCTGTGTCAGAGAGGAGGGCGAGTATGGCTGAGTCATCAGAGTATTTGAAGTATTTTGTAATGGGAGAAGGGCTAATGCAGTCATTGGTGTAGAGAGTGTAAAGAAAGGGGCTCAGGACGCAGCCTTGGGGGGCTCCAGTGTTGACAGTAATGGTGGTGGATGTAGTGCTTCCCACCCTCACTGCCTGTGGTCTGTCAATGAGGAAATTATGGATCCAGCGAATGAGGAGAGGTGGCACATGCAGGTGGTGGAGTTTAGTAATCATGGTGTGACGTTGAATTGTGTTGAAAATTGTTTGCTGCAGACAAACAGTGTGGCTTTAAACAACTAAAGTAGAAAACTTGCCATCAACTCAGCATTCACCACTAACCAAACAACAACTGTCACAACTTCAAAGCAGAACTAAAAACCATTCTCTTCTCTGTGAAATATAAAATTGGTACACTGTAAACGTCATTCTTTTAGTCAGAGGGATTTTTAGAGAGCAGTTTAAAATATAACGTTTCTCCCCCTGAGATGTAATCTAATTACTTATATTTGGACTAAAGATTTAATTTAAACAGAAATGAAAACAATATATTGAAATTTATTTTGTAAAGGATTTCTTAAATGTGCTTAAACAACTTTGGAATGTACTTTGAAATGTGCATAATAAATGTTAACTCCTTTGATCAAAATGTATAGCATTCTAATCCTGCACAGGAGAACCTCAGACAAACCTTGATAACATTAGAGATATACAGTACAAATGTCAAATGTATTTTCTGTGTATATGATGAAAAAAGGATGGAGATCAATGTGTGGATTATTTAGCTGATTTAGAGGGTTTAGAAAAGAAGCTGCACGAAGTCAGAAACTGTTAAAGACACAAAGTGTTTTTGTCAGTACAGTGGTTAAACATGATAAACTGATTTTGTCTTTCTGTGAACATCAAAAATATGTTGATTTTCCCTGTGGCCAATTAGTCTACCGGATTGGATCATTGGAACTTTTCTAAAGACACAAGACTAAGATGATTTTCTAAACACCATGAATAATAAAATGTGTCAGCTGGGATCTAACCATCACGTTCTTTCCTCAGCTACTGGACAGAACCACCTTCTGTTGAAGCTCATTGTGTGATTTCTATCAGAGGGACACCTTCCAAGAAATGGAATGCTGTGAAGTGTGATGATGAATACTGTACTTAACATTCATACCAATGGAGCAAATTTGTATTGAATTGAACTGAATATCACAATAAAGAGACTAAAAGTGTTACTATCATCAAATGTGGATTTTCTTCTACTTTGAAAGGGCCACAATAATGAAATGTTGAATATCAAGATATGATGTGATTTAAGAGAGGAACCTGCAAATTGTTCAGTCTCCATAAAGCCCGTCAATTCAATTCAGCTTTATTGGCAAGAATGTAAAACAACAATATTGCCAAAGTTACAAATAAACTACAAAAGAACAATTCATTTCATACAGTTCATTAAATAAGTAAATAAAACAAAAGGGTTTGTTTGGGTGTGTCTCTTCGTGTTGCCTTGATCTGGCTACCCACCTAAAAAGATACAAGAGAGAAGCAGAAGCCAGGAGAATAAACCAGATGTTCCCCACCGAACCATCCAAAGTGTACTCTCAGTGACAGGGTAATAACACAAGATCAGATCCACCCAGGAATCTGAACAGTACTGGAAGAACATATGGGACAAAGAAGCATCCCACAACACCAATGCTCAGTGGCTAGTGGATCTAAGAACAGATCACAGTAATCTCCCAGAACAAGATCCAGTAACCATTACAACGGCAGACATCCAAGAAAGAGTGGCAGGTATGAAGAGCTTGACAGCACCAGGCCCTGACATAATCCACATCTACTGGCTGAAGAAACTAACTGCACTCCATAAACGTCTGGCAGCACAAATGAACCAACTGCTGATGGATGGGACCCACCCAGAATGGTTAACCCAAGGATGGACAGTCCTGATCATGAAGGACCCCCAGAAGGGAACAATCCCATCCAACTACCGGCCAATAACCTGCCTCTGCACAACATGGAAGCTCCTGTCAGGCATCATAGTGGCTAAGATGAGTAGGCTCATGGCTCAATACATGGACAGGGCCCAGAAGGGAATGGGCAGTATTACCAGAGGAGCCAAGCACCAAGACCAGGCAGACCAATCTGTGCACCGCCTGGATTGACTACAAGAAAGCTTACGACTCAATGCCACATACATGGATACTAGAATGCTTGGAAATGTACAAAATCAACAGGACACTAATAGCCTTCATCCAGATCAATGGGGCTGTGGAAAACAAGTCTGGAAGCCAACTCAAAGCCAATTGCACAAGTCACCATCAAGTGCGGCATATACCAAGGTGATCTATCCCCGCTGCTGTTCTGCATAGGCCTGAACCCCCTCAGCCAGATCATCACAAAGACTGGCTACGGATACCGGTTCCGAAGTGGAACAACCATCAGTCACCTGCTCTACATGGATGACATCAAGCTGTATGACAGAAATTAGCAAGACATCGACTCACTGATCCACACTACCAGGATCTACAGCGATGACATTGGAATGTTGTTCGGACTGGACAAGTGTGGTCGCATGGTATCAAAAAGAGCGAAGATGATCAGAACCAAGGGGATTGAACTACCAGAAGGCCACATTGCAGATGCTCAGGACAGCTACAAATACCTTGGGGTGCCGCAGGCTAACAGAAACCATGAGGAGGCAGCAAGGAAGTCCGCCACAGCCCAATACCTGCAAAAATTATGGCAGTTCCTTAAAAGTCAGCTGAATGGGAAAAACAAGATCCGAGCCATCAACACATACCCTGCATGCCCTGCCAGTCATCAGATACCCCTCTGGTATAATAAACTGGCCAAAGGAGGAGATAGAGGCTACTGACATCAAGACAAAAAGCTCCTCACAATGCATGGAGGGTTTCACCACAAATATGAGGGAGGCTGAGGGCTAGTGAGTGTCAAGACCACTGTCCAGGATGAAACAACAAAGATCCAGGAGTACAGCAGGAAGATGACCCCAAAGATGAAGGGCTTAGTGAATACCTCAGGCAGCAGAAACCCGAGGGTAAGGACAAGGAAGATGAAGAACCTTCATGGAGAGACAAGCCGCTGCACGGCATGTACCACAGACAAATAGAAGAAGTGGCCGAAATCAAGAAATCCTACCAGTGGCTGGAAAAGGCTGAACTGAAGGACAGCACAGAAGCACTAATCGTGATGGTACTAGAACAGGCACTCAGTACAAGATCAATAGAGGCCGGGATCTACCACACCAGGCAGGACCCCAGGTGCACTGGGACTTCAAGATCCAGACTGACAAACTGGTGATGACTAACCAACCAGACATCATGTTGATCGACAAACAGCAGAAGAAGGCTGCAGTGATAGATGTGGCAATCCCAAGCGACAACAACATCAAGAAGAAGGAACACGAGAAGCTTGAGAAATACCAAGGGCTGAAAGAGGAGCTAGAAAAGATGTGGAAAGTAAGAGCAACAGTGGTGCCAGTGGTAATCGGAGCACTGGGGGCTGTGACCCCAAAACTGGGAGAGTAGCAGCAGATTCCAGGTAAAACATCAGAGGTCTCTGTCCTGAAGAGTGCAGTCCTAGGAACAGCTAAGATACTGCGCAGAACCCTCAAACTCCCAGGCCTCTGGTAGAGTACCCGAGCTTGAGGATGACACATACCACCCCACAAGGGGTGAGAGTTTTTATATATATATATAAATTAAAAATAAAGTAAATAAAACAGTAAAAGTGTGTGTTTGTGTGTAAAAAAAAATAAATAAAAAATAAGAATAAATAAATTAAACAGTAAACGTGTGTAGTATTAATAGACAAGAAACAAAAAAAAACAACTAAAAAATCAGTGTCAAATGTGAAATTAAAAACAAAAACAAATAAAGGAACAATTACTGAAATGACAAAAATGAAAATAATAATAATAATTAAATATTTTATAGTACAATTATTTAATATTTATCAGTCTATTCTGAGTTTCCACTGTTTGTCCTCAGTTCGTGGCATGAGGAGATATATTTTGCTGCAATGATTTGGCATTCTGGCATTTCTCCCAGTAAATAGGAGAGTTTCTGTGTGTCTGAATTTGGGGTATATTTGGGAAATATTTGCGAAGTGTTTTTCTCTTACGGTTTTATATTTTTTCTTTCTCAACAAAAAACAGAAGTTGCTCATATTAAGGCTGTGAGTGACAGACCCAGCTAAAAAAAGGAAACAAGCAGTTCCCCAAGACGATGCTCTGTGGTTTAACAACTGTGGTTATTCTGTCTACAAGTCAGATAGAACTCAACAGAAGGACTGTAGCGATGGCGGAGGAGGAGGTCAGCTACGCTTCAGTTGTATTCAAAACTAACAAGCGTTCCCCACCTGAAGGTAAGTTCAGTTTTTTTAATGCATTTATTTTTAAATCAAGAAAGATTTCTTAAAACCCATCATGTCATTGATATGGATCAGATACTGTATCCTTGTTTACACATCAATCTACCTGGGCCCCCACACGGCCCAGCTGGTTGTTCTAGGTGGCTGACCTGAATGTGATCATCATCATAATGTGACTTCTTACTTAAAACTGGACAATATATACAAGTGGAAATTGTAATGATCAGAATATGAAATAATATTAAAGTAATATTTTATTATCCTGTTAGTACATTTGTTGTGCAACCATGAAAACATTAAAAATTGGGGCCCCATTTACTATATTGGCAAAATAAGTTGATGTATCCACAGAAAGAATGAGCAGCATGACATTTTGGAAATTTTGGACAGACTGTGAGCAAAAATAGCGCTGGACTTTGATCCAGACCGGGCCACCAAAACGATCCACCTTATACTCCACCACTGCCACCCTGCTAATACAGGCACGTACAAACAGGACCAGCCTCTAATAAACCACCCAGCAGCATCACAGCCATTGATCACTATGGCAGTAGGCTACTACTTTTAAAAGGCATGGCCATAACCAGCTATGAGGTCACTGAGGTCCAGACCTCCATAATTATATTCAGTCTATAGCCTATTAATAAAACAAATTTGAATTTAAAACATTGATAACAAGCTCAACTTAAATAAAGGCTTTAGGACCATGTGGACGCAGCTGAAGTGGTGGGAACATTTAAGGCCTCATATTAGTTGTGTGACAAAACACGAAGACAACAAGATACTCCAATGCTATTTTGAAAAAATATTCATTGATGAAATAGGGTATTTGATTGGGGGGTCTGGAGATCCTCCCCAGAAAATTTTGACCATTAAACTCTTACTTTCCTGCATTCTGGAGACATTTTCTGCACCAATTAATGGGAAAATGTATTTATTTATATGAAGGAAACAAAATGCATGTGGCCGGTTACAAATCAGAATATAAAATATTGTTGAATATAATGCAGTAATCAGTTGCTTGTTTTTTTAACCTAAGTTACTTTTGTTGGACAAGGCAGATCTGTTTCTTCTATATTTACATTGCATTTCATGCTTTTCTATTGTGCAAGTAGTTCTCATAGAATTTGTTAGTTATTTAGCCTAACATTTGTTGTTGCAAGCTAAT
>NW_024041167.1:0-36455 GCF_014851395.1 Micropterus salmoides
GATGTGACGCGTGGCTCAGATCTGATCGGCCACTGTTGCTGTAAAGCAGCCGCTCCTCATGGGTATCCATGTCACCTGATTTGGGAGTAATTAAATGAGACCCTTTTGTGAATGAATCATCGTTGCAGCCAGCGACTCTGATGACACTTTGATGGGAGTTGGTCCAACGTGCACACACAAATGCACAGGTGGGTGCTTCAAAGCCAGCATGGCCAGACCGTGGGAAGCTAACCAAAACATCTTTCTCAGTGACAATAAATTATTAAAAAGGCTTGAATCTTTAATTCATGTGGGAACATGACCATGGATTAAAATAGCACATTGTAGGGCTGCCTTGCATAACATATGCAATGTAGCTTTTCAAGCAATCAACATAATGGCCATGTAATTCACAGACTGAAAAGCAATTTGAACTCATAATTTTGCCCACACAAAGTGTCTTTGGCATTATTTTCAAACCATGCAAATTAAACCGATTAATTAGGAATTACTGGGTTATTTGACCCTGTGATTCAGCATGTTTATCTAATAAAATGACCGTATTTATGTATCTACCTCGCTAATAATCTGCAAAGAGATATTAGTAACCTAGAGCAAGCACACTCCATGCAGCACAGACACCTTACACAAGATCTGGTTATCCCTGTCTGCACGAAGATGAAACAAAGCGCACATCAGACAGGAAGCTCCAGCTTCTCACTATCTGACTGTGAAAGTGCTGAAGAAGTGACATATGCCAAGCTTTTGGTTTAGTCAGGGGAAAATGGCAAAAGACAAGAATGAAAATATCTGTCTGTGGTATCAGGATGAAAAACAAGTCTGAGTGGTGCAGCTACGAGCGCTGCCTACACCTAGAGAATCAGACCAGAGACTGCGTCTGTGTCTAGGTGAATTACACATGATTGGAATTGGGATTGAGCGACATGACAATACTGTATATATTGTGAGATCATAGAAATATATAAACAGTAAGACTCATTTTTCAATACAGTTTATATGGTGGTAACTACTCGTTTAACATCTCTGGTGGTATTAGCCCATTCCAGGCAATGCTACAAATCAATAAGCAGGACTGTTTCATGTTAATATTGAATTTACAGGATTTTTACATCAGTGTGATAAAATGATTTTATAAGATTAGGCAAAACAGACATTCTGATCTGTGTGTTTTATCTATTACCAGTTCTTACCAGGTACTCCAGCAATTATTATTGCACTTCCATGAAGTTGAGTGGCTAACTTATTTATATTAAAGCATCACAGGTTAAGATATCCTGACTTTTAGTTCCCAGTATGTTCCCAAAAACATTATTTGGCAATAACAAAGTTTCAACATTGCATCTTCATCAGGTTATACTCAACATGTGACCAAGAAGGCCCTGACTTCACCTGATTTAACTATACGTATGAATCCCAGGTCAAACCATTCAATTACATCATCAAGTACACATCAAATTATTTACAATTATGTACAACATGAAATAATTCCATATCAATCACTGGGGTGCAGTCATACAGTATGACTACAACCTTGGGAGATCATCCACCCACCCTTAATTCAAATAACATTTTCATCACACTTTCACTGTGCACCAATCTTGGCATCCATACTCCCAGCATGTCAGAAATGCATGTCATGTGTGAACCAAGTGTGGTTTCTGCAAATGAGCAATAAACACTACAGAGGTTTGACACATGTAAGAACAGTGACCTTTTCAAAGAGGAAACATTTGACGGTTTCACGCTTCAAGCTGCAGGAGAAAAGGGGAATGAGGTGAGCGCTGAGTGAAAGACAAGACAATCCTGTTACCTTCTCTGCTGGACTCTTCTGTCTGCTTTCATATTCATTCAACCCCAGGCTAGAGAGTGTGTGGCCCGCACTAACTGCTGCCATGAAAACACTCCACAACCACATGATACCCGTGACCCCAACACCACCCGTGTAGCAGGACACCCTCAGGAAATCCTGCACTACTGCTGCATCAGTCTCCCTGCAGTTCTGGGGAAACAAAGGTAGAAATGTCGGCTCCATTATATTTAGCCTTGATGTTTTAAAGTTCCCCTCAGCTATGCTGTGATGAATAATAATCGTTTCAGATGCATAAAGCACTCAAGCATAAATAAAGCTTAGCTGTGAAGCATGCGTTGTGTATCTGTAGATCTAACAGAGACACATTAGAGGTCCATAGCTCTGTCTGCTCCTGTTGCCTGAGGTGTTTAATGATATTTGCGGCCAGATACAGCCCCTCTGTGTGCTGGGCTCCACCCTTTTTATTATATATCTGACATACAGTAACAAGACCATAGAGATCCCCACCTGTAGAAACCTCCACTGGGAAGGTGTAAATAAAAAAAAGGACTACAAAGGCCGACACTGAATCAGAAAAGAAAGGTCTTAAACTACAATAAATACTATGCTCAGGGACATACTTTGATAAATTCATAGTTCCAAGGTGTTTCTATGTTAAGGATGCCAGGTGTGGAGTTAGAGAAAAAACATAAACTTTTGGTGGAGTCTGAACTTCAAACCTTCGTGAATAATAACATAATAATAATAATAAATCCATCGTGAATAAAGATGATGTGAGAGATACAGATTTGCAATAAAGTCAACTTATTTGATTTTCTGTACCTATGAATTCCAATAATTGGTGGATCCAGAAATTTCAACTGTACATATATTTTGTTTGTTTAAGAGCAGGTAAAGGGGGTTAATAAATCTGTGTGATGTCACGGAAGATCAAGGTGGCAATCCTCACTGACAACAAGCAGCAAACATGTACAACAGGCATCTCATTGATTTCACACTCGCCCACTGCTGGCTGAGTACTCATCAATACTCAGTCAATACACCTTTGATTGTGGATGAGAGTTTTGTGTTCTTGAAGAGAGGAAGCAAATCTATAGAGACAATCAGCTCAGAGGGCAAACAGGTTGGACTCCATACCAACCTGTTCTGCTCCAGCTATTTAAGTCTTATGCTGATTCTAGCAAAATAGAAAACCTGTAATCTCTTATTGTGTCCTATGCAAGGCCTTTTTGTGGCAATGTCACCAACAGGTCATCTTATTTCAGGAACACAATAACAGCGCCCTCATGTTCTTTCCCAATGTCATGTTGAGGGAAAGTAACACAAAGTACATCCAGCAGTTGATTGATGAAAATATTGTACAATGGATGGGGCCAACATTCTCAAGCATGCCTTTGATCATGCCTTAAAGCTACACTAATCAGGCCTGTCTCAATAATAACATTAACGACTTATCGTACAATATACGGACATGACCGCGATAATTTTTGCTGACCTTGATATTGCCCATTGTGTTTACATGCATGTTTGTTTACATAAGAATGAACCGAGCACACACGGAACAGGCAGCGACAGGTGAAGATAACATTTTATTTTAATTGGTTTTATTGGTGTTTTTCTTAAGACTATATAACTCCAGCCATTAAGTTTGTTGCGTTGAGTTGTGGCTGCGGATCTGATCTGATCTGACATTTCAATTCTAATGTCTGAAATAGTCTTAAAAATAAAAAATTCTGTTGTTCTTTGAAAGGGTGTAATTTAGGGCTGAAACAACGCAACGATGCAAATTCTTTTCATTGATGATTTGTTTAATCCATTTAACTATATGGCACAGTGTTTCGCACGACGTGATTATAATGGCGCTGTTTGAAAAGTGGAGGAAGAGAGAGAAAATAGCAGGGACAAAGAAGAAAGTGTATGGGATTATTTCAAGCTAAAGAAAACAACAACTCTGTAATGATGCTGTCCATCCACCGTAAAATGAAACCTATGTCGCCTCGGCAACAGCACGACGGCATCTGATCAGAAAGCACCCGATGTTCTGCCAGCAGACCACAGACAAGGTAACAGTAACAGCAACTTTAGCATTTAACTGAAATCATGACTGATTGTCGAGTTGAAGGCTAGCCAAAGTAAGCCGTAGACCTCAGCTGAAAATGTCCAATGTTTGTTGTTCTCCTTTATGGGCCGTGAGTTGTAACGTCACAGTCAAGAGTTAACTGGGTGTCGGGGAGCTTCACCTTTTAACTCACCTCACCTGTAGCTCAGACAATCCCTGCTACCTGCGTGTGCTAATCCATCCTTTCACCCATATTCTTTGCCTTTATAATTGCTATCTTTAGAATAACAAACAACAGCTGTTTCGTGTTCAGGATCACTCATTTCGCGTTTCACATTTCATGAGTGTATTCTTGACAAAACGTGGTTTGGAGACCAGCGTCGGGTGATAGAGCCATTGTCAGCTCGTGTAGTGTGTGACCCCCTGTCACTGATCAGTCACGTAGTGTGAACGCCACAACAACTTCAAGACTCCCGTCACATGATGACAAGTTGTGTAGTGTGAACAGCACGGCCATCGGCCGACACTGAAAGTCGTGTAGTCTGCACGAGCCTTTAGTATAACTTGTATAGCACTCACGTGATGTTTGTGTTTGTAAAGCAGCTATCTGGTTGTTGGTCTGACGTTTGCTGTTTGACACACTATGAATTTCCGAAAGGAGACCTAAACAGAGCTAAAATGAGCTAATGTTTCTCAGTGTAAAAGGTTGAGTAAAAGGTTAGCGAGACCAACTTGCTTTGGTGGTAAAACATCATATGTGTTGTGTTTTCAGCTTATTCTGCATCCGAGTGGCAAAAAAATAATTAATGGATATTTAATATATATCCAATCAGCCAGCTTTCATTAGGTGTGTGATGTGTGTTTATGGTTTCATTCACAATAACTTCAGCATGTCTGCCTCCTTTGTAGGTCTACGGCTTGATTTCAGCCATATGAGTGACAATCAAAGTAAAAATCTCAGTGTTTCTTCAGCTTCTGGTATCAAGACTAAATCATAAGTTACATATTGATTGATAAGATTTAATGATGCAGACATTTTCCACTGAACTATCATTTTTATTTTCAATCTGTAATTTTAAAGTAATAGCACAATCTGTGGTGCATATTGGTAATATGATCTTGGTAGTAAAGTTTACTAAAATCAACTGATGTAATTTTCCCAATTGCCCCAAAGCAGCGAGGCAAAAATAATAAGATTTGGAAAAGTTGAAAAACAAACAAAGTATATCTCAATCTAGTCAGACTTTGGCAGCAGCACAGTAATTTGTTTGTAGTTTGCTCTACATCGATGCAGCAGCGGGCCTCTACCGGCACCCTTCATGTACTCTATAATTTGTGTTGTGATGGGCTTGTTCCCTGTGCTCCTCCAAGCGCTTCAGCTGACCTAGTGGGTGCACAAACACACCTTCATTTCCTATATGCTGTTTTTTGGTGTCTTGCCTGTGCCAGGTGGGAGAAAGTCATCGGTGCGCCTGAGGATCAGCTTAAAACCTTCACCTAAACTGCAATGCTCCACAATGAGAATGGCTACAGATCTGGTGGTAATAACAGACCTGCAGATGGATCACGGGCCTATTTTTCAGCACACAGATTAGTCTGGAATTATGATGATACCCAGGGGACAGAAATCTTATTTTCTCCCCTCCTGATAAGAAAACAAGAGTAGGTGACAACCAAAAGGAAAGAGAGGGAGAGGGAGATGTGTGTGATTTAACATGGTGTGCCGCATGCTGATGTGTTGGCACTCCAATTAAGAGGACTGGATCTGATAGTGTCTGATGGCTAATGTTTCAGTGGTGGCCACAACAAATGTAGCTTCATGTCCTGTAGCAACATAGAGTTTGCCGTGTTTGCATCCATTTGGCACTTCATAAAACCATGTTTAATTACACATGCTGTTATCTCAAAAGCTCCTTTAATACTTAAAACATCTGGATAACATGAGTGAAAGAGAAGCAAATAAGGAATGAAGGCAAAAGTAAGAGTGAAATCTGTGGGTCAGACCACACACATTTATTATTTTGGGTGGTTTATTAACTTAAACACCATCAATGTCAATTAATGTCAAAATGTCTAAGGCACTAAATTTTTTACAACCTCACTCCCTTGTTGCCATTTCTGGTGTTAGGTTGAGGTTCTGTGCCTTACAGCAATTAGGGCAGATGCTTTGGCTTTTGCGTCTTTGATTTGCTATTAGAAGACTTTTATTGCTTTTGTGTCCTAATCCCCTTCCTTCCTTCCTCCCCCTACCTCACAGCTCAAAGATCCCCTCTTTTTTATACCGTAAAGACACCACAGCAGAATATTATAAAAATGGCAATGGGAGTTTATTTAATGTCCATTCTTTGTCTTAACTTGTCACACACAGAATATTGATGAGATGTTAATAACTGTTGTCTTACCCTTTTTTTATATTATTTAAAGTTACATTTGTTATTTAGCTATATGTTTTTTTTCTTTTTAAATTAGGCATGAGAGTTGGTATGAGGGTTCGAGAGAGGCTCCTTCTCCTTCATTGATGTTTACAACTACTTGGTTCCTCATGTAACTGCCTGGGGGCTGTACTACGAAGCAGTATTTTGACTGAGGTAATTTCAGGATTAACCCTAGGTTTTTAGTTCTACAACGGTAGTTGACTTCTCACCGGGGTACATTGCCATGGTAACTCATGCTGAACACCTAACCTGCTTCAACAGATCAGCGCTAAAAAGCACGCCTATTTACCATCAGTTTGCTTGGAAAATGGCATCACCATTCCTAGAGGATCCCACAGACTGTTTTATTGTCTGCTGTGGGTGATGTAGAGATGCTTTCGTATAGAGATAGAGACCATCCTACAACAGAGACTGAATTAAGCACTAAAGCCTTGTACTTGTTGTTGCACAAATCTGTCAAAATCTGGGTTCCGGACCCCGGAGTGGCCTTTTATTGTGGCCAGCCTAAGGCACACCTGTGCAGTACCCACTGATCAGCATCTTGATATGCCATACCTGTGAGGTGGATGGATTATCTCGGCAAAGGAGAAGTGCTCACTAACACAGATTTTGACAGATTTATGAACAATATTTGAGAGAAATAGGCCTTTTGTGTACATAGAGGCAAGTCTTAGATCTTTGAGTTCAGTTCATGATGAATGGGGGCAAAAACAAAAGTTTTGTGTTTATAATTTTGTTCAGTGTAAGAACAACCACTTATTCAGTACTGGCTGCTTTTAATGTCGAAAAGGCGACACACAGCTGCTGCAGCTGAAAGAATAAGGTTAAAATGGTCATACATGCCATAATAATACATTTAAGCAACACATTCATTTAATGGAATACACAAATGTAATTAAAGTCAGATCTACTTGTGCCCTTCTGATGGGGCAACGATATTATAAGCCTATAAATTCCGCATACACGCAGTCCTCATTTTTTGCCAGCTGTCTTTTCTATATGTGGCAGCTGCATGCTGTGTTGCTTTTAGCTTGGATTTTTTTTTTTTTTATAGTTTGCTCTTCGTTGGCCAGTAGACTTGTCCATGTTTGCGATTAGCCTGATCGCGATTGTTAAGGTTAGTGAAGCCAGATAATAAGAATATATCCTGTGTATGTTTAACAGGCCCCTGGTGTTAGATAATTATGTGTTCTAAGTAAACACAATTTTAAAAAAAAAATCAGTAGCTCAGTATTTCACATACAGAAACAACCAAGAGCTAAAACAGTTGGTCAACTGATAGACCGAAATCATATTGACAGCAATTTTGATAGTTAATAGTTTGTAATTTATAAAGCAAAAATACTAAACATCCTCAGTTTCTAGCTACTTAAATGTAATGATTTAATTTTTTCAGTACTACATCATTGTCAGTTGAATATTTTTGGGTTTAGAACTGTGAACGAAAACAAGCAGTTACAAGACATCACCTTGACCTCTGGGAACTTGCAATGGACATTATTCACAATTGTTTCACATTTTATAAACTAAATTTACTTGATCAAAAAATAATCAAAAGATGGGGAGATGTTCTAGGCTCTAATTTTATATCTTCATGTTGATGTCTGAAGAACACACACGTGGATTCTTTTGTGCTTTGAACAAACATTGTGGTATATACCATGAAAAACACTTAATCAAAATTTGCCAGTTAAAACTTCAATTGCACCTGATTGTGGATGTTATCAAGTAAAATAGAAATGTCCCTGTTGATTTGCAGTCTTGGACGCAGAACACAGAAACAAATAAACAAACAGGGTCGACTCTCTGCTCTCGCTGTCTGTTTCTCCAGCGCTCTACATCCCAAAAGGATAGTCATTGATTTTCCAGTTATAATCAACACAAAAATTATTAAATCTCAGATGACAAAGTGTTGGGGGTCCACAGGCATTTCTCCACGATGGGTTTTCTGAACCTGGTCATGTTACCATGGCAACCCTGGCTGTTAGACATATCTAATGACAAATAACTCTTCTGCACAGATTCATCTTAAAAATACCTTTGTGCTGGAGGCACAGCCAGGTTACCCCCACAGTCCACACACACACACACACACACAAAACTGACCCCTTCATTGAGGTTTTCAGAAGTCTGGCCCACTACAAGAAAGTTTCAAGTCAAAATTTAATTTTTAAATCCTTGTAAAGGATTTGCAGTTACACATTTGGTACAACAGCTGAAGCATCAAAACATTTCACGGACACAAAAGCATCGATCAGGACGGATAAACCACCGTCAACAAGCAATAAAATTAGAGCTCTAAATCTACACTGCTGACAAAAACTACTGAATAATCATATAAGGCTGTATTTCTTTGTAGCGGCCATCTAATGAGATTATACATCTTCGCAAGGTGTTTTATTGATTTGTCTGTTGTTATGCTTCATGGACCTCATAGAGCCGCAGGGACAAAAAATCTGCTATGACCCTGAAATGACGCATCACAGGACTTCACACCCTCAAACAAATTTGTCTTTTGTCCAGTGGTACACCCCCGAGGAATCAGCTCAGTTTATCGTTGATCAGATATTGCAGTATTGAACCTATAAGGGTGACCCCATCAGCGCAGGTCTCCAGCGACACACGAGGGGGTAAGTGACTGTGTATCCCTATATAAAGAGGGAATATGGGAAGTTAGATCATAAAAAACTCAAATGTGTCCTCAGATAGTCCAACTCATCATTTAATAAAGTCCATCTCAAGGTTTTGTGTCAACACAGGTCAACGTTTCCCTTGTTTACTTTGGTAAAGAGAAGGTCAGGGTGCACTCTCCTGCCAAGACAACGTTAATACACACGAGATAAATTAACAACCCCCTCCATAAGCCTTCTGGGAATAGTTTCCGCCTCACAGCACATGGCAGATTAAACCAAAGGGGAATGATATTCACAAATCAGCCAATGGTTATGAGGAAAGAGGCAACAATATGTGTCAGAGGGCTTTCCATCCTCTCTTTTTGCCTACTGGGTGTGCTGGGAGGGCCCCAATTCTTCTTTCAGGGGGACTTAATGCACCCCCCACCTGAAATACAGGTGTGTATATGCCACATATTGATCATTGCATCATTTGAATTTCAGATCATTTAAATTTTCTAAAGGCAGACGTTTTCTTTGAATAAAGCGAGCACAACCTCTATATTACACACTGAGCCTATTTTATTAGGACAGAGTTGGATTATGGGTTGTTCAAGTGTTGCTAGGCTAAGTGGTTTCTATCTGTCCAACTATACCCTGTGCGAAAATTAGTCTGCCCTAAAAGTGCCCAGTAAGCCCACTTTAACACACAGGATTTTTCTGCTAGCTCATATTCTATGTTTTGAATGCCACAGAAAAATAAATAATGAATATTAAACCTCTACTGACATCGCTCTGCAGACAGACAGACAGAGATTCATCTGTCCAGTGGCCAAGAAATATGGTGTCCCTGAATGTCATGTTGGAAGGTGATGAGCCCAAAAAGACAATTTGAAAAATGCTAACAATCTGATAAACGTTCTGGAAACCTCCAAGACACTGACAGCAGAGCGACTATGTGAGTGGAAAAAAAGAGAGGGAAGGCAGGAAGTTGTACTCAAAACTAGTATAAGCTTCACAAGTAAAATTGTATGTGTTACATAAAATATCAATATAATATACATTTTTTAAAAGTTTTTTTTATGATGGACAAGGCTTCATGAGGAACGCATGCATTTCCGTACACGTACATTTCCTCACATTCAACTGCAAGCAGAACAAAGTCCAGCCAATAACAGGAGTAGCTTGTCCACGGAGTAGAGCTGATTCTCTTTGAGATGGTGTATAGTATTGTGTTTTTATTGATTTATTGCCTACACTTTTTTGCTCAAAATATGCCTCATCTTCAAAAAACACGTTAAAAAAGGGGGGGAGGGTCACCTTTTAATTAAGGTTGTGTTAAATTAAGGCCAACTAACCTAAAGCATTAGGTGAGTTATTGTATGCGTGTACAGCTGAAACAATTACTAGATTAATCCATTAGTCCATTAATAGAAAATGAATCAGCAACCTTTTTTGATAACACTTAAGTTAACACTCACGTTCCAGCTTTTCATTTGTGAAGATTTGTGTTTGAGTATTTTACTACTAGCATGCTAACAGCACAACTGACACTACATTGATCTGAATTACGTTGAACCTCATGGTACTTGTCACATTAAATCTAAATAATTCATGTTGCGTTCACATGTGTTTACTTGCCTTGGCTCAGCCAGTTCTGTTTTCAATTTTTTACCTTATTATATGGTACATTTCCTATATATAACACAGGGATGCTGCTCTTGAATAGCACAACACAACACAACTCCCTTGGTGATTCTGCTGGGGAGCATCCTCGCCCCTTTCCTCACCATGTTCTGCTCCTCAAATCATAAAACTGCTGTTAGCTAATACTGTGTGTTTAATTCCTCGTTGTAGAGTTCACCTCAGGGTGCCCCTGCCAAACCCTTCATGCAGGAGATTTACAGTCTGCCATTTTGTGGACTAATTGCCCAGTCCTAGTGCAGGGAGGTCAGCCATAGCCAACACGGGAAGCCAGCTCACACACCTGCTACAAGCCAAGCCAGGCAGAGGGCAAACTCCTCAAACAGCAGGACACACCACACCAGGAGTCTCCTTGAGTTGTCGTAGAATAAGGATGTAATCACTTGGGCTGCGCTCCAATGTTTGGAGATACAAGAAGTGCCAAATAATTTTTTACTACTGACT
Organism: Micropterus salmoides; assembly: GCF_014851395.1. Lineage (NCBI taxonomy): Eukaryota > Metazoa > Chordata > Actinopteri > Centrarchiformes > Centrarchidae > Micropterus > Micropterus salmoides. The sequence continues at coordinate 11,065 of NW_024041167.1, forward strand.
GCATGTTGCAGGAACATGAATCAAAGTCAGATAAGAGGCGGATGTTTGATAGTGGAGACAGATCCGCTGCAAGCTCTCCTTGATTTAATCTAATCTTTTTACCTCGGATCATATTTGTGATTCATCTTCTCCTTCTCCTCCACCCATATCATCAGCCCCCTGTCTTCCTACATACCCTCCTACCAATCTCTCTTGATTGGATGAAATAGACTGACGCTCCTACCATGAAAACGTGAACAACCGAGCCAGTCTGAGTCTAACGCAACATTGTTCAGTGCTGCCACTCGATCCTCCTCTCACATTAACATGTCCAGCAGATCACACAGGTATCTAGCTGTCCACTTCATTGACTCCTCTCTTTGGCTCTGAAGAGATCAGTCCACTCCTCAACATTTGCTACACGTTCTGGAGTGGTTCTGCGGATTAACAGAAAGCAAACTACAGTTTTGCCTTTGTCTGGTCGTTTTTAATAGCTCTTAATGACTATCTATTAAAGGCTACTACAGGCTCCATGCTATTCTGAGCACTCTCCCTTTATTAGCATCAGCTGCCACCCCCATCATTCTGTGGATCCCTTTACTTTATCAGTGCTGGTGACCCTTCCATCTATCTAATTAACCACAATTTGCTAATCACATAGGCCACTTTCCCAGAGTTGTGCGCCCCCCGTCAGTGAGCAGGGACAAAGGCTCGTTAACAGGGCCTCCACACCATTACCCCTGAGAGGAAGAGAAGAGGGATTCCTCAGGCCAATTTAGAATCAAGAGCCATAAGATATGCAGAGGTACTGCCAATGTGTAATCTAGGCAGGTATAATGGCGCCAAGCCAAACATCCACCAATATCAAAACAAGAGTGTGTGGTGAAAATACACCTCTCTCAAAAAGAGAAGCATTATATAAATCACAAGCTGCAAAGTTTGTTGAGAGCTCCAACCTGCAAAGTGTGTGTGTGTGTATGTGGTGGTGGTGGTGGTGGTGGGGGGGGGTCGATAAACTGAATGTTGGCTTATTGCCAACTTTCTGAGGGAAAAATGAGAAGGTAACCAAAAGCAGCAGGTTGGGTTTTTTTCCCCAGCCCAGGATATTACATCACAAACACAACAACAGGGAACAGTGAGATCCAACATATAGCCCTTTTCTTCTTGTGTTTGAGAATCTTCTGCCATATCAGAGATGTTTGTTCCAATCATGCTGCAATATCATCTAGTACGGTTTAGAACAACCAAAGGCACCTCTGATTTTGTTCATACAGCTCATGAAAGGTTCAAGCAATGATTAAGTAATTTGTCATCAACAGAAAAACTGATCAAAACCTTTGACTGTCAGTTAATCTTCAATTTATTTCATGCAAAAATGCCAAACTTTCACTGATGTCCGCTTCTCATATGTGATGGTTTGCTGATTTTCTCTGTTTTATACAATCACACATTGAGTATCTTTGGGTTTTCACCTGTTGAACAGACATAAGTAAATTGCAGTTGAAGTTGTGATTGTCATGTTTCCTGAGTCCAATATATTGACCAATATTCTTGGATGATTTTAGCTTGTCACAGATATATCAGTATCATTGCTCAGTATCTAGTATGTGGGCTGAAACTGCAGTACAAAAATATTTGATTAGAGTTCCACATGTTGACATAAATAATGATTTGAAAAAACTTGCAAGATAAACCAAAAACATATATACTATTGGTAAATAAAGGACACATTTATATTTGGAAGATTGGTGGCAAGCTATTATAGTTCTGTATAGTTTTCTTTTATTATAATTTATTATTATTATTATTATTATTATGTTTTATAGGGTGCATTTTATATATAATTTATATATATTATTTATATTTGAGTCCATTTCAACACCACATTTCAACTTTAATATAACATTGTTGTTTGGGGGTTGTTGTACATACTTTTATATTGATACTACTTTAATTTCCAGTGAATTGTGTAGAATGTATATTTTTATATTTGTTTATTTGTTAATCAACTTAAACAACATTGTTATCAGTTTTCAATTGCTAAAATTGATATTGTTATTGTCCTCAAAAATCCAGTTAATGTCAGGCTCTACATTTTAATCAATTTTCTGACATTTTAAACCTTACAAGAATGCATAAACTTTTAGTAACATAATCCAATTCAATGAGTCACACAGGATGTGCACTTGTTTCCCTTTTTAATGTGTATTTCCATAGTTCAGTGAATCTGACACAGCGTGGCTCACATTAGTGAGTGAGACCGTAACTCTGTGCAGCTGCTCATGTCAGTGATGGGCATCAATAACCGGCACCAGGTCTGTGGTCCATAATTGTGTTGGAAGGGTCAATGTGGGGTCAACAGGGCATTCCCCTAGCCTGCCTAATGAAGGGAACACAACTCTCCCTCACACCAATACACAGCACAGCCATCTCCAATACCAGGGCCCATTGCCTGTGTCAATCACACCATCAGTAATTGATATGCAGTACAGCCCAATGGTACCAGGAGCGTACAAACCATCAAAATATACAGTACTCTGGCCAGTGAAATCATGCTTCGACTAATGCACCGTCTCATGTTTGTTTACGTGACTATCAGACTACAGATCTGATAGTCTTGATGCCACAAAGTAGGGCTGGACGCTAGACTGACATTACTGGCATTGTGAATCACTGACCTACATTTACGCTTATTATTTTTAATAATAATCTGAATACTATGTAATGAAACTGAGAAAACTCTCGTCAAGAATTCCAGAATCCTTCAAGCTGCAGAAATCAATATTTCTTTAACAATTAACAATGGGTCAGTCACTCGTAGTGACAATCCCAGAGAGTTACTAACAAATTAGGACCAACTCTGCAGTGCCCCTCGGCTCTAAAAAACAATTTACCACCTGAGTTCATTATTCTGGTTTATAGGCTGTAACTTTACTGTTTTGATTCAGTCTCACAGCTCATCAGAGTTGTTTTCAGCCACAGCAAACAGCAATTTTTAACAAGCTCTGACAAAACTCCTGAACAGCACCAAACAGCAAAAAGACAAAGTTAGCAACTAGCTGGTGAACATAGTGGAGCATTTAGCAGCTGAAGAGAGTGAATATTGGACTTAATGTTGCTCCCTATCAGCTCAATTTCTAAATAGGCCACTGTTTACTAATATATTTAATTTATAAAGGTGATATGTGTCAATTATGTATTTATGGCTTGTTCTGTTGCCCCAAGATGGCCAAAAAGCAGTATACTAGTATAATAATAATAATATAATAATAATAATAATAATAATAATGCAGGCCCTGCATTGTTTTAAATAAGGAAATCAAAACTCCCCTGCACAGCAGTATACTGTATGTGAGTCGGGTCAATCACAAGAAATGCAACAGAATCAGAGGTTAAGTAAGGGCTTGCCACAAACCAAAAATAATTAGGCTCCGAGTCTGGACTGACTTAAGACTTCTTGATATTTAAAATCCTGTATTACAAGCGAAGATCTAGAAACACTTTGTGTTTATATTTTATCTGGCTAGCTTGTCTTACTGTTTTAGTGAATAAATGAGCTAGTTAGCTTCTGCACTAACTAGTAATGTGGCTAGAGTCTAGGGTTGCTCCATCGGTGATGAGCCAATTTCTTTAAAACTCCAGTTACTTATGGAGAAGCCATTGCCTGAAAAGAACCCTGACAATCAGGTCCACCACCCACCCAGCTCCAGCTCAGTGATGTATTACAGGTCATCCGTCACCATTGGCTGTTGTGAGGCAGGGGAGGGCCCAAAGCGCCCATGTGTCAGACATATGCCAAGGGCAGGCAGGGTTCGTCTTTGAACTCTTAAGTGGAGGTAACAGAGCTCATATTGGCATGATTGGATACGACTTGAAATGCCTTCAGGAGTTATTGCACATGGGAAATGAAGTTAAAAAGCTTATTTTTGTTGAAAGCACATCTGAGTCTGTCTTATGAGAGATAATGAGACAAAAGGGAAACCACAGAAATGTTGTCATGCTGAGATAGTCACAGCAATGAGTTTGTTTGATGATGAATTAATTAAAGGCAAGTAAACACAAGACATCTAAAAAAAAGTAGCAATATAGCCATGTCCAGATTCAATTTTATTCTGCCTCCAACTGAAGCACCAATAGATTAAGGTATGAGTCTAGCAGGAATTGAATTAGCACAAAGGGAATGGCTTTGGTTACATGGAGAACAAGCCATGCCCAATCAGAATCTATTTTCAGAGCAAGACGCTCCTAAACATCAGTCAATTACACTTTGTTTGAGCGGGAGACTGAAAAATGCTGCAGAGGAAAAACAACGATGAGGGTGAGCTAGAGGGAAAATGGCAAGAGTAAAAATGAACAAGATAGTGAGGATGGATGGGGGGGCAAGAGAGATGGAGATGGAGGGAGGGCAGTGAACAGGAGTGGAAATGGAGGTGGCATGGTGAGACAGTGAAAGAGAATTAGAGAGAATATTTGAGAGAAATATGGCTACATGTGTCAGCAAGCAGCCCAAGACGTCAGCATTGTGTAAAATAACCTGTCCAATTACAAAGAGAGACTGCTCACCTTTCTATCTGGGAACATCCAGTTTTATTCCCCTTCTCTCTCCTCATATATACATCTCCTGTACATATTTAGATGCAGTCATATATTGCCTCTGATAATGTGATTCCAGAAAATAGATTGAAATTGTTCACTGTCTTTTATAAAGATGAATGGTTCTGTCAATATCCTATGGCTGGATAACGTTAGCTCACCACACAGCATGTCTTTCCATTCTCCTGCAAAAATGGTGTTTAATGCTTCCCTGAGAATGTATGGCTGATGCTGTTTCCATTATCCATTTAACAGCCTCTAAAAGGAGGATTTATTTCTGTAAATTAGCTCCTGTATAACATGATTGTATCATGGATCATAAACTTTAAGTCAATACGGCATGAGGATACCGTTGTAGAGAGAAAATACCTAACTGACTCTTTCCCTCCTGCGTGCACAGTACCCGGCAGGCCCGGCTGAGGCGATGGCAGCTGTTCCTTGTAGAACTTCATCATATCCTTCCGCCTTTTCTACAAGGCTCCCCAATGTCCCACAGTAGCCATTTGCTCATCAGCCTATTACTTTCAATAGGGGTTGGAGTAATTGGCTATTTCACACATGTAAGGGTTGAGCTGGCAGAGGGTAAAGGCCAGGCAACCAGGCTGTCAGTGTCCTGCACCACAGTCATCCATCAATTATTATCATGAGGCACAAGGAAAGCCACTGCCGCTTTGAGCCAGCACTTTGTCAAACCTTATCCAGGGCTCCCTGGTTAATCCATTAACGTGTGAGCTTAACGGTGTGGGTGTACTTCACTGTGTACTGTGTATCTGCTTGAGTGCTTGTGAGTTTGTAGATTTAACAAGATATATAACATTAAAATATATCAAGTATGCTTTGGCATAATATATAGAGTGTAAAGGCATTAATAGGTGAAGTAATGGTGTTTACATTATTTTATTCAATATGATAGAGAGCTGTGATCACCAGTGAGCCAAAGCTTTGCAGTGAAGATAGCTTTTCTTGATGTGTGATCTATCACCTTGCTTGTTTTTACTTTTAACAATCTCCATCAGCATTGGAAACTTGTAGAAGAAAACACAAGCACCTACAGCATAGCTGACCAATAACACTTTGGTTAGGCTCTGAGATACCACCTATGTAGCTTTAGCCCCCAGTTACATTTTTAAGGGGTATACGTCAGCTATGGTGGCTACGCCGTAACCCTTAAATGCATAACTATAAATCCACCTTTAGTCCCTAAAATCATCACACTCCATATTAGGATATCGGGCAGTAAATGACATCAGCAGGAGGTGATGACACAAGGGGGTCGTATTCCTGGCCTGCACTACTAATGTCTCTGATAATGGTGTGAGTGAACAAATGAAAGATGAAGAAGAAAGTAAAGCAAGAAAACAGTACAACAGATGGGTTCTAATTGTTGTCTCAGCCTACAGAATCAGGAGAGAAGCTGGTTGGCAGGTTTTCTGACTGTGCTACAACACAGCCTGTTCCTGGACACCAATGAAACAGCTCATCTGGGGAACGAAGAATGTTCTTTATCTGGATTATTCATTCACATTCACTGTGATGTTGATTTACATGCAACAGCTCCAGGAAGCATGCAAACTGCTACAGTACAGTACAGTAACCACTGTCTAAACAGCACATACACCGTATTACTGCATTTCCTGCTCCAACCAAATGTTTATTCATTAATTCAACCATATAATCTGCTGACATCCTACTTGAGAAACAAGGCATATTTTTTTAATGCTTTTTAATTTAATGCTGCGACGGAACACAATGTTGCATGGATCTTAATATTCATAAAAGGCAATGAGTCACTCTCTTTGCTCCTGCCATCTCTCCATCTCTGTCTGCAGTAAAAACTGGGGGTGAAGATAAAGGAGGGCAGGCTGCTGGTTGGTTGGCTAGTTTGCAGTCTGGGTCCCTGCTGACAGGTTGTGATAGGTGTCATCTATCACCAATGAAAAGGCCTGAGGGCTCACCACACCAATCACACTAGTGCCAGATGTTACAGCCAAAGCACTGCACACATAGGCACATACACAAACATAAATCACACACCAACAAACAACCTGACACTCAAACACATGCAAAAAGAGGCCATTGTTATTCAAAATGAAACCATATGTATACACTGATGCATGGGCAAAGTCATATATAATTGTGTTTTTTCTTTCACAAAGACATTGAGGACACAGAATATGAAGAGCAAATTGTAGAATAACGCAGTGAATAACAAAGCACAATGACTTCACCATCAAGTCATCACCACAGTCAAAAAAGGGAGGCCCCCACTTTCTCTGACGGACCTGTGTAGACAAAAGGGAAGGCTGCCTCTCTGCATGAGCAATTACAGCAACAACTTCACATCTCTCTATCCCTTTAGGGGCCAGACATTATGTGCCCACCTGTCAAGTGCCCACATGCCTTGCCTCAGTTTCACTGGATGCGCACAGGAGCAGTTACTCTCAATTAGTCCAAGGAAAAGGAGCATTTTGTCGTCAAACCCTGTAATTAAAAGGGTGGGGACGAAAACGATATCAGAAATTTAAATCGTAATGTGCAAAAAGTGTTGTGAGGTTAACAGTGTCTGAACAATTTTAATAAGCTGGATGATACAAACACAAACACACACACACACACACACACACCTACACACACCAGATTGCTTTCCTTACCCTCATGCTATACTTGCTAACAAACACATCCAATTACCGATTGGAAATAGCCATATTCGAATATGTAACAACCTCTCTGCAAAGCGTTTCCCTCTTATTTGATTGATCACTTTTGCTTAACCACCATGTGCTCTGAATATGATTCATTCACTTTTTAATCTGTAGCATTATTCAAACACAGCCCTGTGAGTCTGGGTTTGGTTTCAGCGAGGCTGAACTCTCGTCCGGTTTTCTGTGTTATTTCTGCTGGTGTGTTTCTGAGCTGTGTGAAGCGAGAGTGGAGGAGGGGAAGGGACGGTGTAGAGGTAATGGACCTCTTCATGCTGTGAGTTCCTAGTATGGTTGAGAGGTATGAAGGGCGATCCTTTGGCTGCCTCTACATCACACTCTGGTATGCGCAGAGAGTAACGCAGCTATAGAAATATTAATGTTGATTTATCATGATGGACTGTGATGGTTGTATCAGAGAGGGGTTTTGTATGACAATGGTTTATATAACAATCTATAATTCAGACAACCGAACAATTTAAGTGTTTAATGAATAAAGATCTTTGCATTGCAAGTTTAACATCTTACAACACAGCAAAGTTCATCTATCCATCATGGCTGCAGACATACTGTAGTCTAAAATACTGGTTACAATCTGAATAATTAATCTGCAATTGTATGGAAAGATGATAAAAGGCCTTTTTTTGGATTATTCATTTATTAACACAAGTTACATCTTCAACACCGTAGAAGTGTGAGACATATCCCCCGGCACAGGAAAGACAGAGCTCAATAAATGATGTCGACTCGCCATTGTGGTGACAAAATAAATTTCAATTACGGCCATGTGAAATTGGATTTCCTTGGAGCATTAGGGGATTGAGAATCGTTGAAAGGTTTCACACTTCTGCTCAGGTCCTTTTCTTCTAGGCGACAGCTCATCTCGGTCACGAGACCTGCAGCTTGTTGCCACTGAGTTTCAACACTGGCTTTACTGGCAGTCTTATGAAATCAATAAGTCACTTTGGACAGATGTTTTTTCTCTGGTAACAGCTCACACAAAATTAATACAGATGATTACAGGCTGCAGCCATTCAGGGTCATTTTCCTCCACCTGGTGACCTTCCATGGTGGCTGGATCCTCTTGACAACCATTTTTGCCTGGTCAATAACATGCAGAGCTGTATATTATCGCTGTAAATAAATTTTTTGAGGTCAATACAGATGTAGATGTATTGAAGATCTGATAGTTTGTAGATAATGGTATCCTGCTTAACAATTCAGATGTTCGATAGTCACCAACCCATAATATCACAGAGATGCTTTTATTTTTCATTCTCAAGTTGACTGACTGACTTATTGGTACAAGAACCAGTGATTGCTGACATGTGCATGTCTACAAACGCTCCCAACATCTAAGGTGGATTTCAGGTTGAATCTATAAATAAAGACCCAGCTGTAATCTGTTACAATGTCACTACATATGTCTATAAAGTAGTGCTGAAAAGATTAGTTGATTCATTGTAATTCAATCGACAGAAAACTGGCAACAATTTTGATGATCATCTAATCATTTAAGTCATTTTTCAGTAGCAGTAGCTTCAGCTTCCGTTCCAGCTTCTCAGATGTGAGGATCATTGAAAATTGAATATCTCTGGGGTTTGGACAGTGGGTCGGACAAAACAAGCAATTTGAAGACATCACCTTGGGCTATAGGAAATGTGAACAGCGTTTTTCACCATTTTCTGACATTTTATAGAATAAAACTAATAATGTCTTTAGGTGAAGCCCAACTGCCGTATGAGAGATGCACATTAACTTTGTTGAGTAGATGTCTGGATTCAATCAGTGGGAACAGAAGCTCTCTAAAGCTCCACCAGACTTGTATTTAGGGTGGCCACTGAAGTGTTAATGCCAGCTAATTGATACACAAAAGGAAAGAGTAAATTTTGGGGCAGTCCATCTGGACCATTTCACCCCAGGGTTAACTTCAACTACACATGACCCTCTTATCTAGTGATGCATGACCCTGGCCTCTGGGTCCTTGGAGGGCTGACCGATGCAAGCCCTTCAGACAGCACATTCAGTGTTCAAACAAAACCTTTCTTTTGCTTTAAGATGATTCTCTCACAATTCAGGTGACATTTCCCTCAAAAGATTCTTATTCTTCAGTCAGCTACACAGTTTCACTGCTGAATGGTTTCTCTGAATGAACCTAAATGTGCCAGGTTTCAGTGAGAGACTCATTTTCACAATGGGCAATAACGGTAAGAAATTTACCCTTTGAGTCCTACTAAAACCTGATTGTTATGCACCATGCTGTTCAGGTTCACAAAAGGGAACCTTCATGAAGCCGGGCTTACAGAAGAGTACCACCAATAGGAATAGTGTTATGTCAAAATGTCCTACTGTATCTACTCTTTATGGTATATATTAAACTTTATAGTATACTGTATTTGCTTACTTCAGGCTAGATCTAATAACCAGGACACCTGATCACAGGATAGGTTAGCTGTAAAAGTTTCTTATATCAACTCTGAACAGGTTTCCGGTTGTACACACCACACTACTGGAATGATCTGCAACACAGCTTGAGGTTAGAGACACTCAATCATCTGAGACACTTAAGCAAGGATTATACTTTCCGCGTCCGTGAGTGCCAGAGGGTCCGCTAGGGTCCGTCATCAAAGGGGGTATGCGTAGGGTCTGTGCGTATGTCCGCGTGCCTCCTGTTTTTTATAACCATGCAGACCGACTACGCTATCAGGGCACCAACCGATCTATTGCGCATGTGTGGAACGAATCCACAAAGCTGACTCCAGAAAGTTGTATTTAGAAATAGTCTGCGTCCGCGGGGTCCGCAGCTCTCCGTGTGCATGTCCGCTCCTGAGTATATTCGAGCCTTTACAAGCTTCACTAGCTTATATTTCCAATAATACTTGTTATTGTTTTAATTTGTTCGACCGTGTGTGCGTTGGTTGTTTTGAGTGAATACATTTTCTTGTAATGTGTATATTATGTAAGTTGTTCTCAGGTCGCTCTTGCAAAAGAGATCTTGATCTCAATGAGATTGCCGTAATTAATAATTTGAGCATTGCGGGACACTAGTGACAATTAAAAGCACATCAAAAATCAAAAAAGTGTTTTTACAACTCATACTGTATTCTTTTGATTATACTTAACTTAGTGTCTTTTCAGTGTAAACACTTAAAACCCACCTAGAATTTGTAAGTCATATGGAATTGGGACACGGCTCAGGTTATATAGTGATCCAATGGAAATGTACTGTATGTTTTTGGGTGGGAAGCTGGTTTCAGAACTAGCAACTCCTAATACTTGGTTGGGGCGTGTAGCGGCACAATAAAAAGGAGCAGTTGGCAACAGCTTGTGTATCTGAAGTAGTCTACGCCCACCCAAGGGTAAAACAGTGGAGTTAGTAGTGACAAGGTTCGCAGTGGATAAGGAAGGGAAAAAAAGAAAGATAGGCTGGGCATGTCTTCTGAAGAAACACATAACTCCCAAAAAGCTTTTGAACAAGTGAACTAGCTGTATGGAAAATGTCCAAACAGCCATCCAAAAGCCACAACTAAATAAAACAATAAAATAATTAGGTTCTGAAACAACAGAAAAACACAGCATGTCAAAATGGGCAAGCAAGCATCCAGGAAGGCAAGAATTGTTAGCACACTCTCATGATCCATGAGTTCAGATCTCACTACAGGAGAGCTCAAAGCGCCTGTATACACCAACCAAACTGTTGGATGGTCCATCAGCATCTAAAACCCCCTCTCTCCACACTTTTCCTCAGTCAGAAAAGGGTGGGCTGTGTTCAACAATTTCTGTTACTTTCTCAAACTGACAACCCATGGGGCAGACCAACTTCACAGCTACTGTGGGTAGATGAGAAACTAAGATGGCTTTGAACTTCTTTCTCAAGCTTTCTTTTAAATTCTTCACACAACTACTACTGTCACTATTTGAGTGATCAACGGATTGCAACACTATAAATGTCCAGGTGTTGCACGTCCATCAAAATGTTTCATTAGTGTACTACAAAAACACTACGACATCAAATATTGCCCAGGTCAAAAAGAAGTGCTCTTAAAGGCACTGAAAATATACTAGAAATTCACATAGTATGCTTATAGTACATTCATACTCCTAACATGCTTACTACAAGTATATTAAAGATATATTCTCCTGAGCTTTACCATACTTCTCAAAAGTATACTCTGAATAAATTGGTAATAAATATATACTTAATTAAACTTTTAATAAATATGCTTAAATAAAAGTATATTTTTCACAACATTTTAGTCTATTTATTAAAAATATATTTATTTAACTCTTATTAAATAGTATTTAGGTGTACTTTGTGGAAGTACATTGTTAAACAATTACACTTTTAGTGGGTTAAAAATATATTTATGCCAAATATGATTCATTGTGTAGGCTACTGCAAAATATTGTAATTATTTATGTAATTGCCACGTTTCAGCCTGATTTCCAGAAGTATGATTTTTAAAACATATTTTTTTAACATTAAAATGTATTTTTCAAAAGCATTTTTTTTTTTCCATTTCTTTCTTTTCATTTTTTCAGGTAATCAGGTAAATTGCTTGTTGAGATCAGAGACCTCTTTCATAAGGGTAACCTGGCCAAGAAGGAAGCAGCACATGTTGTTAACTTAACAAACAACATATAGAAATAAGCATACTTTAAATCATAATGTAATTATACTTGTTTCTGTGTGTAAACGGTAAACACTTGCAGATGTACACAGGGACGAAGTGTGCCCTCCCGCCCAGCCCACTAGCGCAGTGCATTCAATTTGACCAATCAGAATCAAGGTTTTCAAATCAACAACCCAATCACACAGCGTGAAAGTCCGCTTCACGAAAGTTAATGTGTGTACGGTCGTTGAGAGGGCAGCTATTTTTGGCCAGAAATAATTTTGTTTCTCAGGTTTCCTTTGTTTTACTTTACCGACTCGGACTTGGAAGTTGGACACCACAGACATAATATGAAAAGAACACAGAAGAGAAGAATATCCGGTCAACTCCCTGCAGAAGTTAAATGTGAAAAGAGCTAAAGAGGCGTGCCTGGCAAGAACAAGCAGGAGAGGACATACGCAGAGACTGCCAGCAAAAATCGTCTTTCTTGGTAAGTTTATTGTAGTTAGCAAGACAACACAAGTGTGTAAGTTAACTAAAGTTCAGCTCACTCTGGGTTTGAAAATATTTTCCTTGGTGGATAGCTCTGGTGTGCATTAGCTAATGCTAGCACGTGGATTAATATATTTGTTACCTAACGTTAGTTAGCATTTTAACAGCTTCATAATCGAGACAGCAACTTTCGTCTGCCTTAAACAGTGTTGGGACTAACGCGTTACAAAAGAAACGCAATTAACATTACAGTAATGTATTGCTTTTTTGCTGTAAGGCAGTTTTTAATGTTGCTAAAATTTCGGTAATATAACGTTACAGTCTCAGTAACCCTGTTGCTGGAATTTGATGCATGACATTATAACAAGGCAGGCCTGCGCATGTGTGTGTATGAGCCCTCAATTCTGCTTTTGCACTGTTAAAATGACCAGTGAGGTCTTTATCAGAGTAATAAATATAACTAATATGTTGCTGTCTGTGTGCTAAATGTTCACATTTTTATAGTCTACCTTAATACTCACATGTCCATGTTTACAGGAAGTTATTGGTCACTGTAATCATTATTATTCCTGCCCATAATGTCTGTTTGTATAAATTCATTCTAAAGTTTAGCTGAAGCTACTATGAATCACCAGCTAAGCATCTGTGTTAGACTGTTTTTAGAGATTTCTCTTCACTGCAGCCATGGAGGGGGTAACATTAATCATTACAGTGACCAATAACTCAGTTATAACAGCAATGTCAAAGTGTACACGGGTATGTGAGAATTGTTTTAAGACGCACTTGAAATAATGTTTTTGTGTACTGCAATGCCTGACTACACGTTATGTAAAATACTGCTCAACTTAATGTCTATTTGTATGGTCATAGATCCTGTATTCAACTTTTAAAACTTGAACCTACCCTTTGCCAACTTTAACCAACTTAATGCTAAACCCTCACAAGATCAATGTGCTCATAGGTATGTCTGGCTCCTGCACACCATCACTGTTTTTACTCTCACTACATGTCAACGGGGTCAGACTAAATAAACAAATATTCTATGAAAAAATTATTTTATTTAAAATATTGTTATATATTAAGTAACTGGCTACTTTTGTACTTGACAAATTGACGGCTGTGTTAATGTGAAATGATGTAGACAGCACAGTTGTTAAGCAAATTTGTATGTTTGTTTTATTTGTTGTACTTGTTTAATAACATTTTATCATATACAGCTCCTTGGCTGAATGTACCATAGTGTTTATGTAATGTTTTGATCATGTTGTAATGTAAGAACTGAGCATTAACTGGGAGGGGTCCCTTTTGGAAAACCATTTCACCTGAACCTAAACGGTTAGCATTATCAGAACAGTTAGACATGATGTCATATTGTGTTTCAGCAACTTTAAACAAAATAAAAAATCTGACAGTTGTTATTAGTTAATTAGAGGTAATATTACTTTGATATAGGCAAAATATTTCCTTTTCCCTTCCACAGATGCTATAAGGTGCATAAGGTGTCAGAAGTGGGACGGCTTGCCGTGAGGTCATCTGAGCCGTGCCCAGAGTCCGAACCGTATGAGGAACCCCCATGGGTAACATTAATGATGGGATGTGTATAGTGTACTTTTCAGTAATACTGATCATATGTCATCATTTTACTGATTTTATTTTTATTTGAAGGTATTTTGGTCAAGATGTGATACATGCTGCTGTACCTTTTAATGTACAGGAATTTATTTTGTAATGTAAACAAAAGTTTTTTAGTTGTCTCTGTGTCTGTTTTTTCAGATTTTTATTATTATGCTAAAAGGGCATTTTGCAAGATATTTTTAATGCATTAATAATTAATTATTCTCATACTGAATGGTTTCATAAAGCAGCTTCCCAAGATATTAATAGTGGCTCTTGGAGTATACTAGTAATAAATTACTAATATGCTGAAATGCTAATAAAAATGTTCAGGGAACACATTTAAGTATAGCACAAAAGAGTATTTTAAGTTAAATTTAAAGAAGTATATTTAAATTACAGTAAAGGTACTTAAAATAGGTCCATTTTAACACAACTAAGTATATTAAAATATATTGCAATTATCTTAAAGTCGACTTTAAGTATTTCTAAAATGACACTTAACATACTTTAAGTTGTTCCAAAATAACACATTTAATATACACTTAGTATAGTACAATTAAATGTAATAAGTGTATCCAAAAAAAGTGCTACTTAAGTATATTTCTTTTTCACTTGGGTGTTCACACTGGATGAACACCACAGGAGAGTGATCAGATTTCTTCATTATATCATCAACATCATGATGTTCAGTGTTCACTATGCCTGAATACTTAAAAAGAAAAACAAATACCACCATTGTTTCCCACACATTTTTGTCAACACATGTACTTATGGAGGCATATTGTTACATTTCATTAACTATTCCAATTTGCCGTTGCCCACGTGTTCACATTTTCGCTGGATATCACCGGGTGTGTGATACGTCAGCCTGGTTATGAATTCCTGTCAATGACTAGACCTCATTTCCATATTATGCGCAGGCAGCTTTGATTTGAATATAACTCTTCCCAGTTCACCACTCCAGCCTTTAGAAGCAGGATTGGAGGTTGAGAGCTCTCAGCGGGGGGTACTCAAAACCTGGAGATGGAAAACCGAGTGTGTACAATTTTTTACATCCAGGAAATTCTGACATTTCAACTGATAATGCGAGTGTCTTCTAAAAAATGATGCCTCCACGAAACCTGTTTTTCCAAGTCTCAAAAACATCTAATTAAACAAGTTTATCAAATACAACACTTCATCCGCTTTTTCAACCTGTGAACGTATGCATCTGTATGCTTTTATGTGCATGAACATGTAATGTAAAGTGGAGCGGAGGTCGAGTGTTGGTAAAGGTGCAAATAACTCCAGGAGTGGCCCTTCAAAGCAAACCAGCATCTAATTTACCTGAGCGTCTGGTCTCTTTATCAGGTACAACCAGACAATTATTACTGCTTTCATGCTTGAATTCTTCAAGGTATAAGTATTCTATAACTCAACTTCTTTCTTTTTTGTCCTGGTGGCACATTCATATTCCAAAGTGGCCTTATTTTGTTGGTCCTATATGTAGGAACTAGCAGAGCAGTGGAAAAGACAAAATTCACTGTACATACTTCATATAACCTAGAAGTATCCATTTGACAAAATAGGCTGGTGCCGTGTAGAAACGTACCTGTTCAGCAACATGAGGGTTAGGTGTGATGTTGCAGTGATGCATCATTGTTACTATGAGCCAGCCTAAAGCGTGATTTATACTTCTGCGTTGGGTCTACTTGTGTAGCTATGCACATAGCCGTGCATTCATACTTGTGCGCTGGTGTGTGCGTCATTCAGCAATTACACTGCCAGCAGTAGCAGTGGCAGTAGCGCTACAGCATCCACTGCGTTGACTTTTGCCGGACGAGTAGGCTAACATCAGCCCAATAGAATCACAGCTCAATAAAATGATATGTGTGCAGCTGTGCAGACTTTTCAAACGTTATCAACTAAATGGATCACATTCTGAGTTCTTGGGTTGTGATGCTCAAATATGTCAATCCACTGTGTTATAGCCGCTGGTTAGGCCACTAGTAAAATTTACTTCAAAGCACGGGGCACTTCCTGTCGGTTCAAAGGCATTGCGGGGCTACCTAGCCGACCAATAATACAGTTCTTACGATCCGCGTCACCCCGACGTGTAGTAACATTTTTGATGAGGTCCACGTCAGGCTACGGCGTAGGCTACTGCGCAGGGTACGGAGCTACGTGTAGGCTACGCCGCCAATTCGATGCAGAAGTATAAATTACGCTTAACACATCAGCGTGGCCATTATCGGACAATTTTAGCTTATTGTTGAATACTGTATGTCAGCGATATGCAACGAGAAATTGCTGTAAAAAAATAGCAAAGATATGCTTGAGGTACAACAATTTATAAAATGTTTCACCTTTACACTGTTCACTACAGAAAATTAACAGGTATATTTTTAAACTTTAACATGTCCTTTCATGTCAGTGGGGGTGGATGTGGATCAGGAGGTAGAGGGGGTTGCCCATTAATCAGAAGATCAGCGGTTCAATCCCCCTCTTCCAGCCTGCATACTGAAGTGTCCTTGGGCATGATACGGAACCCCAAATTCCCCCGATATCTGTTCCATGAATGTTTATGAATGTTAGTTTCTGTTCTGAGCACTTAGGCTCAGTGTGTGGATGGGTGAAAGTGATGTAGTGTAAAAGCGCTTTGAGTGGTCGGAAGACTAGAAAGGCGCTATACAAGTACAGACTATTTACCATTCCTGCTCAGTACATATCTTGGCCTTTTTCAAAGCAGACATTTTCAAAAGTAGGAAAAGAACACATATCTGTTCCTTTCAAGTGTCCCAGTATGCAACACAGACAGTGTGATAGTGGCATGCACAGTTCAAAGACCCTAAAGCTGAAGCAGGTAAATGGAATTCAGCCATCATTAATTTTATTATTTACATCTATGCTTGTTCTACTATTTAACAGGTCACAATGTCTTTTGTGAAAAAGGTTATGCCAAAATCTGCATTAAATTTACCTTCCATTCCACCATTTTATGTCCATATGGTGCCCTCAAAAATTCCCACAATGGAACAAAAAAAGCAGTGTACATGGCATCATGACACAAAATGATGATGATCCTTAAGTGTCCAATTTGCTGCTCTCCATGTTTAACTACTGAGACTCTATTATACAAGTTGTGACACCAACAACACCTGTGTTGGTTCAGTTATCGAGACTGATTAGTCCTCTGCTCAGGTCGTAGCTGAGCAGAGATATGGTGGAATTATGTCAAGACAGCAAACTCCATGAAGCAGTAAGACCGACAAAGATGTAACTTCTGAGGTGCAGCCAATGTCTGAACACTTAAGTGTGACTTGTAGTCAGGGAGATGCCATTCTAGCACAGTCTGTACACTCCCTCACAGTCCTCAGGAGTCTAATCAGGCACATTAAGTAAAAACAAGTGTGTGGATGTACCAAGGGTGTGTAGGCCTTTTAATAACCAAATGTAAAATATCCTTATCTAGGATTTACTATAAAATATCTCATCATTATGCTTATGTAACAAAATAAATTTCCTGCATAACTCTACTGCTGGCAGGTGCCTTTAATCCTCACCTTTTTATTTGCAGATCGCCACAGAAAACATACCTTATTGGACCATTCAAAATGATTCCATCCTTCAATGTTTTATTCCACTGCAGCTCTATTTTATGTGGCATTAGAGACAAAAGATGGAGCTCATTTCCATATGACAGTCCAGCTTTTATGTACCTTGGTTAATTAGAACACATTATCACAGTATTATAAATCTGATATTTAAGGAATTAATTTATGCAAAAAGAAAGCTACTAACAACACCATTAGAGGGAAGCATGTGTCTAAATGTCTTCTACTGAGGATTACCTTGGCACTAAGCATATTTAAAGGCAACAGCAGATGTTGGAAATTGATCAATTTTATAAACAAAATTCTGCTGTAGTGCCTCAAGAGACAACTTGGAATATTTTAGTATCTATAAACTATTCAACGGAGATAAGTTTATAAAATATGTGCAGTGGTGTATTGGTATTATGTGACCAACCAGACCTTTCTTATGGTCTGCTGTTAAATAAAGAAAGCGGACTGGCCATCGGGAGCACCAGGAGAGTTCCCCGTGGCCTGAGGGGTGTTTTGGCCTGCCATTAATTATCAACTTGATCAGCAGCAGTGATAATATAGCAAGCTTTTTTTTTAATAATATGGCAAGCAGGAGAATCCATGCTTCAGGCTCGTCTCAAGACCTTTTCAGATGGGGCGTGACACTTCTGCATACTCTGCATACTCGCTTGGATCCACGGGGTCACACTGCACTCCTCATGTAAACAGACAGACAGAAAAGCGCTCCACGGGTAAACACCAGGTGCTCTAGTAACATGGCACGACTTCTGAATCTCTGCTGGGACAACTGTTTTTTTCTTTATATTATTTATGACTTTATTTTATGTATTTAAAAAAAATAAAAATACTGTATATATATATATATATATATATATATATATATATATATACACACACTGAAAAGTGTATTTTTGTGCTGTTTGCGATATAGACACCAGTGAACACTGTAATCAATTGTTTGTTTGTTTGTTTTAACATAGGAGTGCTTTTTGGACTCTTGTATTATATTTACTTTCATCGTTGTAGCTTTTGTTCAAGTTCAGTGGACGTGTGTTGAGTTTGATACTTTTGATATGATTAATGCTTGAATATAAAGATAATCATTTGAACATTTGAGCAAACTCTTTATGTCTCATTCTCTTTTTTAAAAGTGTAGGCTAATTGTTTTTGTGTCTAGTATTGTACATTTGTTTGTGCTATGATTGGTGCATTTCTAAGGAGTTATACTTTGAAAGCATACTTTGAAAACCTAATGTTCATGTAGGCTTCCTCAGTCTCAAATGTTTGTATTTTGTAATGTGGAAAACTTCAAGTCTACAAAATTAGACTGGTGGTTTGCATGAACAGGGTGGCCTGGGTTGGAGTCAAATTCCTGGCCTGAATTACGGTGCCAGTCCACCCCTGGCTGTACTAATATATTACTCTTATCAATTATGTTTTAACATTCTAGGTAGTGTAGGACTATTGAGCCCTTTCTGGCCAAAGAACCCAGTTTTAGATGCCAAAATTTTAATGAATGCAGAAATGGGAGATGTCCCACACTTGCTTATGACATAGACCAATAGTATTTTCATGCGACATGCCCCCTTCTTTGCTCTTAACACAGAGTACAACAAATGAAACAATACCCCACAACCCTGCCTATATATCAAGGGCCCCAAGGGGTCCTGAACCAAACGCTGAAAAAATGTGCCTGATGCCAACAATGACACCACATTCAATTATGTATGTTCTATCAGCTCTAGCATTTAGTCAAACAATCTGACAGAATCTTTGTGTTTTAACTGCTTGTGATTCATTGTCTGGGGGATTTAAGTGTGTGAAAATTCTGAAATCTGCATAAACTGGCCTCACAGTGTCTGTGCAACACATATCTGTAATTCTGTGTGTGTCTCCACAAGGTGTCAGGGTGACTGCCCATGTATAATGCATACCTTCACCCTCACAGCTGGCTCTGATAACACCCTCCAATGGCTTCATCTATCAAAGGTTGGGTAATGGCAGCGTTAGCCTGCAATGATAGTCATTCTCTATTACCATTCACACTTTCTCCCCCTCAGATGAGAGGTGAAGAGGGCTCCAGACAGACAGAGCGGAGGAAGAGAAAAGGAAAGACAGGTTTACGTGACATCAACTCTTTCAACCTTTAAGGTCCGTCTTTGAAAGCTATGCATGACTTTTGACAAATGCTGGTTAAAACTTAGGATACACAATAGAAAACATTATTAAAAGTCATAAACTGAGGGTGGTTCATAACAAAACTGCATGAAAAATGCATGTGGTTTTAATTACACTATTTTAACTATTTTATGTGGCATAAGAGACGAGATGAAGCTCATTACCATATGACAGTGCGGCCTTTATGTGCCTTGGTTAATTAGAACACATTATCATAGTATTATAAAACTGATATTTAAGGAACTAATTTATGCAAAAAGAAAGCTACTAATAATAACAACAACAACAACAACATTAGAGGACAGCATGTGTCGAAATGTCTTCTACTGAGGATCATCTTCACAATAAACATAGTTGGAAATTGATACATTTTATGAATGAGATTCTGCTGTAGTGCCTTGAGAGAGAACTGGGAATATTTTAGTGTCTATGGAGATAGTTTTAAAAACTGCAGTGGTAGAAAATAATTTAAGTATACTTAAGTAAATTTCTCTGCATTGTGTACTTTTACCTTCATAAGTACATTTTCTTGACAATACTTACTAACTTTTGCTTACCTAACATTTTCAGTGAACGACTTTTGCTTTTATTTGAGTATTTTTACAGTGTGGTGTTAATACTTTGACTTGATTAAAAGGATCTGAATACTTACTCCACCACTGACCTCCTGCGTGTTTAGATACCACAAGGGTTAAGTGGGAACATGTGATTTTAATGTGATTTGGGCAAACTGACCCTTTAAAGTGAACTGATGTGAAGAGAAGAATTTAGAGGGCATCAAACTAAAGAGGTGATCTTGTCTAGGTAGGCAGCCTATATTTATTCACAGCCTATTTCTGAATGTTTGAAAGTCTTTCCAGCCACAAGGGAAATTTAAAAAGTATCTTGTCAGACATTCTACAAAGACTTTCCCTAAAATGTCCTGCTTTGAATGCCTCAGCAGACGTCATATGATAACAGAATAATAAGTCTCCACCATGTGTTTGTTTTCATTTACTTTAGAATCTTATCAAACCAGTCCTTTCCCTGAATAATGATCAGATTTTAATTCCCAAAGATGAACAAATCAAAACAAACTCTTCCACAAGGATAACTGCTTGTCATCATTCCATAAGGTGTGTTTCACCCCAATTAACCTCTGGATCAGCAAATATACTTACACAGAATAACGTAGAGCAACAACCACGGACTGACCCTAAACCTCTGTTGAACTTCTCCCACAACTTAAGGGCTGTTCACGCATATGGACTCAAAAGCTGGATGATGATAGGCTGCTATTCACTGCTATTCACCCAGCTACTGAGATTTGAAGGGCACCCAAAGTCACGAAAAGCCCAACTTTATGCAAATGTACTCTGGTGCAATGCAAGCGACAAGCAGACGAGAGCCGGTCGCGCTCCTTTTGATGCCCGCAGAAACAGAAGCACAGACAGGTTTAATACTCTGCTCCACTGCTGAAGTGAAGATTGCCTATTTATTATAGGTTTTATGCAGCATTGCAAAATACAGAGGGATTTACATGGTGTTAATCAGCAATGTGTGAACTCCTTTGGCAGCGGCTTGACTGTAGACATTCACTTATATGTAAAAGTCCTGCACTCTAGCTTTAAGTTTAAGATTGTATATAATATAGGGTTGACTGTCAGCAGGATTACAGAAAAACTGCTGGCCTGGTTTTCATCACACGTGGTTGTAGGGTTTTAGATGGGCCAAGGAAGAATCCATTAAAACTTTGGAACGGATTCAAATCACGGAGCGGATACCCAAGTTTACTAACATTGCGAGATAGGTCAATTGTAACACCGATGGCAAAATAAACTAAATTTGTCACGCATGCCCGGACCCCTTGTACTTTAAGAGAATGGTGTGCTGCAACTAAACACACAACAAAACATAACAGCCACTTCAAACATCACCGCAGAAACACATGCAGCAGGTATTTTTAAAAATTAGCAATCAGGGATGTGTATTTTAGCTGTGACCAGCAGCTCCATAGCTCGCTCTGTCTGTCGGTTGGCCCACAAAAACTTTCCCTACCCTTTGGCGACCACAGTTTTCACCCTAGGAGGCTGAAAATTGATTTCTGGATAATTAAGAACTAACATATATAACAGCACCTGTACATATCATTTAAAGAATAAGGGAGAGGAAGCTAGTCAAGCGCTCAAGGTTCTCAGGAAAATCATTACTTGCGCATTGATATTAAGGATAGTGCGTAATTTTAGTAGGGGCGCTCATTTCATTTAGCAGCAGTTGTGCACCAAATACATGGGGTACACTGGTCTCTGCTATGTGCACGCCACAGACGTCCGGGGTGCGACACTTCCTTACTTCCAAGTTTTGCCTTTTGAGTTCCGTCAACATTACATTCTATTAACAATCAACATTTAGAAAATCTATTTTGATATTTGTGAATATCTTCAGAATCATCCACGCCTGCATTTTGATGCATCCCCCCAACCAATGCTAGTGTTAAGGTGCGTGTTTGTTTTCATGCCAACACTTTTATTTATGTTTATGTAAAAATAAATATGGGTTGATGTGTGTTGGCCTCAAAAATCTGGCATCAGTTGGCCTGTATTTTACTTCTGCAAAAATAAAGACAATGATTACGGTTTCTTTCAAACTGCAATCAAAGATTTATCTGACTGCACTGCTGATTGCATTAATCTAAAATAGTACTTCATACCTGAACGTATTCAGATATTATCTAATGTACACACATGGCATCTGCATTATATGACCATCCATCAGAGCTTTTCAAAAGCCCAATGTGTCATTACAATGTCTGGTTGAGTAAAAGCAGTAACACAAATCAAAGCTAGGACAGTGAGTGACACCCTCTATATGCCCCCCCCCCACACCCCCACCCCAAGAATGCATTGATAAAGGGCATGGGCGGCATAAATTTAGTGCTAAATGGCCAACTGTCATGTAGAAGGTGAAGGATCACATCACGTCGCAGGCATGAGCAGATGCCTATGAAGGTCTAATGACGGTGACCGTGTCACCTCTGTGTGTGTGTGTGTGTGTGTGTGTGTGTGTGTGTGTGTGTGTCTTTATCTATATGCACATGCATGACACGTGCATGTGCCACGAATGTCTCAGACAGTCAGCCCACACACACGCCTACACAGAACGCACACCAGACTGTGAAAGAACGCCCACAGTATACCTTTAGCATACATACGAGTCACGTTGCCGTTAATTTCACAGACCTTGAAATTACTCATTCTCATGTAGAAAAGAGAAGAACAAAGGGGAAAGTAAGGCAGACGGGATTGGTGATGAAAATCCTGTTGGTCATTTAGGAGAAATGTGAAGGTCTGGTGATGTAAGCCAGATGTGATGATGTAATGCATCTGTAGATCCATCGGAGTCCATTTAATTGAACTTAGCTTACCATCAAGATAACAACAAGGTAATACACACACACACACACACACACACACATCAAACCTATTAGCAGTATTAGCACGGGTAGAGCAACATGGTGTGGGGACAACGTGTAAATGTGTGTGTAGGAGGTGGGTAGGCTAGGGTGGGGGGGCATTTGTTTGCCCTAATTTGTATAATGCACAGTGACAATAAAAAGGGACAGAGAGCATTTATACATCATCCATCATCAAACTAACTGCTGACTGGTTCAGACCTCAGATGGACCAGACCTGCTTCCTAATGTGAACCAGACCTGGTGCAATCCTAACAGCTGGTGCATCAGCTGTCTCTGACTCAAATTGAAGACAAAAATTTAACTAAAGGTGGAATAAGGCATTTTGTATTTATTTACGGTCCAATTCAAATATATTTCCCCCCATACAAAAAGTATTTAGTATTTCTGTAGTCTGAGTGAAAATGTGCTAACTGGACAGTCTGCCAGTAGTGACATTATGAGGAATTTTATAGATTGAAAAAAAACTTTAAAAAGCTGAAAATAATCAATTAAGTGGTCAGAGAATTAATCTGCAGTTGCAATTAATAGTTGTTTAATTAAGCAAAACCGACAAATATTCTGCAGTTCGGTTTTTCTGTGTTTTATTTCATTGTACTATCTTGGGGTTTTGTACTGTTGTACAAACAAAACAAGGGATTTGAAAATGTCACCTTGGGCTCTCAGCACTTGTGAAAGGCATTTTTCAATATGTTTTGGATATTTTATAGATCGGCAATTAAGTCCATTAATCAACAACTGAGGAATGTTGATTAATCAAGAATGAAAATAATCATTAGTCGCATTTAAAAGTTTGTGAATACAACATGGTTTTGTCATCGTCCAGGTGTCAGTTTTGGGAGGTTCTCACCTGCACAGGACTAAACCAAAATATTTGCAACCTGTGGGAGACATGTTTTGGGGAAGTTGCTAAACTCCTAACAACAAATATCAGTTTATTTTATGGAGTATGTACAACCGGAGGAAAACGTCTTTATTCACCTGTCCCAGCTCTTTGTTGTAAAAGCTGTGAAAATACATTTCTGAATGAGAAAATATCTTCAATCCAATAAATCACTAAGCAGACAAAGCCGGCAGAGGAGGCTACAGCATTCTGCAAATCATGGCTCGGGGCTTTAGCATATGAGATCATCTGATACAACTTTGTACATAAACAGAGCGGCACCTTCAGCAAAACAAACTGTTTAACCTTGCTGTGAATAGATTTGCATCCATTACAGGCAGACACAGTATTGTGTGAGGAGGACAAAGAAAAAGACTGCTTTCTATTTTCTTTCCCCCCCATGTGGAGGCAAGTCACATCAGTATCTTGGAGGATAAGCAAATTCATTAACGGCCTCTGGCAGCACAGTAGACAGGATTAACAATCCCTTTATGCAGAAATGTAATTGAAAATATGGCCCATCTCATTTTTCACTCAAATGTGATTGGATATGCTCCTGTTGTGTTGAGGTTAGCTGCAGTTAAGCCATAATTCGATTTTGAAACTACCACAGACATGGAACGTTACAGTCACCCGGTTAAGATAATGTCAAGCGATATCATTAAGACAAATTGGTGAACGATTACCACTATTAGGAAAAACTATTAATATTTTTCTTTAGAGTTTTCAGTATTCTAGATTAAATCCACATCTTGACTGTATGTATTGCAGTGTGCAGCAGCACCAATAAAACACGAATCAATGCAAGAATCAATGCATGAGTTAAACATACACTGCATTTGTATTAACATATGCACCCAGGGCAGCCTAATGTGATCAACTTCACAGTAAAGTGCAACTGTAACTTAAACAATAACACCACAAAAAAAGCACAAATCAATGGCAATAAACACTAATAAAATACCATATTAGGGAAACATATTCAGTCATGGAGGGCACATTTTGTACTATTGGCTAGATCAAGGTTGGTGGAAAAGACACCTGTGATATATATCTCACTTAGCCGCCATAACAGGTTATGAATTTGTCTGGCACATATTTTAGCTTAACATACTTCCATCCGCGACAGAACTGCAGGAACACTAATCATGATGGATGGCTGTCCATGTCACTGACGTCGCTTTATTTCAGCAGTAAGGAGCACTGGGCAAAACATGCTAAGTAACAGCATCCAATCCTAATCAATGTGACATTCAGGTACTGCTACTCTCAGCCATCGTGTTAGCAAGCAAAGGTCACTAT
>NW_024041168.1:0-21491 GCF_014851395.1 Micropterus salmoides
ACCGAGTGAGACCACACTCCAAGGGCGTGTTAGGCCACAAACACTTACACTCGTGGATAGCCAGTGCTGTGGGGTTGTTAATCAGCAGACCTCCATCCTGTGCACAAAACAGAAGAAGTGCCATGTTAGAGACTCAATTTACAGGCTGTAAATGTTTTTTTTTATGCCAAGACCACAGTCAGCGAAACCAATTCATTGGCATGTGAAACTTCAAAACCACTTCATAGATTTTAACAGTCAATAGATGATTTTTTGAAGAACATCTGACGAAACAAAAAGAACAGATCAATGTGCAGGTCCAATGGTTTTTTTTTTTTTTCCTTTCTTCCCTCACAGTTTCAGTCTGACTGGCTTTGATATTGTACAACCGCTCAGGAGTGCTTTTGCTTTGGATCCATAATCTACCCAAGGCAGTGGGGGAGTAACGGGAGAGGCTGTGGGGTTTGTTGAATAGGCATGAGACAGAGGGGCCGCAGGGCTGCAGGCTGGCAGCAGGATCAAACACACAGGGGCCAGTCCTCATTAACGAGGCCAGGCTGGGGGGAGGAAGCTGCAGGGCCCCAAGTGTCAAGGGACACACTAGGGGGAAGAGTGCTTATTTATCCGACTGCGTGTATGTGCATGTTTGATCGAAAGCTCATGCCTGCTTAGAGTCAATGCATATAATAATGTGGGTACTTGGTTCTGACAGCATATGTCACATGGATTCATACACATTGCGCCTCAGGGAGCAGAGGGGAGGGAACATTCAATCTTTTCAGCACACTTCAGCAGTGTCGCAGCCTAACAACAATTCTGTACAAATCTGTGGAGCACATAGTGTGATGGGGAATATGCAGGATGCCTACCAAGGCAAGGTCTGTTAATCATCCAGGGAACAGGACTGAGAAATTGTGTCATCAATCCGAAGACAAGGAAAATAGAGCTGCAAAGGGAGTTGGCTATTGTAGTTAGTGCATCAGGTAATAGCTCCCATGATAACAGATGCTTTGTGAATGGCATGTGGCTTTTCATATAGTAGTTCTCTATGAAAACTTTGAGTGACCTTGAGAAAATACAGGAAATTCAGCAAAGCAAGCCACTCAAAAGAAATACATTAATAGTCAAACAAGACTAAGAATCTACAGACACACTTGCAGCTCTGGTAAGACTGACTTGACAAAATGCTACAGTCAGCATGCAAACATTGCTTATGTTTGGGTGGTATAATGTTTAACATGTTCACCATCTTACACTGACACAAAGTACAGCTGGAGCTGACAGAAATGTCCTTAGAGCTGCAACAATTGTCGATTGGCAAAATTCTCAGGTTCCAGCTTCTCAAATATGTACATTTCCTGGTTTCCTTAGACTTCTATGATAGTGCCTTATACCTTTGGAATGGTCAGACAAAACAAGACATATAAAGATGTCAATAATGACAATAATTGTTAG
This sequence comes from Micropterus salmoides, assembly GCF_014851395.1. Taxonomy (NCBI): domain Eukaryota; kingdom Metazoa; phylum Chordata; class Actinopteri; order Centrarchiformes; family Centrarchidae; genus Micropterus; species Micropterus salmoides. The sequence goes on from NW_024041168.1 coordinate 1,435, forward strand.
TAGCTTGGACACTCGATAATGGTACCCTATGAAAAGCTAAGGGATCACAAAAGTCATTACAATTTATCCTGAGGGTGCATGAATGTCTGGTCAGTCTTCATGTTGGGGTGTAACCAAAAAAGTGAAAACTTTGTAGTGCTGTTTGCGCTAGATGAAAAGTCAGGGCATCATCCAAGGTCTTTAGGAGTCATCCTTCGAGCACCATGAATATATGTACTAGATTTCCTGAAAATCCATCCAAAAGTTGTTGAGACATTTCAATAAAAAACAGAAATGTCATCATCATGGTGGCGCTGCAGGAAAAGTCAGGGGATCAACAAAACGATTAGGAATCATAAATGTCGGTACAAAACAGTTGATATTTTAGTCTGGACGAAAGTGGTGTAAAAAAATAAAAAAAATTACAAAGGCAAATGTCTCCAGTCCCTCTGAGTCAGACACTGTCTGATAGATGAACCTTCTATGATTTAAAAGAAGAAGAATCTGTTTAGATAATGTACTGTACAAATGATCAAGAGAATCGAAGCCAGAGCCTCACAGAGCACCGATCTCACAGGCTGAGATGGAAGTCACACAAAGAGGCTTTCGCTCTGCCACAAAGCACGGACGAATTGCTGAGACAGCCGTTTGTCCAAAGCACGTCATTATGCACCAGTAGGGTGTCTGGCAGACCAAGAAATGAATCACAGAAAAGGGGAGAAAATGCCTGTATTGGAGTTGCTCCTAATGGAGACTTAGAGGGACTTGCACTGTGGAGAGCACCAGACAAACCCGGCTGGAAACAAAACAACTAAGCAGTTTTCTTATCACTCACACCACTGTGAGCCGCTCCATTTTCTGAACTCAGTGGCAATTATGGCAACAGTCTGGGTCCAGTCATGGGTTCTTTGTGCTGATAGCTGGGGGCAAGTTTCACAAGCACAGTGGCCAGCCTCGCGCACAGAGCCAAGCATGTAACATTAGAAGCCAACTGCACAATGCTCTTGTGAGCTGGAAGTTGAATGCCATAACTTGTCTCCATTTCAGTGCACCTGCTTGGGCAATTTAAAGCTGGTGAACATAGTTGAGGCCTTTAAGGAAAGTTGGTTTTTTTTTTTGGCAGTGAAGTCGCTTTGTGGTGCCACTGGAAGACTGTTCTTTGTGTGTGGCGGTCAGAACTTTTTAGAGGATCATTAATTTAAAAGACAAAGATAATTTGCATCTGCCATCTCCTTCCACAGCTGCCATGAACAAACACATTTCATTACATTTTTTCACTTAGCTGACACTTTTATTCAAAGCAACTTACAATTGCAATTTATGGCAGAGGTTGCATGCCTTTGGAGCCATTTCCTTGAGAAAGATGGTACCAGGCACACTGAGAACATGCTCAATCTGCAGTGGTACAGCCGGGGCTCTATAAAGCCACTTATCACTGAGATATTCATACTTAGACTACTGCCACGTTTTCACACAAGGATGTCTTGAAGCCAGGGTTTATTTGGATGAAGAGTTAAGTTAGAAACAATGATCTACTTAGGACAAACAGCAAATGAGCTTTGCATGCAAAATAGGCAAACTCAAGCTGTCTATCAAACATGCAGCAAGATGCAAGGCAAAGGTCATTTCCATTTATGAGGATTAAGAGCTGTAATGCTGCTCGCAGTGAATAAATGTGCCGTGTGGCAACTGATGAATGTCCTCAAAGGGTACACCCCTGTCAGCCGAGACCATCTGACGGAAGTTTAACCCCAGAGTCTGAATGGAAACTGAATTTTGGAATGGCGTGTTTGAATTCCACCTTCCTGAAAGGCTTAATGCTTTCCTTTAACAGCATGCCTTGATTCCGGTACAGCCTGTTTGCTGATACTTTGCCCTTCAGGGTCTAATGGCTGATTCACAAATCAGCTCCTCATTTTCCTGCAGCTCGAATGAAGCCAGTTTTCAACTAATTAGGGCTCCTACACCTACGGGAACATGTTTCCCTTCTTCAGATGGCCAATTAAACCAAAATACGGCTTTAAAAAGAAAGCGCTCTTACAGAATGTGAAATAAAACTATTGAGATGATATTAGCTGTGATGAATAAACAAAATTAAGACATGCACCATTTATAGCTCCCTTGCACTGGTGTTTGAAATATCTGCACTGTCATTAACTTTTGGGGGCTTATCTTCACTGTGCCAGTTTAGGCTGTCTTAGAGGGGGAGAGCTGATTTGAATAGGAAAGAGGTGCTATCGTCAGGATCAGTAAAAGTCATTTCACGCCCCAGTGTACGTCAGCTCCTAGTAGTTTGGACAGCAAACTTCATTCTGTTCATCCTGCCTGTATGCCTCTGTATCTCTCTCTGCTTCTCTAACTCATGGGGAAGCTTCAATGCTGTCTTGTGCAAGGGTCATTATTAGCAGCCACAACACAGAGACGAACAGAGCGCCTGCTTAAATCTAAATGAGGTGAGACTTTGACATACATGTGGTATTGCATGTACATCATAGTCCCAGTGAGCAGCTGTAGTCATTACAATTTCATCTTTGGCTTCTTTGACAGGGCTTGACTGAGGGGCACTGAGCTCTGTCATGATTTATTATGAGGCTCCTTTCTCTCAAATGATTAATTAGGGAAGCATTACATAAGCCATGGACATCTGATTGTGCCTGTCACAATAACCAGGCTGTTTTCCGGAAATGGTCATTCAATTGATAAAGTAGATAATTAGGCTGCTGTAAAAACTCTCCTGTACTCTCAATACTTCTAAATCAACACAGTTTGCACATGAAAGCAAGCTTTCTCAGTCACTCTCTATGCAATCAGAAAAATAAATAAAAAAAAGTAAAATGAATTGCCCAAATGGCATCCAATCCACATAAAGGCCACCATTGTCCATCAATGAGGATGGGAATGACAACGGTTTGGTGACTGCCACTCTTAAGCGGCGGTCAGGTCAAGTCAGAGGTCTTCATGCCATATTATGCAATTACGCCGACCAGTTCTCCTCTTTGCCTTTTTGCTTTATAGGCCCCAAAGGTCACATTCAGTCATCAAGTCATCTTCCCAGGCTGTCGATAAAGGAGGGACGCATCTGTATGAGTGCCAACTTTTCCGCAGGCAGGCAAATAAATTGTGATCTACTGTTTACAGTTACCTTTTCCCACATATTCAGTGAATACATGGCCACACATGTACAACCAGTATTGAAACAATGAATCATCCCTGCCAGCTGGAGCCATCCAGATTAAACTGTGACGATAAATGCAGTGATATAAATGGGTACAGAACCTCATATTTACTCAGATTCCCTCTAGGCTTTATGTACATATTTGACAACTTCATATTAGAAAGCATAATGTTTCTGTCCATCATAACAAGTCACACACTGGGCAATTTAAAGCTAATTTTGCTGCTGTACACTGGAGAGGTGCCTGAACACACACTTGCATATCAATACAATGTGAAGCAGTGATTTATTTTAAGAAATCTCATCTGGAGCCACTGCAGTGAGACGCCTGCAAAGTGTGGTGCACTGTGAGAAAGGAAGGATGTTAGAGACTGAGGAAGATTTGGGTAGGCTTTCACACAGCAGTCAGTCAACATAATCAGTGGACTTGCCTAATCCCAAAACAAGTGTGCCAGTGCAATCAAGTGTTTATGCATGAGTGAAAACATACAGTATGTACAGTGAGGAAAATAAGTATTTGAACACCCTGCTATTTTGCAAGTTCTCCCACTTAGAAATCATGGAGGGGTCTGAAATTGTCATCGTAGGTGCATGTCCACTGTGAGAGACATAATCTAAAAAAAAAAATCCAGAAATCACAATGTATGATTTTTTTTTTTTACACAGCTGCAAATAAGTATTTGAACACCTGAGAAAATCAATGTTAACATTTGGTACAGTAGCCTTTGTTGAGGTCAAACGTTTCCTGTAGTTTTTCACCAGGTTTGCACACACTGCAGGAGGGATTTTGGCCCACTCCTCCACACAGATCTTCTCTAGATCAGTCAGGTTTCTGGGCTGTCGCTGAGAAACACGGAGTTTGAGCTCCCTCCAAAGATTCTCTATTGGGTTTAGGTCTGGAGACTGGCTAGGCCACGCCAGAACCTGATATGCTTCTTACAGAGCCACTCCTTGGTTATCCTGGCTGTGTGCTTCGGGTCATTGTCATGTTGGAAGACCCAGCCTCGACCCATCTTCAATGCTCTAACTAGGGAAGGAGGTTGTTCCCCAAAATCTGCAATACATGGCCCCGGTCATCCTCTCCTTAATACAGTGCAGTCGCCCTGTCCCGTGTGCAGAAAAACACCCCCAAAGCATGATGCTACCACCCCCATGCTTCACAGTAGGGATGGTTCTTGGGATGGTACTCATCATTCTTCTTCCTCCAAACACGGTTAGTGGAATTATGACCAAAAAGTTCTATTTTGGTCTCATCTGACCACATGACTTTCTCCCATGACTCCTCTGGATCATCCAAATGGTCATTGGCAAACTGAAGACGGGCCTTGACATGTGCTGGTTTAAGCAGGGGAACCTTCCGTGCCATGCGTGATTTCAAACCATGACGTCTTAGTGTATTACCAACAGTAACCTTGGAAACGGTGGTCCCAGCTCTTTTCAGGTCATTGACCAGCTCCTCCCGTGTAGTTCTGGGCTGATTTCTCACCTTTCTTAGGATCATTGAGACCCCACGAGGTGAGATCTTGCATGGAGCCCCAGTACGAGGGAGATTGACAGTCATGTTTAGCTTCTTCCATTTTCTAATGATTGCTCCAACAGTGGACCTTTTTTCACCAAGCTGCTTGGCAATTTCCCCGTAGCCCTTTCCAGCCTTGTGGAGGTGTACAATTTTGTCTCTAGTGTCTTTGGACAGCTCTTTGGTCTTGGCCATGTTAGTAGTTGGATTCTTACTGATTGTATGGGGTGGACAGGTGTCTTTATGCAGCTAACGACCTCAAACAGGTGCATCTAATTTAGGATAATAAATGGAGTGGAGGTGGACATTTTGAAGGCAGACTAACAGGTCTTTGAGAGTCAGAATTCTAGCTGATAGACAGGTGTTCAAATACTTATTTGCAGCTGTATCATACAAATAAATAGTTAAAAAATCATACATTGTGATTTCTGGATTTTTTTTTTAGATTATGTCTCTCACAGTGGACATGCACCTACGATGACAATTTCAGACCCCTCCATGATTTCTAAGTGGGAGAACTTGCAAAATAGCAGGGTGTTCAAATACTTATTTTCCTCACTGTATATAACAGAACAAAAAGAGTAGTAAGTGGATGAAACAGAGGTAAAGTGACTATGAGAGAATCCATGTGTGCGCATTTATACTCAAGAGACAATGATCCCGAGTCTGTCTGGGAGCAGGAAGCTGTCTGCAGCAGTGCTCACTAGTCTGAGCTCTATCCTCCAACAGCCTCCAGGCCGAGTTATCAAGGCTTAACACGGGAGGAGAGGAAGTGGCTAAAAGCTCAGATTTATACTGTCGCCTCCCTGAATCCTCCATCTCTCCTCCTCTCTGCCTTGTCTGAGAAGCACTGCGGTGCTGAGCATGTACTTTATGACCATTAACGTCACCTCCAGTGGCCTTTACAAGGGAAAAAAAAAGAGAAGCGAAAAAGGTGATCCAAAAGGTTATGATTTCTTGAACTGCACTTTTGGAATGGCACATAATTATGTGAGACCCTATGCCTCTTCCTCCACTTTTCTCACACAGAATCAAACTGTCTTGAGTTCTTTAGTCAATGCTGCCACATTTAATGACTTCTTTGGCTTATTTATGTGATTTAGTAGTGATGATGTGACCTACTCCGTTTGAGAATGTGTGATGTCTTTCTGTTGAATGTTGTGCCATGTTGGGGCTCTTAATAGCCTGCACTGGGGGGGTGGCCCACTGATTCCATGCCTCCTATCAAATGCTGGCAGAGGTGGGCACAAAACATGCTCCCATTCCTCCCCATTGCCTCGGGAGACACCACGACAACTAGGCGGAAAAAAATGGGTCCTCCTCGCCATTCCACTCATGCCCTGGCATCCATTGTAAAACATCTGAAGACTTCTACTTGTGTTCTTTAGCGCTGAGATAACTGAGAGCGCTTTTATGTGTAACCTCTCTTCTTTCATCTCCTCTGTTTTTCTCCGCTCTTTTCCCCTTGTTGCCCCTCACTAAGGCACCCTCTTCATGGCTATGGTAGCAAGTGTGAGGCTTTGATAAAACCACGGTTGCTGTGCTTCAAAGGTCTTGCTCCAAGTTACAATTTCCCCTGTGTTACCAGTCTGAATCTGGCTCCGTCAGATTTTCATTCCAGTCTGCAGAATCACAGAAACATCAAGTAACAATTAACAACTTTCTTGAAACACTGCTTGAGAATTCCGGCATTCGTTCAGCACATGGCATGGCAACTCTCCTGCGCTCACCGTACAAAAGGGTGATTGTTTGGGACTTGAATTAAGTGAAAAACTCTGTGGGCGTTTGTGGAAAAAAGCGAGATGACTTTCTCTCTATGGAATCCTGACATCACACAGACAGCATGTTATCCTCACGACTGGTTTCAGTAGCTTAAGCAGCCAGTAAACAAAGCCATCAGGCTGGGTGGCATTTTGAAGCTGGCCCTGTTCAAATAGAAAGTACACTGGCTGAAAGCTGGGCAAAAATATATTTTAGGAGGAACTTATTATAAATACTGTTCTTTGACGTTATACTAGCTTACATCGTCCAAACTGTAAAAAAAAAAAAAAATTGAGATTTATCTGGTTTAAATTCCTTTGAGCAAATTAGCATTTGCTTTATCACTGAGTCAAACTCATTACTTTGATACCAGCATCTCTTTATAAATGGTTTGTCCTTGATTAAGCCTATTGCACCAATCTCTGGGTATTCTCAGTATACAACTTTTTTTTTTTAAAGCTGGTGTCAGTGTGGCGACATTGTCGTGCTGGCACACAGATACAGAGTGATGTGTTTTATGCCAACCAGCAATGATTGGTTTACCAGGGGCAACCTAGAGCCATGTAGAGAGCTCAACGATCCACCATTGCTCTAAAAAAAAAAAAAAAAAAAGTTTCTAATGCTCCATGTAAAAAAGGAACTCGGCGTTCAGAGGAAGGATTACAGTCAAAAAAAATAGCTATCAATGAGGAGGACAAACTCTGATTACCATTGGTGGTAAGGTGCCCCCTCCTGCCTCCTTTCAACTCTTTTTGTAATTCATATGAATGCATTCATATGAAAAAGCGAACTGAACTTAATTTCAATATGTAGACGTTTATAGCATAATATTAATGTTCTGATGTTCAAAACTCTATGTCCTTTTGAAAAGCAAACACATGCTAGTATATTATCTTCAGTCGTGGTGATCACAGGTAAAAAATGTTCCAAAAAAAAGGGATAGAAACTGGAATAAAAGTGAAAGCCCTAAAATCCCATTGCCATTCAGGCAAAGCACCTCCTTAAAATATTCTTTAAAGAATTATTAGACTGAGAAAAACATCATTCAGTTTTTCACTTGGAAGATAGAAATGAAATGAAAATACAAATGTAACTAACTCCATATCAAATGTGTTAAATATGTGAAACTACTGATGGTGTCTCATCCTCTCACAGTATGAGGTTTCCTGCTGGCGGATGGAATAGCAGTTCCATAATTAGATTGTCTGTCTTTTCATTCTAACGAGGCAGACGTAGCAGTCACACTTGTGTGTGATGTAGGAAGTGCTGCATTGGGCTAATTTATGCATCTCAGAGTAGGGTGAGATCTGCTAGACGGTAAGCTGGGGAAATCTCTCACCACAGGTGGGTTTTCATCAACCAGTCTCTTTCATTTTCTCCCCTGAACATTCCCATTCACCTACACAACTAACACAGCTTCCAATTAAGAATGTGGGAGCACGCCAACACGGAATATTGCCTTTGATGCAAACACATGCTCATATGTCTACGTTAAGTTCGTCAGTCTTTACAACACATCTGTGTTTGAACGCCAATTCAAGGAGATGTTGACATCTGGATGTGGCAGGTCAAACTAGGCTACATCAGCTGAATACTCAAGCAGAAGTGGAACATAATGACTTGCATCTAATTTTTCCTGTGTGCTTTTTACCTCTCTTTCTAAAGCACTTTTAAACTTCTGTTTTGAACAAAATAAAATGTACACTTGTTTTACACAAGATTCTACTATGCCTCTACTCATGCGGTTTCTTGTTTACTCTGTGCTCTCTATGGACTAAGCCCTTATTGAAAAGGTAAAGGCAAACAGTATTGATCAGTAAAATGGTAGAGTGGACTGGCGGTGTGTTATGTTACTGATGGCTAATGCATGCCTTTTTAGAGAAGTGGGATTTAAGTGTCTCATTGCGAATCTACTCCTCATTCTCCTGTCAAAATGTAACTGACTGGAAATAAACACTGACAGGACAGAAATGGAGTTCCTCCCTCTAGCTTGCTGTCTAGAGAGATCCTTCAAAAACTCCGCCATCAACACTGACTATACAGGGCATTTAAAGCCAGCGCCCCAACAACAAGCCCTGTATTACTGTGGCACTGCATTCAAATTGTCACCAGTTGTGTAAATATATGACGTGATTGCAAAGCAGGTTGAGAGAAAGCACAACTACAATATATAAGCCTTCATAGAAACAATGGACTAAGATTAATATTTCACTGGACAACCAAAGGTCTTCAAGCTTTGTACACTGACTTACTTGTGCATTACAGCCAAATAGTTTTACAGTATTACAGTTGTATAGGACAGAAAGAATTATAGTGCGAGATCAGCTTTGTAGGATAATTAAAAATACATTTGGGAAAAATTAAGCTACGGCATACATAAAATGGTTCAACTGAGTTAAAAGCTAAAATTTGACTAGTGCAGATGTCGCATTGCTATCACCCATCACTACTGAGGGCTGCCGAAGATAAAAGCCTATAACATTCAATATTTATCATGTTCTGTAACTCTGACACATGTTCTCTTTGTCTGTAATGGTTATCTAGGAATTTAAGCTTATGTAACAGTTGTGCTCATGACCATAATCATGGATAAAAGCATCAGCTAAAGGCTTAAAATCTAACTGTAAAATTTAAATCCACTGCCATGAGCCCTATCACTTTCCCTCATCTGTAACCAACAGTTAGATAGTACAAAGATAACTAGTATGATTTAACCATCAAGTTCATCGTGACCAGTGGCGTCCTTTCCACTACCCTTTTACAGTTGTGAGTGGGACTGACCTGGTGGAGATCATTTCCCAAGGTGAACTCCTGGAAATACCCAGGGGCTGCTGACGTAGCACGGATAGCCTGCCACAGCTGGTGCTGGCAGCCCCCCAGGTAGTGAGAGCGCACCCCGGGCAGCAGGTTGTAGTTCCTGAACACATAGGCCTTTAGGGGAGTGCCCCGGTTCACAATGGTGCTCACCGCTGCCACCTATAGTGAAGGACATGACAAACAACAACGTCATATGGCATTTCACAGCCAAACAGATCTAAAATGAAGGAAAATACCTAGACTGACATTCTGACAGATCAATTTGGAATCATCTCTGTTTTGGAAGGAATCTGCTGACATATGAAATCCTATGTGAAATCGTTATCCACACTGTCTTATATGACTTTAGAGTGTATTTTTCCTTCCACTTGTCATGCAGTGATATGCAGGACAGAGATAGAGAAAGGAGCTTTCTTTGTAATATCCCAGTAAACAAAATCAGGTGAAGGCTCACTGGTCAGTGAACAGAACAGAACAAAAGGTAAGAATGAGCCAGACCATCTTCTAAAGCTCACCTTGGGGCATTCTGGGTTTCTTGAAGTCTCCACCAGGAGGTGAGAGCCCATTTTCTCTCTGTGGAAGGGACGATCGGATGAGGTTATTTTCGGGCTTAGCAAATTTTGGACTATTTCTTTCACAAAATCCCCTGCATATCAGGTAATGGAAATTGAATTTGCATAATTATTTTCAGTTCTACAGGTTTTTTTTAGGCCACAGCTGTCTATGTATACTTTCTATGACTGCTGACCATATTTAAGCTTGCAGTGGTGTTGTTTTATTCTTTAATAAGTTTATCCAGTGTTTCTAAAAAAGCCACTGGTTTACACTTATGCTATAATAATTACCTTTCCATATTGTGTGAAACTTGAAATAGGCTTTATCCATTACAGGGAACATCTGCTTTTCCAAGATACATTGTACACACTTTGCAAATAAATCTGCAGTTTAAAATACACGATCAAATAATGTTAACATAACTTTCTAATTTTAGTTAGGTACTTCCCAAATCACTGTATGCTTACTTTCATACTATAGTGGAAAGATATAAAGAATTAAAGAAAGAAAAGGATATAAAAAAAATAAAGGCTTTTGAACCGTTTTACTAATATAGTATCTTAACATGGCAGCAAATAAACTAAGCACAATCACCACTTCATTGACAAAGGAACTGACCTAAGGATGTTCTCCCAGGCCTCGCTGTCATAGAAAGCATGGCTCCAGCCCATCTTCACGGTGCCAACAATGACATTCTGCTTGAAGACATCTGAACCCAGCTTCCGGTAAAGATCATCACACTCATTCAGTGGGATTTGGAACACACCTAGCATGAACCCTAAGATAGCACCTGAGGAAAAAGCACACACATACACACATTCAAAGAAGGAAAGTGACTGGGAAGTACCGGTAAAACTATGCAAAAAGCAGATTTTTGTAAATAGGAAGTATTAGAATACAACAAGGTAATATTAACGAGCAGAAAGGTTATGTACAGCTCGTTGTACTGTTACTCTAAAGCCGTGGAGTTGATGCGAGGCCGGCTGCCTAAAGTATTATCTGTTAAGAGTAACATTACCCTAGAATGAACCATAGGAAGTACATGGGATTAACATGGCTGTTACACGATAGGCAAATATTTCATAACTACTTTCTCTCCATGATTTAGAGCGCCAGACCAGATTTCTAACCCACAACAGTGCTATGAGGTCAAAGATGGGTGTACCTGAATAACGTGGGTGATCAAACTAACCAGATGTTGCCCAGATGGGTTTTATTTGTGTGAACATCATTAGATCTAGCAGCACATTACAATATGCTTTGACAGCATTCACTAAATGTGAAAATGAAGTACCTCCAACAGGTGGAGATTAAGAGAGAGAGAACTGATAGGAACTGTGGATAAACAGAATCTTCTGGTAGTGATTAAAGGCCTATGTGGTCTGCATATAAAATGCAGTTTTTCAATCTGCTGTGAAATAAAACCAACAGTGGCAGATGGAAAAAACAGTTTGAGGATGATCAACAGCACCCCCTTGTGGTGATTTTGCATAAAGGGAAAAAGCACAAATCCACCTATTGACAATTCCTGAAACTAAATGAAGATGTATCATTATATAATTTATCTAAGATTTAATTTGAAAACGACTTACTCTGGCCTAATTTGAGTGTTTAGTTGGTGGTGAAAACAACAATATGTGATGCAATGTTGCACTCCGCTATGATAATCCAGACATACATAAACATGCAGAAGTAGGGCAGGAGAACAACGCACCTGTGCTGACACCACATATAATCAAACAGTTTGTAAATGGGTTTGCCGGTCAGGGCTTCCAGTTTGTGTAACGTCTGAAGTGCAAGAAGTCCCCTGAAAGTACAAAGTCAGACATACACATACGCAAAAAGCCATAAATTAATAAAATGACAACCAGCACACAAATTGCCCGCAAAGTGTGACATCTGATCAGTTTTCAATTAGAATAACTGAATGTTTCTCAAGACTACATTTACTTGACAGACTGAAACTCAAAACATGGCCTTGGCTGTAGTAAATGCTATTTACCGGTCGTTCCACTTTGAAAAGACTTAACATCAGTGACTCATTTCACACAATAAAGGAAAGAAAAAGAGCTCAACATACCTTAATCCTCCTCCATCTATGGACAGGATGCGTATGCCCCGGCCTTTAACAGGTGCGTGGTAGCCCACCAGAGCGAGGGCTTCTCTAACTGCTGCTCTCAGGCCTGGGTCATTGGCCTGTTTCAGACGCAGTAGGCAAGGGATAACCTTCTCCTACAGAACACAAATATACTTATGAGAGTCAGGAATGGAAATAAAAAACACGGTCCAACACATCAGGCCACAACTGGCCAAGCAAATTTACTTGCATCATGTGGCAAACAGGAGATAAAGCACAGAATTGTGAGGACAAGGTCTCAGGCACAAGCTGCTGGAGCGGCAACATTCAAGTAGGTGAAAATAATAAATCCTGCTGTATATATGTTCTATACCAGTATTTGCTCTCACTACCAGTCATGCATGCGTGCATTGCTCCTATTCTGGTGCTTGTTTTCTCTCAGCATGCAGTTACTGAAACAAGGGAACAAATAATCAGTGTTTCCTGAATGAGAGGTTGATCCCACTGTCTCTCTCATACTGGATCATAGTTTTGTCATCTCGCATGTGATAGCTGTGATGATTTGCAATGGAAAATGCATGCACATCAAAACCCTCACTGAAATGAAGTCGAGCTGGTTTGAAATGTGTAAGCACTGAATAAGTATCCTGACACCATCACAGCATGTGATTAGCATGTCTTTACTAAACATGATCAATCTGTCTTTATTAACAGGCTATATATCACAGTCCTTTTGTAAATCATGCCAAAATTAGTCACGTAGTTCTGCAAGGTTCTGTGCTTGGACCAATGATTTCCACCATGTCCTAAAAGCATAAACTTCCAGCTCCCTAACGGTCTCCCTCCAGCCAGCTGCCACCACTAGATAACTCCTTGTTTCTTCATTTTCCTCATTTCAACTTCAAGACCGTTTTTCTTCCATGCAGCGCTTCCAACGGGAGCGAAAGTCAAAATGACGTGCAGCATCATGCCGCTAGGACATTCCAATGGATTTCCTGACACTCGCTCAGGTCGCATTCAGTTAGCACATGGTGTTTGCACACGGTGTTAGGCAATATTATTAGGAGTAATTCCATAAATATTTATTTTTATACAGATGGTATCGATCAAGCCAGATTAAACCAGTCAGTTAGCTAAACTTCAAATGTGCTTATCGTACTTGTTCCCAAACATGTCTGAGACACATTATGTAAAGATAAAGTTACTCTAGAGGGCACCACCATAAAGAATCTCTGGGTTATCGTTGATCAGGATCTTTAACTCAAGCATAAAAAAACTTCAAGGACTGGCTTTGTTCACAATGCAGAAAAACCTATCTGCACACTTCTGGGTTATTGCAATTCCTTATTATCGGGCTGCCTGAATAAGTCCGTTAAGACTCTCTGGTTGATCCAGAATGCAGCAGCATGTGTACTGACAAGAACTAGAAAAAGGTTATCATATTTCTCCTCTATTAGCTTCTCTGCACTGGCTCCCTGTAAAATCCAGAAAAGAATTTAAATTCCTTCTCCTCAGGTTAAGCCCTTAATGGTCAGGCACCATCATATCTTAAAGGCAGTGTACTTATTACCTTATTACTACTAGATCACTATTACCCAGAATGCATGTTTACTTGTGGTTCCTAGAGTCTCCAAAAGTAGAATGGGAGCCAGCGCCTTCAGTTATCAAGCTCCTCTCCTGTGGATTCATGCCACCATATCTACATTTAAGAGTAGGCTTAAGACTATCCTCGTAAATAAAGCTTATAGTAAGAGCTGGCTGAGGTGAGTCCTGAACCATGTCTTAGTTTGGCTGCTATAGGTCTAGACTGCCGGGGGAATTCCCATGATGCAATGAGCGCTTTTCTCCTCCTCCATTTGTATACATTCTCATCTCATTAACGCATGTTACTAATTCGACCTTTTCCCTGTCCAGAGTTTTAGGCTTTGTCGTCTCTCCTCTCTCCTTGTCGCTTTCAGCAGGTATTCATATCATTATTATTGCTATTATTTTCTTTATTATCACCACTACCGTTACTATTATTGTACATCTCTATGTGGAACTTGCATTGTGGTACTGTGTGTTCTCTCTCCTCATGCTCTCTCCCTCAATCTTTCGACCCAACTGGTCAAGGCAGAACGTCCACCCTGATTATGGTCTAGACCTGCAATGAGATAACTTCTGTTATGAACTGGCGCTATATAAATAAAACTGAATTGAAGCCTGAGACATAAATAAATGCTATAGTATGCAGTCTGCATGTAGTTGCCGGAGTCTGACATTTTGCCTGGAATGGGGAAATTTCCAATCACGAGCAGAAGTTCGTTCTACATTATTTACATGCTAATGTTTAACAGTTCTTGGCAGATATAACATGATTATGTATGCATAAAAACATAGTGCTGTACCATGAGCTAGTGCCAAACTAAGAGTTGATGCTTTTGACATGCTAAGATCTCTGACGTAATCTGCACTCTGCGCATGCGTTGGCGTCTGTAGCCACCTGTCGGAAGCTCCGTCTTGAACCGGACTCTTATCCAGTTTTAATCCATTTTTTCGTTACATTTTTATATCCTTTTATTTAACTTAACTTTATTTAAGTTTTACGTGGGTTAAGGATTTTAGTCATCCGACATGGATTTTAAGATAGATGACCGTAAAAACGCGATCAACGCTACTGATCGCAACAAAGCTCCGGTGACTATGCTGGCCGAGATAACGCTGCCCCTTGAGGACTGCTCACTCCTTAAGAAAGCGAACAAGAAGATTGCTGACCTTATGGAAGACATCCGACGACTTTCAGAGGAACTCAAAGAGAAAGATTTCCTGCTGACTGGCTTTATGGATGTAGCTTCAGTACAAGCCAAACAGATTGTTTCTCTTAGCGCAACCGCTAACATCCAGGACACCGTGTTTTGGGACCCCTCTAGTCTTCCCAGGCTTTCATCCTGCTCGACTCCGAAGCATCAGTCAACCTGGGCTGAAGTGGTGGTCCGTGGCTGCAAGAGAGGCTCGGATGGGGCTGCCTCTCCCCCGACATCGGCCTCTCCAACCGCTATGCACCCTTGTCTAACGACACTCCGGTCCATCCAGCTGATGCACCTGCGGCTTCGAGTCTCCCTGATAGGGATCTCTTTCGGCGCACAGTGCCTGCCGACACTGTTGCATCTCCGCCACCGGCTACATCTCCTGCACTGGGCCGCCGGTCTGCCGCCGGACTTGATCGGCGGCCGTCATCCCGGTCAAAAACCTCCGCTTCCCGACGTAGGATCCTGAAGGAGGCTGTGCTCAGACGCTCCGGAGGCCGTCTCTACCCTGCACCGTCGGGTAGCCCTTCTCTCAGGTATGTTACTGCTACTCCAACACAACACTCGGCAGCTCACACACTCCATCCTCAGTCCACACGCAGTGTTGAAGCAGATTCTGCTCAGTCCTGCTCTGGAACCCGACCGGCATCTCCTCTTCCTCTTTTCTCCCCAACCACACTAATAATTGGTGACTCCATAACCAGAAACCTCCGTTTCTTTAACGCTACCACTCGCTGCTTCCCCGGTGCCACCACGGCTGACATTTTAAAAAAACTCCAGGACCTGATGCCGTCGCTCCCGTCCTCCATCACAAGAGTGATAGTCCATGTCGGAACAAATGACACAGCTCTTCGGCAGTCTGAGCTGACAAAATTAGATTTTAACCGTCTTCTTAACTTTTTAAAGCAGTGCGGAAAGTCCGTTTTTATCTCTGGTCCCATTCCCACAGTCGGTCGCGGTGCTGGCCGCTTCAGTAGACTCCTTGGCCTCCACGACTGGCTCCAGTCCGCCTGCAGGGCTCACCGTGTGTTTTATGTGGATAATTTTAATATTTTCTGGCAAAGAATGTCTCTTTTTAAGACAGACGGACTTCACCCAAACAAACGGGGCTCAGAAATGTTAGCTGCGCACATACAGCATGTGGTGCGGTCCACACATGACTTACGTGAATGACTCATCATTCATGCAGCACACCTGGACACACCACCACTGAACAGATCTCTGCCTCACTGCCACAAACAACTGTCTCCACCTGCTGGCATGTAAAGCCGTCTGCTCCCAGCGCTGTTCCACAGACTTCTATTCCTGTCATCATCACGCATAGACCAGTAAACCGAAATGTGCACATCCCACACAGAAATATTAGTAATCTCTTAAGGATTAGGACAACTGCACCAACTCCAGCACCCAGAACAAACTCATTTAAAATGGCTCTCTTCAATGTGAGATCACTTTCAAGTAAGACTTTTATCTTAAATGATTTTATCTTGTCTGCAAATCTAGATTTTATGTTTTTAACTGAATCCTGGTTGCAAATGAATGACTATAGCCAGCTAGCTGAACTGTGTCCGCCTCAATATGATTGTTTTAGTCAACCGAGGGTCAGTGGTCGTGGTGGTGGGCTAGTGAGCGTGTATAGGAAAAATTTTAAATGTCATCAAGTACGCTGTGATGAATTTAGCTCCTTTGAAGTTCTCACTCTTAAAGTTGGAGGGCTGCAACCTATCATATTTGTTATAATTTATCGCCCCCCAAAACCGCCTGGAGGATTTTTATCAGAACTTCCTGAATTTTTATCTACTCTGGTTTTAAATTATGACAGAATTGTTCTTTGTGGCGATTTTAATATTCATGTTGATGACCCCAACAATGTTAATGCAACTGACTTTTTAAATATGGCCACTTCTTTTAACTTCAAACAACATGTCAAAGGGCAAACACATAACCGTGGTCATACACTGGACTTGGTTTTTACCCTGGGTGTCAGCATTTCCTCTGTGGAATTAGTGGACATGACCATATCTGACCACAGATGTATTGTTTTTAGCTGCGATTCGCCTGTTACTCATGCCGCCTCACCAAGCTCCGTGTGTTGTCGCATCTTTAATGAACAAAGTGTTTCAAAGTTTTGCGCAGTCTTTCAGAGCCAAAGCCAACACCTGTCTGATTCCAACACCAACAATCTGGTCACTTCAATCATATCTGCTTGTCGTCACTAAATATTACTGCTCCTCTAAAGGTTAGGCCTACGTCTAAAGCTAGTAAGCAACCCTGGATAAATGACAGCATTCGCAGCCTAAAAAGGGAATGCAGGAAAGCAGAGCGCAGATGGAAAAAATCCAATCTCCAAGTCCATTACCTCAGTCTGAAGGATTTATTAATTAACTACAATAAATGGTTAAGGATGCGAGAACACACTATTTTTCTGAACTCATTACTACACATAAACACAATCCCAGGTTTCTGTTTAAGACTGTGGATCAGCTGGTAAACCCAACCCCTCCTTGTGCCTCAGCTGGAAGTAATGATGACTGTGAATTGTTTTTATCTTATTTTACCAATAAGGTGGTGTCAATCAGAGCCTCTATTACCCCCGGGCCTCTTACTCAGAGGTTCCTCACCAGCAACAACAGAGTTTTAACCAGTTTTATCCCATCGACTTGTCTGAGCTTTTAAAAACATATCACAAATGAGAGTGTCCTCCAGCCCACTTGATGTAATACCTACAAAATTTTTACTAAAAGTAATAGATTCTGTTGGGCCCCATTTGATCTCTGTTTTCAACAGCTCCCTATCTACTGGTTGTGTCCCTGATTATTTTAAAACGGCTTGCGTGAACCCACTTTTAAAGAAACCTGGTTTAGATCCCTCCCTCCCACAAATTTTAGACCAATTTCAAAACTGCCTTTTATTGCAAAGATTCTAGAAAGAATTGTGTCCAAACAGCTGCTCACTGTGCTGGAAAATAACAAAATATTTGAAAAGTTTCAGTCTGGTTTTAGGAAGTACCACAGCACTGAGACTGCCCTGCTTAAAGTCACCAATGACCTTTTAATGTCTGCTGATGAAGGTATGTGCTCAGTCCTTGTACTCCTGGACCTTAGCGCTGCTTTTGACACCATTGATCACAACATCATGTTAGACAGACTGAGGCACTGGGTGGGGATCTCTGGTACTGCTCTAGAATGGTTTTCATCCTACCTGTCAAATAGGAAGTTTTGCGTGTCTGTAAACAACTATGTCTCTTCATTCTGTCCAGTTAAATATGGTGTGCCTCAGGGGTCGGTCTTAGGACCCATTTTGTTTTCCTTGTATCTGCTTCCCCTTGGACATATTATCCATAAACATGGCATTTCTTTTCATATTTATGCTGATGACACACAAATATACTTGCCCGTCAGATCCACAGACCCTGGAATGCTGAGTTCACTTAACAACTGCCTTTGTGAAGTTAAAAAATGGATGTCAAAATTTCCTCCAGCTGAACTCAGACAAAACAGAAATCCTGGTCATCGGGTCCCAGCAGATGGCAAATCAAATACTGCCATCTGCTGGTTCCCTAGTAAATCACATTAAGCCTGTGGCAAAGAACCTTGGTGTTTGGTTTGATAGTAATTTAAATTTCGAGCAGCACACCACAAAGCTTGTTCAATCATGTTTTTATCAACTTAGAAATATAGCTAAAATTCGATCTATGTTAACTTTTAAGGACACCGAGACCATTTTACACGCCTTCATCTCATCACGCCTGGATTATTGCAACAGCCTTTTCACCTGTTTAACCCAAAAATCTATTGATCGACTCCAGACTGTCCAGAACTCAGCTGCCAGGCTTTTAACCAGAACAAAGAAATATGACCACATTACTCCTATTTTAGCTTCATTACACTGGCTCCCAGTATGTTTTAGAATTGACTTTAAAATTCTATTGATCACTTTTAAAGCTCTTCATGGCTCTCGCCTTGTTATATTTCTGACCTTTTAGTCCCATACGCACCAGCACGTACCTTGAGATCCTCGGGCAGAGGTCTGTTGTCTGTTCCAGAGTCTCGACTGAAAACTAAAGGGGACAGAGCGTTTGCTGTCAGGGCCCCGAGGCTCTGGAACAGCCTGCCCGAGGAAATCAGGTCGGCTGAGTCAGTGAACTCTTTTAAGTCCCTTCTTAAAACATACTTTTATAGGAGAGCTTTTCCCGATCTTATTTGACTTTATTTTATCCCTTTTATTTTATTGTATTTTACTAATTTTATATTAATTTTCATGCTCTTATCTTTTTTTTGTATTATTCTTTACACTTGTTAAAGCACTTTGTAACTTGTTTTTGAAAAGTGCTCTACAAATAAGGATTATTATTATTATTATAAGCTGCCTCATGTTACTGACAAAGCATCAATATGCTAGCATTCTGGTGAAAAAATAAGGAAAAAGTTAGCCTGTTCAGATTTCTCACCTTGACTGCAACACCACTAGTCTCTGGAAACTCAGGAGATGGTAGCTGAGGTCTTCCACCCTGTTGATGTAGACTCTTACATCTGAGGCCCTGTGGAGACCCTGTACCAGAGCCCGAGTTCGATTGCCACACTCACCCTAGCAATGATCTCAAAAATGTGAAACCAGTTAGGTCCAGCTATTAAACAGTATGGGCTTAACTCTCTCTTGCTCACTCTGTAGATATAGATAATGAATGTTAATTATTGTTCTAATTCTTTTTGTATAATTTATTTCTCTTGTGACATTCTAGACCAGGATGCGAGGCAATCATGGAGAAAAAACCAACCATTCATGTATCAATCATCCAAAGTAAACTGTAACTAAATTAATAAAGTCCTAAAATTGATATACCTTTTTTTCAGTACCTTTAACTAGATTTGTTACCTTGATGGTACAGATTTCTTGTCTGGCACTTGGACTGAATATAACTGGGCCATAACCAACCTTTATATCACATCTATCTACTGTATATATCGCAAAAGGACATCGTTCTAGTGTTTCTGCTACTGCTAACTCAAACAAAAATATTATTATTACTGTTTAAAATGAGTCAATCCAGCCTTGCCATATGTCAGGTGTTTATATCTCCACAACATTAAAGCCTCACTTGTCCTATACAGTACACACCTCCTTTGGTCCTCTAACTCCACAAGAGGTTATTTTTGAAAATAGATTCCCAGAACTCAGGCAGCACGTCAGCACATTACACTACCTAGACATATAGAGTGACTCTGGTCAATGTGTGGACAGCAGCCAGGCACCCTGCTATAATTTACCAGACTATCTGATGAGACATCATGTTTTGCTAAAATATAGACCATATTCCATATAGATAGAATCTACAATGCCAAAATGTTTACATAATGCAGTCTAAAATTATGCTGTCTACACTGAATAATA
>NW_024041169.1:0-23222 GCF_014851395.1 Micropterus salmoides
AATTTTTAGGCTATTTTCATTCAGTCCTTGTGCAATAAAAAATGTTCTACGTGGTAAATTCTAAGTAAGTCAATAATCATGTTCATTCATGCAGAACCCCAGTTCAACATTTCGACAGTTTTCTGCTATTATTTTGTCCACCCCATTTATATCAATGGTGGAAGGCTACAAAAACTTTCTGTATGAAGCATACAGTACAGTGCATTAACAAACAGTTGAATCAACGTCTCTAAAATTATTTCAACAAGAACATTATAACCATCATAAAGGAGGATTTACTTCTGAACAGTTGGATTAGACTGCATTAGTTTGAGTTAGGTGGATCTAATGAACTGGCTGTATGTAGACGCTACATTCATGCTTTTGCAGGTTCAACTGTAAAAATGCAGGCTATGTACCGGGAAACACACATACAATACATTTTCCGTCTCTTTAATTTTGTAGATATTAACCAGAACAACTAGACCAATATGTGAGCTGTAGAAATACAACTGAGAGCAGTACACATATGCTTAAAGCATAAAAGGAACAAGTAGACCGAAAGGATTTTTACTTCATTTAAAAGCAGGTTATTATGACAAAAAGACAAGGTGGAAGTTGTTCAGCACTTTCACATCTACAGGACAGTATTTCATGGCAAATCCATAAGACTGAAAGACATTTCTTTTCTTTCTCATCAAATTATTATCAATGTAAAGTGCATCTTTTTGGAACAAATGCTGTGTGGTCATTTCAGATATTAAGAAATGTACATTATGGTACTGCAGCTCTGATAATATGAGGTAGGTGATGAACAAGATGATCATGTCACTGTTCCTCAGACCTCTAATATATGCTTCTTTGAGTTTTGTTAACCACTGTAGGAAATTCCATCATATTAGTTTAGTCCAATATTTAATGTGATCAATAAATACCCATTCCAGTTATCCATCCTTTTTTTGAGGGGGAAGTTTTAGGTAAATGACAAATCATCATTTAAATTATGTCCATAATTTCTGATCCATATTTTTGTAACTATAACATATGAGTGTCACTTGGGGATCCCATTTAACATCGCTTATCAAAATAGTCTGTAGTTTGTAAGATTATTTAGATTTGATTTCACATATTGTGTAATTGTGTTGAAAACAGAGAATCATAATAAAACAGATGCAGATATCCTTATGGTCCTGGCTTCAAATCCATGACATGCTGGAATGCTAGCTACAGTGCTGCTTCAACAATTCTTAATTTTACACACTTAATTTTAGGGAGACAGTAGCTGGTGTCCAGAATCTCACACACAGAGAAGGTGAGGAAATGGAAGAAGAATGGGGAGTGAGCAGAGCGCTGCCACTGACGGTGAGAATATTGAAGGCAGCTGTACAGGTGGAGTTGTTGATGGTGATGTTGGTGGAGGCTGGAGATAGTCCCCACTGTCTGAGCCGTCAGGCCTCAAAGCAGCTCAGTTTGGTGTAGACCAATATGAGTCAACTCGTGGTCGACTGGTGGTGAGTTGGCGGGGTTATTTTGAAAGTGCCACCCTGCTCACACGTCATTGGATCGTCAGAATCAAACTGAACAAACAGCAAGACAATATGCTCAAGTCAGACTTTTTGTGAAATACAGACAATACTATTCTTTTTTCCCTTAGTTTTACCAAGGGGATCAAGGAAGTAAAGAGGCTGTATACACAAAAACAGCCACCTCACAAAAGACAGGGATATGCCAGAATGACCCCTCTCTACCAAATTAACTAACAATGTTAATGCATGCTTTGAGGCCAAAAACACCTTCCAGACACAGAGTCCCCTGCCATTGTCCAGAGACCAGGTATTCCAGCTGTTTGCAGCTGGACTGAAAACGGTCTTTGCCAGTGTCAACCAACGCAAAGCAGCATGACCACAACATTCCTTTACGTGTCTTAAAGGAATATGCAGAGCAACCGAAAGACGTTTTTCAGGCATTTTTAACATCTCACTCAGCATGGCAACAGTACGCAGGTGACTTAAATGCACTACCATCGTTCCAATCCCAAAGAAGCCAAACCCAGCTTGCCTTAACGACAACACCCATCTTAATGAACTGCTTCAAGCAGCTGGTCATGCGGCATATCAAAAACTGTCTCCCTGCAAACCTAGATTGATTACAGTTTGATTACAGAAACAATCGGTCCACAGAGGATGCAAATTCTTCGACAATCCACCGTTAGGCTGTGACACCTGGAGCAGAAGAACACCTAGGCCTGTAGGCCGAAATGTAGGGTTAAAATCAAAGTCTGGACCTGGCATGTACTTACATTAGCCTGTGGTTTTTAGTAGTGGCAGGCCAGGACAGGTGACATTGAGGTCACCGTCAGTCCCAGTGACGTGAAGGTGAGAAGCCTGGCTGGTTGCTGGTGATCTGGCTGTTGATCCAGGACTGATACTGAGACACTCGGGTGTAGACCCTGGGAAATTAGGCAGGGCACATCCTATTCCAAAACTCACAATTCCCTCCTGGATCCAGCGACCGCCCTGCTTGCTCATCAGAGGACCTCCTGAATCCCCCTTTATGAGAGAAACATTTAGGAGAAGGACTCCTTGCAGAAGGTGAAATCTGACACAAACACCCAGGTAAAAATGATCACCTGACAGGAGTCCTTCCCTCCAGCACTTAACCCGGCGCAGATCATGTTGCTTGTGATTGTGCCCACTCTGTAGTTGCAGTTGCACTGTCTGTTCCCCACAATCGGCACCTGCACTTCCATTAGGTTTCCTGGGTAAGGAAGGGGCACTGAGGGCACACAAATTCAGTTTAGTAAACAACACAAGTGACATTGTTATATCTGTCTGCCAAACGCCGGTATCAGACTTCTCCTTCTCTGTGGCTGCCTGCAGCTATACTTCCCCTGTCCTTGCGGGAAAGGAGCACGTGTGTTACTTTGCAGCTATAACAACTCCATATTCATGATACCCTGTCGCTGCTGCAGCCGATGGAATAATACCATCTGTGGGCAACACCAAAATAATGTTTCATAATGATCAGAATTTAATGTTTTATTAGGCTATAATAATAGTCTAATAATAATATAGGCTGCGACCCTGTGCACAGGATAAGTGGTTGACGGGATAAGCGGTTGCTGATGGATGGTTGGACCATAACTAATCAAAACTCCTGTTTAGTCTAATGTTTGGGACAAACAGGACATGAGTCGGGACAACTGCTGGTAATTCAGGACTGTCTGGTCTCTCTTGGGGGAAGAGATGCTGGAAAACTACAAATTCCTCGGGGTGCAACTAAACATCCATCTGGACTGGACAGATAACACACAGGCCCTCTACAGAAAAGGACAGGGCAGACTGTTCTTCCTGAGGAGGCTCAGGTCCTTCAATGTGTGCACCATCCTGCGGTCAACAAACTGGGAAAGCTGGTGAAGAAGGCCAGTCTGGTGGTGAGGATGGAACTGCACAGTGACTGAGATGTCCTCTCTATACTGAGCTTTGGCAGACTGATCTAGGCCCCTAGTGTAGAAATGCACCGACAAAGACAATGAAGAAGAAGAATGCTAGCAACCAAACGTGGTTTTAAACAATGCGTAATTTAAAATGTTTAAAAATCTGCTTTGCAAATGTTTTATGATGAATAATACACATTCAACACATTTGCTGGGACTGAAGGATACACACAATGTTTTTGGTGAGAAACTGTTAATGTTCATAAACTCTTGATGTAAATTAACTTTCTTTGTTAAAGAAAACTCCACATGTCACTTTTAATGACCTTTCCCCTGGCGCCATCATCAAAATAAACTGCTTACCACAAAGCTCCAAGAAAAGATCAATTACCGTTACGTTGTTCTGTCAAACATGTTTGTATTGTGGGGTGTAATAAAATATAAATTATTTACAAAACTGTTTGTTCGCTAATGTCCTAGGCAGATTGTGATAAAAGTATCCCTACACAGAGGAAGTTAATGGAAAGGTTTTGATGCTGCTTTTGATGGGTAAAGCAGTATTTTTGCTGAGAAAACACAGTTGTTGCCACCGTTGTAGTCACGCTTGTGACGTCCCCGAGAAGTCCTTGTGTCTATCAGGTTGCTGAGTGTTCATGTGTGTTCTGTTGTAGGTGTCAGTAGGCGGGGTTGTTGTCATCGACATGTGTTGGAGCCACCTGGGGCCCGGTGTTCTTCCTATGTAAAGCAGATTCTACCTGTTGCACTTTAGGAGATAGAGAGGAGGGAAACGCAGTTCCCTTTAGTCCTTGTTCCTCATTATTGTGCTTTCTTTATTAACACTTCATTGCACTCATAATTTCATCCATGCAAACATGTGGACACTACTGACTTACTGATTACCATACTACACTGCCAATACCTCACTGCCTTATTTTGAGTAAATAAATTAATGGTACCGTTGCCAGGCCGTGACACACTACCTCTGAAAATGTAATCAAGGTGCTTTCTGACCCACCTCCAGATCCAGTGGTGCCCCAGCCGGTGACCCAGGCTTCAGTGCCTTTGTAGAAGGTGCTGCCTGTGGCTGCCAGGCAGACGGGCTGGATGTAGGTAGTGAACGTCACCGTTGATGAGAGCTTCAGGAGGCAGAGGTCGTTGTCACTACTGTAGGCGTTATAGCTGGGATGAATGATGATCTGTGATACTGTCCGAGACACTTGATAGGGGTTTGATCCCTGTAGAGTCTGGCGACCCAGAGACACAGTCAGAGTGCGTGTGGTTATGCCTGTGCTGTAATCAGAAGAGAAACAAAACAGTGCAAAAACATGAAAAACATGACATGTAGTCAAGAACACTTTAGCAGACACGAAGTCCACTTTAAGTAAATTCTTTTTAACAGCAAAACAATCGTCCCAGCATAAATGTCAAAGATAATACAAATGTGGGGTCTATCACTGGATCTCAGTCCAAATGGTTTTAGCTCAAAAAGGAGAGGGAACAAAGACAAATGTATTAATTGGATGGTATGATTGATTAATGGACACAACTTGTTAGGTTGCAGGCAATCTCGGAACCCAGCGGCCATCTTCTGACGATGATTTATCCTCTGGGACCAACGGCCACTGTTTCAGTCCTTCTGGTGTGGCCAGCATACAGTATATCAATTTATCCATATATCCATTAACGGCAATGTGTGCTACCTCTTTTGCTCTTCACAGGGACTGTATACTGTTTGTATGCAACCAAAGCCTGCTCAAATGTGATTAGCCAAAACTATTTGGGCTGCAAACAGAACTCTTCCAGATCCTACAGATTCTTCATTCATATGCAGATATCTGTTTATAGAGATTAGGTTGAGGGAACCATTTAAATGATTCAAAGGTACAGTGATTGAGTAATGGAGTCACAGTGTTCTCTCAATTTTTGTTTTACTATTGGTATAATGAAAATAACTATTATAGCTGCTTAAACCAGGAAATGGCTGGGTCCCTGTCACACCAGAGGGGCCCTTGGGCCCTAGAGCGACTTTTCTTCTTTCCAGTACTGTCAATCATCTTGAGACCACTCACATTTATCCTGCAACCCCTCTGTGTTTGGAACCACTGCCTTAAACAGGCTGTTAAAAGCCGCTGCTTTGTCATCGCCCTACCCTCAGTGCTTACCTTGCGAAGCAGTGAGCAGCAGTCAGCACCCATTGATTGTTAATGAGGGATCCTCCACAGAAGTGGAACCCATAGGTTTGCAGACTGACCTGCCAGGGCCATTTTCCTGCAGAGGCCACCTGTCCTCCAACAATCTTGGTGTTGAGCGTAGGTTGACCACACACTGAGGAGAGAGACAAAAAAACACAGTGAGCAATGCAGGGTTGACAGCACACACTACACACCAGCACTAGTTAAAAATTTAAACTTTGACTTACCGTTTAGTTGTGAGTGAGACTCTGAAAATAGAAAACAAACAAAAAATAACAATTTTGTATTCACATTTACTGCTGTGTCCCCTTTACATGGGAGGAACACCAAGCAAATGTTGAGTTATACTGAGTTGGTTTTAAGTTAAATACTGTTACTGAATCTGTCACATGAATTAAGTTGATTTCTTTATCCCAAATCACAGCGTTTTCCCAAACCCAATCCAGCTGTTTCATTGCCTAAACCTAACCAAAATGTGACTGTTTCCTGTTTTTTTTTTTTCATGTGACTTAGGTCTTGTGAGTTGCGCAACATAGTTAAGGTCCAGTCACTGAACTGGTACATGAAACACTCAAATGTGTCGTTTCGGAAAGCATTTTTTAAACAAACTATTTTGTCGTTTATGTATTAGGACATTTTGGGCTCCATTTAAACTTGAAAGCCATCAGCTGTACACCTTAAAAGTCCAGTGTGCAACATTTAGGAGGATCTCACGACAGAAATGCAATATAATATCCATAAATATGTTTCCAGTGGTGTATAAAGACCTTGCATAATGAACCGTTATGTTTTTTTTACCTTAGAATGGGCCATTTCCATCTACATACACCGCAGGTCTTCTTACATGGAAGAAGTAGTAGTCTGGTTTGTTAGAAGTAAGACGAGAAGTGAAATTTGGACAAATGAAGGACCACAAGAGCCGACAGAGCGTGTCGCCGAGCGTAGCTTCTAGTACACGCTTGGAAAGAGAGGAATGAGCAGTAACTGAGCCTTTGGTTGCAATTTGCAACCCTCACCACTAGATGCCACTAAAACTAAAACACTTTAAAACAGGTTAAAGTTTCTGTGATCCATCCTTCTATCTAATCAATATTTCTGAATAGAAATGAAAAGTTCACTTTATTGGATTGAATCCACAAATTTGCTTGCTACAAGGACAGACTGAACAGAATTGGACAGTTTCCTTTTGGTCTAATTAGGATCAAATTACACAACTATACCCATTCAAGTGACTTATCCTATGCACATGTCACCTTCATGTTAATGTAATTTCTAAGGTGGCTTTAAGTTGCAAAATGAATGCACTCTTTTCATTAGATTGACTAAATCTTCACATAACACACAAGTTAGTTCTGCAAACCACATATTCCTTTAAATAATTAATGCCACACCTCTTTGAATAGGGAATGTAGGAATATAAAAGGGGGGAACACATTCATGTTAAACCATTTTACTTTAAACAACCAATACTTTCTTCATGCTGCCTCATCAGTCACAAGAACAAATCACATAGGGTATGTAGATAAAGCTCCATAAACATTTTGTGGTGAAACTAAATTAGAATCACATCACACACAGTCTTGCAATGACTACAGAACATTTAAGCCATCCAATAGGCTGCACATGATGTTCAGAAAACTAAACAGGGAGGTTAAGAAACAACACACATGCAAATCAAATTTGAAGTAAAACATTTTCTTTTCGATTTCTTACCTGTCAAGTCAAAAAATTGCCAAATTCTTAGCCAAGTCATGAACAAATCTCTTAAAAACATGATTGACTGTGTGAAGCTATTGAGGGTGTGGATACAGTGTAGGATGTTGTGATTCATAGTGACGGACAAAATTAGAGGCTGTACAGTTGAATTCTCCGAGACCCACAAGCCTATATGCATTTTCAAATATGGTGTTATAATGTCACTTCTCACAGGTTTGAGCTAGAAACGGCTAGAGACTGCCTGTTTGTCATAGCAGAGAATTTACATTAATAAAAAATCAACTATGAAAAATGGTAAACAGAAATTAACTATTATCACTGGAGCAGTGCTGAGGATGAATTAGAGTTTAAGAGCCTGATGGCTTGGGGGGGGGGGGGGGGGCTGCAGTCTGGTGGTGCAGCAGCAGAAACTTCTATATCTCTTCCCAGAAGGCAGCAGAGTAGTTATATTGTCACATGTCCGACAATTACAGTGAAAATTTATTGGCAACAAAGTTGTAAATTAGGTTAAATGAACCCATTAGTTCAGTGCAAAACTGTTTTTATTCCTGTACATTTATCTGACGTCTACAGTTACTGCTCACTTTGCCTATTGATTTAATTTTAAACATTCAATAATATATATGGTTGTGTTTATTTAATTCATTTCTGTTCTCCTAGATGTGATCATTTTCATTAATTTTATTCATGTATATTTTCAGCGTGATGGAACACACTAAGCATTTTGGTTTTGTACATTTTATTGAAAGAATTTTGTAAAAATTCTAAAACATTTCTATGAAGGATTTGCACTTTTATGAGATTTTTCCTTTACTCATACTTATCTTCCTCCTCATACTACATTAGATCTCAAACAGGAATGGTTCAGGTGTGTACTTACCTTGTGTCAGGAGAGTCAGCAGAGTCGCCACACAGATCACTTTGTACAAAGCCATAACTGAAAGTCCATATCATCACACCTGCATCGGCATAAATAACCTTCTTCTCCCCTCCCTCTTTCTCCCCCTATCGATCTACTTGCAACACAAAGACACCTTTCTCTGTATTTACCTGTCCAGTGACACACCCAACACCTCACCTATCAGCTGTTTCACAGTACATCAAACATGACACCATCTCTAAGCCAAGTACTGTTCTTAAGCACAACATTGTGGTGCTTTACCTGAGTATTTCTATCACATGCTATCTTATTTTTGTACTCCAAATGCACCACCCTTTAGAGGGAAATGTTGGACATTTAACACCTGTCGTAACTAGTAACATTTTAGATTTTCCATTAAAAACAAACATGACAAGTTTAATACTATGCATTGGTACAGATTAAACCTTTTGTCTTGTGACTTCTTACAAAAATCTGTATCTAGTTGTGTCTCCTTGCCTGTCTCTGAGTTGTTATCACTTCCACCAGACATTTCCCCTCTGAACTTCTCACATGGTTTCATTTCAACAACTGAATTATTGAGTCCCAAAGAGGTCAAATTACCCACTTTTTTTTTTTTTTTAAGTCAAAGATCAGAAAAAGTCGAAAAACGAAAAGTCGACTGGGAAAAAAAACAAAAAAAGAAAACAATCTCCTTCCTCTCCCATTAATCATCACATGACCCCTCAGATTTATTTGGTATTTGGAGGGGCCGTACATATAACTGTATATCAAGTACTAAAAACTAGAAAACTCAACTGTATATAAAGTAGTTAAAACTAGCTAATTGTATAAAGTAGTTAAAACGGTATATAAATGAGTCAAAATTAGCTAGCTCTGTATATATAGTTAAAGCAAGTTAACTGTAAATAAAGTGGCAGAAAAAGTTGCTATAAATTAGAGAACTGTATAAAGTAGTTAAACTAGCTAACTGTATTTAAAGTACAACTAGTTAACTGTACTTAAAGTTGTTAAAAGCTAATACAACTAACTATATAAAGTAGTAAAAACTAGATAACTAAAGTAGTTATAACTAGTTATATAAAGTAGCTAAAACTAGCTTAAAACTAGTTAACTGCTTATAAATTAGTCAAAATTAGCAAGCTGTGTATATATAGTTAAAGCAAGTTAACTGTAAATAAAGTGGCAGAAAAACTTGCTATAAATTAGAGAACTGTATAAAGTAGTTAAACTAGCTAACTGTATTTAAAGTAAAACTAGTTAACTGTACATAAAGTTGTTAAAAGCTAATACAACTAACTATATAAAGTAGTAAAAACTAGATAACTATATAAAGTAGTTATAACTAGCTTGCTGTATATAAAGTAGTTATAACTAGTTATATAAAGTAGCTAAAACTAGCTTAAAACTAGTTAACTGCTTATAAATTAGTTAAAATTAGCTAGCTGGATAGAAAGTAGTTAAAATACGTTAACTGTAAATAAAGTAGTAAAAAAACTAGCTATCTATCTTCATAAAGTAGAAAAAATTAGATAAAGTAGTTAAACAGCCCATTTATAGTACTTAAAACTTGTTAACTGTATGTAAAGTAGTTAAAAATAGCTAACTCTATAAAGTAGTAAAAAATAACTGACTGTGTAAAAAGATACATCAGTATTAACAATCTAATGACAGATTCAGGAGACATCTTACAGTAACCATTACTTTAACTACTGATACTGAGGTATTGAGGTACATTCAGCTGACCTTTCTTAGCATTTTGAATAAAGGACAATTGTAATAGAGTAGGCTACATTACTTGACTACTTTTAGTAACTAACCTCCTGTCACCTTACAGGTGTGACATGTATTTTGCTCATATATCACAAGCATTACTTAGACATCACTATTTAGACTGATCTCTCACGCCAAGGTAGTTTTTGATTTCAGTTCATTTAAATTAAAATTAAGTAAAAGTCAGCAACATGATGTTTGATTTTATTTTTTCAGATTTGCACACCAGTAGAAGGAGAACCCTTCTTAATAAGCAGAATTATTGATAGCAGTGTAAAATACTGTATTACAAGTCCTGCATTCAAATACAGAAGTATTTTTACCTAAACATATTAAGGCATCAAAAGTAAAAGTCCTCTATATGCAGAATCATATTCTTTATATTATTATACACATTATATTATTGAGCTTTTAAGGTTGTAGATGGACGAGGTGGAATTTTATCTGCTTTATATCTTGTTGGGTAGGACCCTGCACACGGAAGTTGAAAGTCACATATTTTATTTCTTCCCTAGGATTCATCATGAAGTTATGAAGGAAACATACACCACAAATCGAATTCTTGTAGGTGACACAGAGCAGCTGAATGATACTGATTCACCTTTTATCTCCATCCATCTACATTGACAGCTAGACCGAGACACTGAGGAGTCTTGCTGTCGAGACACTGAGGTGTCCTGTGGCCGAGACACTGAGGAGTCCTGTTGCCTGCTCAGGAATGAACTGGTCAAACAGCCTCAGGCTCCCTATGAACAAAGATGAACAAGTAAACAGTGTCGACACCATAAAGGCCAAACGTCACGTTTTTTTTTATTGCAGTCTGTGCATCACTTACAGAAGAAGTACTTAAATCCTTAACTTAAGTAAAAGTACCAATGCAGCAATGTACAAAGACTCCATTACATACCAAAGTCTATATTTGTACGGATCTACTTGTTAAGTACAGAAGTATTATCAGTTAAATGTACTTTAATTATCAAAATTAAAAGTAACCACTCCCACTGTGACTGATGCCGTCCTTCCATTTCTTACTGATTGGTTGAGCTGTACTACAAGGTATCGTATCCATTACCTGACTCACACAGTTGCTCGTTTGACGGTCTGGTTTAACGTAATAGTTAAGGGGATTTTTTTATTCAGACACGTTCATAATGAAAGTTTGTTTCACTGGGGCTGCAAACTTTTCCATTTCATTAGGAGTGAGATTCAGTATTGGTGATGTTGACAAATTATTTGAGTAGGCCATCTGTGAACATTTCCCCGGTTGGCCAAGGCACCTTGGGGGCCAGTAACATGGCAATATATATTTTTTTATTTCTAACGACCACATAGGCCAATGGTTAATTTTCTATAATGACACAATGGCTGGCATAATTATAGCTCTCACTGGGCCAGCCCCTCCCCTTCCTCTCTGTACTCTCTGCGTCAGAAGACGTTAAGTTAAATAATCGTAATCGTAATCGTGATGGAGGGACTAACGTTGTCAACCACAAAGCCACAGCGGTAGCATGGCTACTAACTGCCACAAAATATCAGCACAAAGCTATGTCATTTTTACATGTACAACATTTTCTAACATTATAGAATAAGTCTGGTAAATATTCTGTTTTTATTCAACAAATTCCATGAAAAGACCCAAACATGACTTGATCTTACCACGCACCAAATGTCAATCTGCTGCTCAGTAGATGTTTTAGGCCATACTTTTTTAAATGAAACTATATATTTGTGAGCTGAATAGATTTACATCCTCAGCAGGAGCCAATTGAAGCTGAGAGCCACAGACAGGAGGTCAGAAAGTATTGACAGACGGACTGTAGGTTTGGCTCTATACTGGAATATTGAATATTGGTAGAGTAACTGGTAGAGTTTTGCAGTATAAAAATCTAAAAACTGAAGCGCATCCTTGCTCTGTTTGGGACTTTGAGCTGCACTTTATTTGAGCTGCTGAAGTTAACGTGTGGATTTTTGGTGAAATTTCTACCTGATCACACGTGTTTTGGTTGGTTTCAGTTTCATATGCAGCTCGCAGTCCCAAACTGTGTCGGTCTAAAGGGGATAGCCTTTTGGAGCAATAATGTAATGCACAACAGAGTAGGAAATAGGGCAGGTAGAATTAAAAATATTATCAATTCTCATTAAATGATGATGTTGGTCTCATAATATTTCGATCGCAATCGTTTCTGTTTTGAACATGAGCAGAAAACCTGCTGAAACACAGGAGCTATTAAAGTCCAGGAATTTATTACTGGACTTTATTTTTATTATTTTACTGAATTAAAATTAATTAATTTATCACTGAGGTCAAAAGGTGCCATGTATTTAAAGAGGTTATTTCCCCAAGCAGAGACTCAAAAGAGGAGGGAAGGCTAAGCATGTGTACTGACTCAGCAGGGATTTTATTAAATTAGAAAAGTTGATCTACAGGAGAAAACATATTTAAAAGCAATAGCTACAGAATGCCTGAGAACCTTACTGCATTATATTCTATAATTTTTTTATTTTTTGAATTGTCACCTGAATATTGGCACCTGAATTTTGTGTTTCCTTTTAGATAAACCATAAATTGGTGCAGAAAATTTTCAAAATGTATGCACCAATTTAATCTACCAACCCTGGCCCTGGAATAACACCAGCCTTATGCTTTAAGGGGCCGTTTTCAGTGACCTCTAGCGGTGAGGTTTCAGGTAGCAACCATGTTTCCAAGCGCATGCTCCTGCCCGTGCTCAAACTCATGGGCGAGCACTCGGCATCGACCAAAACAGAGACATAACAAGAGACAGCCAGGCGGCTCTTTACTGCTTTCAAACGAAACCTGAGAGCAGCCAGGTGTGCCAACACAGTTTCTGTGTGGCTTTGTGCCAGAAACTCTGATAGAGCACACACCAGCCAGTCGTTCAGATAGTTGAACATAGTTAAATGCCCTTCGGCCACAGAGGAAAAGTGCAGCAAACCATGCATTTTGTGAACGTGACAGGGACAGACCAAAAGGGATGCCGTTGTACTCGTAGGCCCTGCCCTGAAAGGCAAACCCAAGGAACTGCCTGTGATCTGAACTGATGGGAATGTAAATCACCTTACCTTTATCAGTATGAAGTGCCTTAATCATATATAATACAGAGACAATAGGAAAAATCATAGCAATAACTAGAATGTTTAAGAGAAAATGGCTGATTTGAGAGGACAGGGAAGACTGGCTGCTCCACAAAAGCTCATGGCAGAAGGCCACAGCACCCACTGGTGGCAAAAAAAGATCAAAGAATTATCCTATGAACGAGAGAGAAACTTACTAGAAAATCAGCATAACTTGAGGGAGACATGATCAACAAAAAAAACAACAACATAAACCCAATGATAACAGAAAGAACAGAAAAAGGTGTAAAAGAGTCAGGGTGAGAGTCTAAGAGCAGCAACCAAAGAAGATAAATACATAAGCAGGGCAAGTCACCATCATACTGCAACTCACAGTAATGAAAAAGCTATTTAGGGGATTATGAGATTGATACTCAGCCTAAATAATAATTTTAAAAAACCCTGAAAGAAACTGAGGCAGAATTAAGAAGGTTAACAGAGGACACACCCAATAGGCAGGTCAGAAGAAGGTGTTGGGGATTAGGTTTCAAATGGCATCGAGATTTAAATAAAAAATGTCATAATTATTCAGCTACAGCACTATATACTGTATTAATGTTACTATTTGATGCAAAGCCTACTGATGTATATTATTACTACACTGTAAAAAGAACTAATGAAAATATATTTATTATATATATTTTGTTGATGAAGCTGGCTGTAATCTGACCAAAACTCGTCGCTGTGGTGGAACCTCATTGGCCAACGGACGACTGTCCAGGTGCCCCGACAATGTGGAGGAAACATCTCCTGTGTGCAGCTATCTCTGAAGAAGGTGTGGCAGGACGTAGGCCATTACTTGGCTCCTACAACACAGCAAATCTCATTTAGTTTCTGAATGAAATCAAGCCGTTTTGTGAAGGTGAAGTGGTCATCTTCCCACACGCTTTGTGGGACAACGTCTCTTTTCACCGTGCAGAGGTGGTTCAAGCATGGTTTCCGCCCAACCCCCGATTCGTGGTCCTCTACCTGCCCCCATATTCTCATGCCTCAATCCTATTGATGAAGTTTTTTTCAGCATGGAGGTGGAAGGTCTATGATTACCAAACCCATTACACCCCATTGTCCCTCAGGTCACGGATGAGGTGTAGACCAATGTCAAGCATGGATTCGACATGCCAAAAGGTTTTTCTTTAGGTGCACGAACAATGACAAGATTCATTGTAATGTAGACAAGAATGTATGGCCAAATGCTCAAGACAGGCTTGATTCAAATTAATGTAATGTGTGCTAAATATTATTATTTGTTTTATTTACTTTAACTGTGTACATTTCATCATAGAGAGTAGACATTTTGTAATATTATATTCGAAAAATAAAAATAAATTTGTCCCATACGATTATAGAGAATGTCTTCATTGATCACAACTTGATCTTGACTCGACTTACATATAGGATAGATATTATGGAAATGATAGATTCTGCAAATGTTGGGTAATGTAAGTTTATTGCCTAATGTGAAAACTGTAATCTGTGTTTTACAGTACTGTAGCATTCTGCTTTCAGCACTTCTAAGGTGATTTGAAACATTTGTCTTGTATTGTTTTTATGTTTTGTGCTAGTTTTATGCCTTGGATATTTTATAATGTTTTATGCTTATTGTTTGTTTTGATGTTTTGATGTATGGATTGCCGAAAGTCTCCTGTCTGCACAAAAATTTTACCCTCGGGTACTAATAAAGACACCTTGACCTTGACCTTGAATTGTTATAGGATTCCTTGGTAAAAGATATCAGTATGTTTTGTTTTGGTGATTACACCACATGTTCTCATGACAATTCATGAGAAACCTCTATTTTGAATCAATGGTTTTGTGGTGAGAGATGTTTACAATCCAAATGAATGCAAAATGGCAAGTTTTGAATGAGACTGGCTGTTTTACAATTGTGATTAGTTTTGTAGTAACAGTAGTGAAATTTTCCCACATACTTGGTTGAGATACTGAACTTTGTATCCCCCCAGATGCTAAATGGTTTAGTCCGCCCTGCCCTAAGATTCATTTCTGAATGGGCTAATCAAGCAGAGTGACTGCTGAAGCTGGAGCATCAACATGCCCATAACGGAAATCAAGGTACCAAAAATGAAAAGAAAAAAAGAAAAGTGAAGGAAAACAACTGCTACTTAATTTATTTCAAAAGAAAAGTGGGCACAACTAGCAGTTAAAGAATGGTTTAAAGTAGTCATATTATGCTCATTTTCAGGTTCAAAATCTTATTTAGGGGTTGTGCCAGAACAGGTTTATGTGGTTTCATTTTCAAAAAACACGACTCATGTGTCATACTGCACATTGCTGCAGCTCCTCTTTTCACCCTGTGTTGAAGGCTTCGTTTTAGCTATGGAGTGATACATCTTGCCTCTACAAGATCTTTGTTGGGAGTTGCACATGCGCAGTTCCTAGTTAAGGACTACTAGCCAATCAGAAGCAGAGAAGGGCGGGTCGTGACAAGCCGGTAAACACGGCTTCGTTCAGTTGCACTTACCAGCTTGGCAACATGGACTGGAGCGAGAGTTTCAGAGTGGTGAGTTATTAATCTGTAACAAAAGCATCTTTCATCCATAAAGTTTTAACTGAGCTCTGTCTCTACATCACAGGAACAACTTTATGTCCATCGACTGCCTGGAGGGCGTGTTTGGAAGGGAGAGGAGAGGCAGCAGGCGAGCGTCTTGTCACTGTGTGCTGAAGCTCAGTGTGTTTTTCCACCAGTGTTTTTGAGGGCGTGTCGGACTAGTCGCTCAGCAAGCATTATGATGCGCATTTTAGTGTGTCGTCACAGGGATAAAAGGGAAGCGGCTGACAACAAACGAGCTGTTTTCAGGCAGTTCAGAGCAGAGTTTTCTGTGGGAGACGGGAACTCCCTTTGGGCTGGACTTTTTCACTTTGCAAACCTAGTACATGCACTAAAAAGGTTTATAACTCTTTTTACTTTTGGGGTGAAAAGCCAAAAAGCAGTTACCTCTTTAAGCTAATATCAGCAGTTTAGATTGAAAGTCAGTGAGGACTCTAGCTTGAGCCATATTTGCATTGTAAACTAGAACATAAATTGTTATCAGCATTATAAAGTTTTAATTATTTTGCTTTTAGGCTAACATGCCTTTGAACCACAAACTTATACTGAGGGCTTGGACACAATTATTGATTAAATGTGCTGGCTCTATGTCTGTATGTAAAGGGTAGCATTTATTTGAAAGATGATTTTTCTTCTTCTTGTTTCTGCAAATGAAACCCAACTCCAGTGAAGGTTTTTTAAGTTGTCTGTTATTGCCAGAGGGGTGACTTTGGGGACGTCAATGTCTGTTTTGAAGCAGCGTGGGGTTACGCCCCCTTGTTAGAGAGAAGAGGCCACAGGTGCGGGAGTGTGAAGACCGCTCTCGAGAACTGCAACACTACTACTGATTTAATTAATTTAAGTGGTCGGGGGGCAGAAGCCATCACTGTGGAGTTTTGGGTAGGTAACTGCTGAAACGGAAGCCTACCATTTCAGCGGTAACCTACCCAAAAGTCCATAGAGTATGTAAATGAAAAATCATAATTTCTACATGCATACTTTTTTTTTTTTTTACTATGACATAATGAGTGCACTTTAGGGAGCCCATTTAACATCATCCATTCATAAAAATAATCTTCATTTTGGAAAAAAATATTTAGTAGATTAGATTTCACATATTTTATTATTTCACATATTGTATTTTATTATTTCACATATTGTATTAAATGAAAAAAATTAAACAGGTACATATGTCCTTTTGGTCTATACAGCTTCAAAACCATGAACTGCTGGAAAACTGCTGGAAACATGTACATACATTTGGTCAGTGCTGCTTAAACAATCAATTTTTATTCATTTTACACCCTTCATTTTAGACGGAAAGCAGTTGGCATCAAGAAGTTCTTCTTTGATCTCTAGCCGTCAGAGGCAGAATCAAGTCATAGATTAATTAATGCAGCTTTATGCCTCCACTGATAAATTCAAGCTTGTTTACATTCATCTGTGCTTGTTGCATCTATGAGAAGACGTGGAGACACACAGAGAAGATGAGGAGATGGAAGAAGAAGATGGGTGAGTGAGCAGGAGCGCCCCCGCTGGTAGTAGGTGTAGTGGTAGCAGCTGTGCTGCTGCTGGTGGAGGCTGGAGATAAGAACGTCCCCAATATCTGAGCCAGGAAGGTCTGAAAGCGGCTGAGTTTGGTGAAGACCATCACTGGATCTGCTCGTGTTTGACTGGTGCTGTTGTTTTGAACTGACAACACTGCTGCCTGGAACCAAGAGCCGCCCAGCTTACACATCATTGGACCGCCAGCATCACCCTGAACAAACAAGAAAAACAGATATGTTCAAGTCCAAATTTATGTAAAATACTGTTATTAGTTTCACCAAGCGTGCTTTACAGACAATACTTCCTTATGGCTGATATCAATAAATTGATGAAATAAAATAAATATATAGCTACAGCCAAAAGCTGATTAGCTTAGCTTAGCATAAAGCATGGAAACAGGGAAAGTTGGCTTCTGTCCAAAGTAATTAAAATCCACTTATAAAGCTCAGGTTACGCTTCAGTTTTTTTATGGATTAAACAAAAAGGATATCACATAGTACTAGTAGTAGTAGTAATAATAATAATAAAAATATATATATTAGTGTTTCCTCTATGGTGTTGTGGAGTTGTAGCAGCGGAGCTGGAGTGACCTTCGTTTCGCCCTGCAAAAACATATGCAAATGATAAAGAATTTGTCTGGGGAGGAATTACAATAGAGATCTGGAAAATGTCATCCAGTTAGTTTTGATGCTCCACAATGATTTTACATTCATGGCACATCACCCAACCTGTTTTGGGCTTCACCACTTAAATCTCATAATGGCAGGGAATTATTATTGATAGGATCATTCTGTTTTAATGTAATTAATTTACTCTTTTGACATTTATCTGTGGAAATGAAAAATAGGCAAATTATAAGAACAAGCATATTTATTAACATCGTTCTGTATATTTACCAAGCAGGATCAGGATGTACAGTCTGTGTACAAGTCAGAGCTGTACATTTTAGTTTATCATCTCAAAC
Source organism: Micropterus salmoides (assembly GCF_014851395.1). Lineage (NCBI taxonomy): Eukaryota > Metazoa > Chordata > Actinopteri > Centrarchiformes > Centrarchidae > Micropterus > Micropterus salmoides. The sequence continues at coordinate 18,166 of NW_024041169.1, forward strand.
TGGTTTCTTGAACATGACAATGAGTTCACTGGACTCCAGCGGTCTCCACAGTCACCAGATCTCAATACAACAGAGCACCTTTGGGATGTGGCGGAACGGGAGATTCGCATCATGGATGTGCAGCCGACAAATCTGCAGCAACTTTGTGACGCTATCATGTCAATATGGACCAAAGTCTCTGAGGAAGGTTTCCACCACCTTGTTGAAAGTATGCCATGAAGAATTACAGCAGTTCTGAAGGCAAAAGGGGTCCAACTAGGTACTAGCAAGATGTACCTAATAGAGTGTTTATACTGTATATCTGAACATGGACGAGACGTCCTTCTGATCTCAAATAAAATCAATACGATCTAGTAGTAGCAGTAGTATCTAGAAGTGTTAGAGCAGCAGGAGCTTGTTTTGAGATTTGAGTTTATTCAACAGTTATTTACAAGGTCAAGAATAAACTCAAGTTTCTTCTTCTTTTTTTCTTTTCCCAAATCCTATTTAGGATGTTTTATTTCATCTGTTCTATATAATTAGGATAATATTTATGTTTTAAAAAAACAAGTCTCTAATGTTCAAGGATATAAAAACACCTTGATAAAACAAAGAGAAACATGAAAGTATAATAATCTCCTGCTCTCATTACTCACCTGCGCTAGAGTGAAAGAGCTCGTACAAATGCTGTCACTTGTTGACGCGTTTCCACAGTTTACCACCGAGGTCTGGACCTCCTGCAGAACTAAAAATAAGAAAATGATAAAATAATTTATAGTAATTAGTATATAGTAAGTGAAACATGTGAATCAGGCCCAGATGGCAGAAACCTAAACTAAATGGGCAAATACACATTTACCAATTTGTTAGTGCTAAAACCAATAAGCAACAGTCTAAATGTTTAATCTAAAGAGGTGAAATGGTGCAGAGTTAGCATTACTGCGTCAAACTGTGTTATGGACTCACCCCCTCCTTGCCCGGCGCTCCAGCCAGCAGCCCAGCACGTCGAGCCCACAGTGAAGGTTTGTCCGTTGTCCAGGCAGATGGGCTGGATGTGGTTGGACAGGGTGGGTCTGGTTGCCAGACGCAGCACTGCTACATTAGACCCAGTGAAGTTGCTCAGAGTGATATTTGTCACTTTCAGTGTCACCTCAAAGGGGTTGGATCCATTCTGATTCAAACGACCCAAAACGACAGTCCATTCAGACGCTATGGGTGAACTGTGGGAGATAAAATGAACTGAATAAGGACTGAGGAGAAATCAAAACTTTAAAATCTCTGGTTGAACCTTTACAGATTCAGCTTCTTGGACTGTTTCTCATTAACAATAAATCTGATGGTCAGACTCAAACCAACAACATCCATCTCTCAGTAAGTTCTCACCTCCTGTCTGTGGCTCTCAGCTAAAATGTAATCAGACACTCCTAACTTTTAATAATGTAAACATTAAGATATAATTGTGTCTTAGAGTAAAGAGTAAATTTAACTGTCTAAAAGAATGAACACTTTTAAGTTAAAGGCCTAATGTAAACACATGTCATGTAAATTTTGATAAAACAGTTTTGGAAAAATCCGTGAATAAGAGCATACAAATGAAAAGTGTGTTCAAAACAATGCCCAAGTGACGCCAACAGATGCTGCAAAATAGCACTGATGAAAAGTTTCTACTGATCCAGTGCAACATCTCAGCATCTACTAGATGTTGTCAGAAGAACTGACATTCATTGTCCACTCACGGGTCACATTTCACCTGAATTATGACAAGTGTTCACAACTTTCTGTTCTTTTCATTACGGTTTCTGGCGCTGCCCCACAACTCACTCCCTCCCCTCTCTCTCCCCACTGTGTCCGCTCGGACAAATAGCATGCACACAACTCAGAAGAAAGCTCGCATCTTTGTGAGATGATAGCGAGGTAGAGGAGGAAGAGAGCAACATGTGTAATAATGGCTTTTGTGGAGCTTTTTCATTCACCACGACTCCATCTACAGCAGAACAGCTGCTCTAGAGTGACGTCAAAGTCGCATCAATTCCGACCTGAGAATCCAGACTGAGGTCGCATTTAAAAAGATCCGATCTGTATCGGATTTGGCCCACACACGAGGCCAAAATTGGACCAGAAAAAGATCAGATTCCATGTGACTTGGCCTGTTCACCCTGTCATAAAAAGATCAGATCTGGGTCACATATGGGCAAAAAATTGGATTTGGGTCTCTTTAGCCTGCAGTCTGAACCTGGTCTTGTTCCTATTGAGTGTTTAAAAAACATTTCCTTCTGTTCTTAAATGGCTCAAACATTAGACAGACTTCATGCCATCCAGGACATCAGGTTCCACTCCAGACTCCAGGTTTCTCACCTTGAGAAGCAGTTGGCGTCGCTCAACACAAAGTCTAAAGCCACCAGAGTCCCGCCGCACACATGACTTCCATTGTTTCGTAGGCTCGCCATCGATGGCCAAACACCAGCTGTCGCCACAGAGCTTCCTCCCAAAATACGTGAATTCAGTGGGGCTTGGCCACAGACCACAGCTGGAGAGAAGAACAAAAGGTAGATAGTCAAAAAAAAAATTTTAAGTAAAGCCTTTTAATCTCACACCAGATACTGACGACCCACCATCACAACATCACATAGTTTAGTCAAACTTTGTTCAAACCACAGAGCTTTATTCTAAATTATAGTGGATATCTCAATGTTTCCAAACACACCAAAGAAGTCACACTAAATATTTGGGGACATTTGGACAAAATTATACACAAAACATCTAGGATATTTAAGCTTGATGGAATGATGCAGCCATAAAACAATATGTGGTCTATAATTTGAATATTTCCCTCAGTGTCATCTGCTTCAATGAAGAGCTGGAACAAGCTGATATAGAATATGTATGAAACTGTTATACTGTGTGGAAGAAAACTTTCCAACAAGAAATGTAGGGTTAGTAATCAGTGTTTACAAAGTCTGGGCTTGGCAGGCACTTACGTGGGGCTGTGGTTGTTGGTGGCGGAACAGGACAGGTGAAGCTGAGGTCACTGTCAGTCCCATTGGACATGAAGGTGAGGAAGCCTGGCTGGTTGCTGGTGATCTGGCTGTTGATCCAGGACTGATACTGGGAAACTCTGGCGAACAATGCTGGGAAATTAGGCCCAGTACAGTCATTTCCCAGAGTCACAATTCCCTCCTGGATCCAGCGACCGCCCTGCTTGCTCACCAATGGACCTCCTAAATCCCCCTTTAAAGAGAGAGAAAAATTTAGGAGAAGGAATCTTTGCAAAAGGTAAAATCTGACGCAAACGAAGGCATAAAAATTATCACCTGACAGGAGACCTGCCCTCCAGCATTTAACCCGGCGCAAATCATGTTGCTTGTGAGTAAGCCCCTTCCAAAGCTACAATTACACTGTCTGTTCCCCAGAATCAACAGCTCCAACTCTGTTAGGTTTCCTGGGGAATTTGAGGACACTAAAGAGACACAAATTCAATTTAGTAAACAACACAAGTGGCAGCCCACCCACATAATTCCAATTTTGTGACAGGATTGTCATAGCATACCTCCTTACATCTTATAATACCTTTAAATGGGAGGTGAATTGGTGAGGGAGTACAAAAAATGCAGAATTAAGATGTGTCAAACATAAGTGAGGCATATGACTCATGACTATACATCAAATTACAACACCAACGTGTTCATTAGGTTTGCGTAAGACACAACTATGGGTTTCATCAACTACAATGATGGGACAAACTACAGGAATGAGGTGGAAAAACTGGCCACATGATGCAGCGACAACAATCTCTTCTTAAATGTGGAAAGCACAAAAGATATTTGTAATTGACTTCAGGAGAACACACACACACAACATCCCCGCTGAGCATCAATGGTTCTACTGTGGAGAGCGTTAGCAGTGTCAAATGTTTGGGTGTGCACATTACAGAGGACTTCTCCTGGACAATGAACGCTGCATCAGTGGCGAAGAAAGCCCAACAGCGCCTCTACTTCACACTCACCCTCTCACAGTTTCATCAGTCTCTTGCCAAGGACGGAGTTATAGGGCCTTTTCGAAAACTAGACCCTCGTCACTTCCACTCCATTACAGAATGAACTCTGGTTGGAGCGAAATCGAGCTCTCTAACCCGCGTGGGGTTTAAATACAGCGGCCGACTTTCGAACAAACTACCCTCTCCCCAGCCTAAATAGGATCTGACGTTCCTTACTTCCGTAATACGTATGAAACAGTTGTATGAAGATTCAGGACTGATGTTGAGGAAAACTTTGTTTTTTGCAATAACGAAACTGAAATCATTTCTTTTGTGTTTGTTTATGAACCAAATTATTGAGGTTAGATTTAGAATATTTCTTTAAGATTAGAGGAGATGAAGAAATAGTATATTATTTCATGAAAAGATTGATATTCATTGTAAAATAAAAGTCTATATTTGAACCCATTTATCTTATATGAAAAAAAATTACATTCACAAATGAATCAAACATTATATTGAATTATTATATTTCTGAAGAATTTAAAAGTTAAAATTTATAAAGACTTAATTATTTTTCTTTAATGCCCTTGTTGCTTGTTACGTGGTCCCCCTGTGTATCTAGTTGTGCCATGTTCTATTATTCTGTCGTTTACTGTAGGCTATTTTGTTTTGGCTGAAGATTTTTTATGAGATGAATAGCCTATGATTCAATAAAACGTTGTATGTCTTATCAGACAAGAGTGTTTTTTTATTAAACACATATAACCTTTGGACGTTGTTAAAATGTGAATAGGAATGTTGTTAGGAAGTAGTTTTGGAAAGTTAATCGGCGAAGTCACACGGAACTCACATTTGAAAGAAAGGTCTCCATCGTGCAGCAAAGGGTGTTACACACCTTCAACAAGCTGACATCGGTGCTCAGTCAGCATTGGAGGGTTTAACAACCCCTACCACTCCACCCTCATTGGTTTCGGATTGTACTCAATGTGGAGGACCCTCCGCATGAACGCGCCAACGGAGTGGAAGTAGTAAGAGAGGGGAGCAAGCAGTTTTGGAAAGGCCCACTGACGGACAGTCTGTAGCAAACAATAAATATTTTCTT
>NW_024041170.1:0-15000 GCF_014851395.1 Micropterus salmoides
TTTAGTGGAACTTCTCAAACGGGTTGCTACTTTTCACTGTTTTAAATAATTTAATTAAATATTTCAATCATAATTTCTGACATTGTTTGATTAATTGAAAGAAAGGTATTGAATTGAAATTTACATTTACTCTAAATATTAGTGGATAGTTAGCATACATTATTAGTAGACTAGTACACAGTTTGGATGTAGAGTGGAAACGATACAGAGCTTTTGACACTAAACACATGCACACCAAATCCACAAAATCTAACGAATCCAAGTACGCATTAATCAAATGTACGGATGGAAATTCTGAATGGAGAGAAACTTCAGCTGTACCAACACGCTGACCTCAATGTTAATAGTGTGATGACTGTAGTGAGGAAGTGTCATTTCTGTCTTGTTAATCTGTATCACATTTACAACTGAGCTAAAGGGAAAAGTATGGCGAACACAGAAATGCCTGGAGGAGAGAGAAATGTAGAGAGACAGATTTGTCAAATCAAATTAAACTCGCCTCAGTATTCAGCTCTCCTCTGTGTCTGCTTCTCTTCCTCACACAGATGAGATAAACCGACCCTGCGTTACCAGTTAAACAACTTCGCCAAACGAAGAAATGCTTCTTTTTTTTGGTCTGTTTATGTGTTTTACTCTATTTGTGGGGTCCGGTGTTTATACAGGGTTTGTTTTTCTACAGATCATCTATCTTTCTGTCTCCAGAGGACAGACGCTATGTGGGGGGCAGGGCTCATCACGTCATACAAATGCAAGCATGTGCACACAAACACACAGAGCGGTTGAGCAATCTGATATCCCTTCCTTTGGTCTGCGTGAAAGAGAGAGCCACAAAAAGACCCGGCACGGGGCCCAAGGAAAGACTAGTGCCTTGTTTTGCGGTGTGGGGGGGGACAATAGGCTGATGAGACTGATACTGTTCAGGCTATTAATAGCAGCTAGCTCACTTTAACACTGGGGACCCTGATGGCTGTGACTCAGTAAATGAATAATCAGGACCAATAGCCAGATGGATGTTTTGGCTCGGAGCAAAATGGTCTGGTTTGATTGGTTACGTATCCAAAAATATCTTGTTTGGTTCTACAAACTGGTAGTTTATCTATGAAAAAATATATAACATTCTTTAGATTTAGTTTTGAATTGTAGGCTAATCGCAGCTAGCAGCAGGTGATACAGTTGAAACTACTTAATTTTTTTTTTATTAACAATGGATTAAATTACTATGTGCAATGTGACACCTGTCATTTGCAGTGATGTGATGGTCCTACAGAGAATTATCACCACCTCTACAAAATATTTTGTTTTGGATGCTTCTAATGCAAAGTGGGGTAACACCAAAAGTTGACAACAGTTAACCAAGACATCACCAGATGTTTTACAAAGACAGATTATTTATTTTATTTTTCATTCTTAGTCAGGAAAAAAAATAAACATAATCTAAGGGCCTGGAGTAGAGCTAGATAATGAATTGTTATTTGTTTGTTTTTCCCCCACTCTCTTTCTTTTGTATGTCATTATTTTACTCATGATTTTGTATTTATCTTCACACTGGTGTTACTTTATTTCTATCTGTTCACTAGCAGATGGTGGTAGATTTATGCAGGCTTTAAAGCAACAATTATCAGTTGTTTGCTTCATTTGTTTAAGGTTGTGAGAAAGATATGAGTTTAAAAGTAGTTGTTGAACATAAAGAAGCATATCACAGCTAAAGAGCCAGACATTTTCTTTAAGAGTTGGTAGAGGCCCAAAACAGAGCTAAAAGAGAGTGAATATTGGACTTGCATTCATTGGGTGACCAGAAATATGACTCCAAATGAGTGAGTGTTGCCCCTAATCTGCTGGATGTGTACTATTCGTCAGAACGCCTTCATATGTTGATAATATGTCAGACACATTTTCAGCTGTCCCCAGCTGTTCTGCTGTCCCCAGGTAGCCTAAGAACTATTTAAAATTAAAACATATTCTGTGGGACATGTTAGCTTGGAGCAGGGATAGGAAGTGAGGTGGGGGGATGGCAGGTAGCCTATACCATAAGAAGACAGTGGTTTAAGTGATAAGCATAAATTCAGGAATTACCCCTGTTGTACAGAGACTTGAGCACTGCTATGTACAGTCACCATGGCTAAGCCAGCTTTGATGACCAGTATCTCTAAGCTGTAGTCCAGCTGCTAGTTAAAACACCATGTGCTTTCTATTTCTACATACAGTATGTCAAATTAGATGAGTGAGTGTGGAGGTTTTGGAGAGTTTAAAGGCAGCTTCGTCAGACCTTGAATGACTTATTAACTAATTTTGTTAGTTTTATTTAAAACTTGCTCAGAATTATTCATTTAGAGAACAAAAAATGCAAAAAGACAATCAGTAATATTCAGAATTGGCAGCAGGTAAAATACTTTACAGGTTAGCAGTAATTTTCCCTAATGCTCTGAAGCATTTTGGTCCATTTTGGTCTGTTTGGATGTTTAAAAGCACAGTTTTCAGCCTTGCCATGTTGTCTCTCTGACTTTCTGACTCACTCTCCTAAAATAAGAGCAGTGGGTGGCAAATGTTGGTACATTTTGTTACCTAATGCTCTCTGGGTAGAACCGAACAGGCTAGACACTGCACTTCAGACATTTCCTGAAGATTTCCTGTAGATTTAGATGAAGCAAAATGATACGGTGAGAAGACGTGAACACTGTACACAATGATACCAGGTGGTACAAACAGGTAGTTTTGGAAGTACGACTTACTGTCATCAGAGAATACACAGATGTGAAACAACAGCACTCACACAATTCAAACAAGGAAAAAACTTCATATTTATCTCACAGTTACACAGTGTGTTCACTAAAAAAAATCTAATGTTGACTGTATGAAATTAACTCAGTGTTTGTACTACATTAATTTATCAGGGACTTGCCCACCCACTGCTGAATAAATGTGGTACTTTATAAAAACATAATCATCTTCTCTCCCTCAGTAATGAAGCCAATACCTGTGTTTTAACATCAGCTCTTTGTTTCTTGCAAAACAGTCTGATGATTAACTTAGTTTTCATTCTTTTTTCAAGCAAGTGTCAAACATCTGTTTCCAGCTTTTCAAATGGGAGGATCATATAGGAAACTGAATATATTTGGGTTTTAGAAAAAAGGCATTTTATAAGTTATCACATTGGGTCCCGGGAGATGGTGATGGACATTTCCTGACATTTTATAGACAAAAAGATCAACCAAAAATCTGCAGATAAATCGATAAATCCTAAATGACAGCAAGTCTAATCTAAAACCATTACTGGCCATTGTAAAATACAGTTTAATGACGTCGCTCCTCACAAACTGTAACCCGCACTCCCTTAAACACCAGTCACATTCTGAAATCTACAGCATAACCCAATATATTATTCTATCTCATTAATTCATAAAAACTCCATCTTTAATTGTTGAAATTATACACATTTCTTTGTTTTGATATCGGCATTATATATCAGCCATCGGCAACCATGCTCTCTAAATATCAGCATTGGCCATTGAAAAACCCATATTGGTCGACTACTAATGAGTTGTATGCTAAAAGTTCACACTCACATCCAGGCTTCTGGATTTTCCCAAAACCTTTCCCAGCCTCACCAAGCCCCTACAAAACAAACTCATTTGAATTAATGTTTCCCACGTATAAAGACACACACACACCATCACAAAGAGCGAAGTTCAACCACTGAATCATAAAAACCTTTCCTCTGCACCTCTTTGTGTCACCGCTCATCTCATCTAAAGAGGCTTTCAGGACAAGAACAACAATGCCAACTCGCAGTGTGTTCTGGTTTGGTGCCAGCCTTTACCCATGTTGAATACAGCTGCCAGTCAGTCCATTCACAGGTCTTTCTTCTTTGGCGCTCTCACGCTAACAGCCTTAAATGCCCTCGACGAGGTGTGTGAGAGTGTTTCTTTGTGGAATATGTGAGCATTAGATTGATCAGTATGCTGAGCTGTGGCTTGGCAAAAGAAGACAAATGACACACACACACACACACACACACACACACACGTTTGTAAAGGGGGGCGCTGGTGGGCCAGGAACAGACTGGATAAGAGCATGAGGGATGAGATAGCATCAGAAGGGAGGACAAGAGGAAAGAAGAAGGAAATGAGGCATCTAGCCATCGTTTTGAAAGAGACCAACACTAACTTGGATGAGTTGACTACAGGAACCTCTTGACAGACCGCTACAACCTGCACAAACAGGTTTACATGACTGATGGGAATAGCTGAGGTAACACTACAGCTAGCGAGCTAATCTACTGGCATGTTAACTGCTGGCTGACCACTATTTAATGTGGTGTAACTGTGTTGTTTCTTTTTTATTATGTGATTTTTCTCCAGCAGGCATTGTGAACAGAGCTGGAGGAAGTCTTTTCTTGGGTGACGTATCAACACATTAAAGAATTTGGAGGGAAATTCTGTGATGAATATTTGGAAACTCATTTTAGCATTTTGCAGAGAAACAGAGTTTTTAACTATGACCTTACAAGTCACGGACACGGAGGATACTTTACAAGTATAGACAGGGTGAAGCGACAGTGAACACACCAGTGCATATTTCATATTTTATATGTAATGTCATATTTTGGAGGGAAACTGGCTCGCTACAAGGCCTTAGTCACCATCAGTGTTGGAATCACAATTTCACAAAATTAAATCGCAGTGAAAGAATATGGCAGGTTGATTAACAAAATCTACTGCGATTTTCCCTTTGCTGTATGGAGTTTTACCAATTTTACAAAGACTGTTGTGTGACACACTTTTTCCCAGTTTACTTTCCGTAGGAGTACAAGTAAATAAGCTAGCAAGGCTCCCGAAAATGAGCTGCTAACGCCTTTGGCTGCCTCCGTTGGTCACGTTGCCTTCCTGCTCCTTGGGAAGACACTGGACACACAGCAGCACCATCGCACAACTTCACCCTCTCTTTCAATAGCCACAGATTCAAACAGCCAATTGAACACATAGAACAACTGCTTTTGAAATCTCTACTCACATTTGGGGAGGTTTGTATTCAGGGTACCCAGATGTTTCATTGTTTTTTTCCAAACATTTCTCCCATCAAGGTCACCTCTCGTCTTCTCTTCAATGACGACATGACTCACTTTCTTCTTCCTTTATTTCTATTTGTTCCATTCTCCCCACTCACTGTACTTCCCACTCTCATCCTTACTTTGTCACTTTTTAATACAAATGTATTTTGATGTAAAACATGTGCAAGACCTGCAACTCAGTGTCAGGAATGTGTCTAATATTTCTATGTTCAGTGTACAAACACTGATGTGAATATTAGTGTAAAGAAAGACTTCAAAGACACAGCAAGAGATGCTCATTGCGTATATGTAACTCTCCTCTTTTATACAGGAGTTTCGGCCAAACTCAAAAACAGCTGCACGTGCACACACATGCACACACATGCACACACATGCACACACATGCACCTCTTAAATAATCCTCTAAGACTTTGTGTATGTGCCCATTCGTGAGTGTGTATTTATGTGTAAAAATCAGCATCAGCCTGTAGTGCATGTTAACAACAGGAGCCTAATTCTTAATGCCTGTATAAATTAGCTTCACCATGGCAACAGCAGACAAAATGGGATGAAATGTGTTACGTAAAACAACAGTTATGAGCCAAGTGCCAAGAAGTAGGACACACGCCCTCGTGTTACAGGGCCGAGCACCATTCCTTCATTTGGAAAAGGCGTTTTTTTATTTTCAGCTCTTTTACAGATGCCGCTTTAAATGTGTCCACAACTTCATCAAAAGCGTCCCTAAGCTGCTTTTCATTGTCCCGTCCCTTCTAATTTTATTTCATTGTGTTTAATGTGACAGGGAGTGCAGATAAAAATAGGAGGAAATTAAAGAATAAAGCAGCCAGGAGATAATGAGAGATTTGACAGGATATTTGTGTATTAAAAAATGCAGCAGTCTGTTTACAAGATATAAACAATCAGGCTCCTGTTGAAACAGAACAAGATCCAAGTGATTAGTGATGTGATATACTGTCTACATATGACTGGAAATGGACCGACATTTTCCAACACACCCTGCCGGTTGCAAGCGCGTGCCTGAAAGCTGCTCACTTATCCCTCTTGCTACATTCATGTCCATGTTTGTGTGAAGTGGTTCAGTGAGGAGGGTAACTGCTGGTGCAGCTTCGAACTGGGCTAAAAATGGCTGCAGGCTACCGTCCCTGAGCCAACACAAGCAATATTGTCTCTTTCTGCCTTTTTCTATTCACGTAATCCTGTCAAAAATTAAAAAGTGTGCGAGGAACCTGAACATCGGCTTGTTATTAAAGAAACTAAGTCTATTTGGCATGCTCATATTAACTACAAAACAAGTGTGTTTAAATTGAAAGTTCCTAGTTAAGACTTGCAGTTAGAAATCCTGAAACTCTTACAGACTTCCTACATAATTCCATGCATGCATAATGATAAGTTTAAGATTGCATAAGATTAATTTTGAAATGAAAGGCAGCATGTTTTAATCCCGCTTTCATTGCGTGTCTCATTAACCTGTTGACTATATTGGAATGTCTTAAATCCAAAATTCCCAGCAGGTAAAGTATGCGACACAGATAAATCTGCCTGCAGAACACACACAGGCGCATAATCACAGGCAAAGTTATGTTTATGGAAGGTGACACCAGAGCGGTGCACATGCAAATGAATTCTACAGTACTATACAGAAGAAAAGATCATGATGTTGCTCCTGAACTGAATTCCGGATTTGGCCATTTATAGCAACTAAAACGACTTCAGGAAAAGAGAACCTCATTACCCTCAGTGCTGAAGGAAAGTGCAGGTTTATCCTGAGGAAGAAGTGCTTATTCATCTTCACTAAAAAGGCTTATCAAAAGGTGCTAAAAGGACACAAAAAGAAAAGGAAGGAAACTGCTTTAGGATTACAGTGCTGAGGAGAAACATGCCGATTTTACCCTGTAAGAAACAACTTTAATATAGGGATGGTTCACAGGACAGGCAGCTCAGTTCTCTGCGACAGCTCACTACAGGCAAAATGTATCAAAGTTTTACATCGTTGAAGATTGCTAAGATTGTTAATTTTTACTTTAGACATAGACAAACAGTATGCCATTATGTACTTCTATACCTAATACATTCCATGATATGCAGGAAATAAAGCTGCTATTATCTATATTTTTATATTATCGATGTACCCTGTTATGGCTGTAACCACCCCTCCTCTATCACCTGTTGGATGATAAATAACATTCTTTCGCTCTGACTAAAGACTTAAGAGGCACTAGCTTGTGGCTCCAGGAGTCCCATCACAAAGACAAAACACACAAATGAAACAATGGGCGGCACATAAATTTCAACACATTCTGTGTGATGCAAGTATGCAGCGATGACGCCTCAGGTACAAAGAGAATCAATTGCTTGGTCGATAGTTATCTACGTATGCGAACAATGCCTCTTTATAATAGTCATTTTTAATGGCGGGAAATTCCTGAAGGAACGCAAACTTTGGACAAAAACATCTAACTGACACAGGGCAAGGACAAAGTAACTGATCTGATCCATGTCACAAGTCAGCTTGTGTGACCACAAGCAAATAAAAAATAAGGAAGACCAACTAACTGGAACAATTTACTAATGGGGCGGCTGAGCGGGTAGGTAGAGGTAGAGCGGGTTGCCCGTTATTCGGAAGGTTGGTGGTTCAAGCCTTCAGGCTGCATGTCAAAGTGTCCTTGGGCAAGATACTGAACCCCGAACTGAGCCCTGGCTATTCCACCAGTGTATGAATGTGTGTGAATTTTAGAAGATGTAAAGCCTTATCAAGAGAAAGTTTGGTCGAAAATAATTTGATATATTTGCTTTCTTACCTAAACTTAGATGAGAGAATACCACTGTCATGTCTGTACACTTAAGAAGCTATACCCCCAACAGCCAGTTAGCTAATGTTTAGCATAAAGACAGGAAACAAGGGGAAACAGCTCATCATACTCTCATCAAAGGGCAACAAAACCGGGCACCTCTAAAGCTTACTAATTGTTGTGTTATATCATCTTTGTTTAAGCCCAGCTACCAGAGCTTGCGCTAAAAGCTACACTAACCGTCTGAAAGAGGTGGCTTCATATTTACTGTATGGAAATAGGAGTGGTATCAATCTTCTCATCTAACTCTTGGCTGTGTATTTCCCTAAATAACAGTTTGAAAGAATTTTTTTGTTCATTTATGCCTTAACCCTTTGTATCAGGACTCTCTCCTTCCAAAAATAAATCAAGCTACCCCAAAACCTTGACCCACATAATCAGATTCTGAACTCACACATCCTCCCATGGCGAACAATTTATTAGAAAACAGCCATAGCTTTATCAGGTCAACATTAAACTGGTCTATAAACTCTATAAATATTATTCACCAGAATCAGCTGATGGTCTTTTCAGTCATCTGATGTGATTAAAGTTAAACAGTTTATCACCAGACCGATTGGGACCGACGTGACTGCTGTGTGGGAATCAAACAGTCTGTGCTGTGTGTGAAAGGAGGCCAGTGGCAGCTCCATCACATGACGCTCGAGACAAGTCAGAAATGTTGCCAACATGCTGCAGAAATACGCAAACAGGAAATCTGACATCTAATTTTCAGATATGAGTTTTAGATCAAGTGTTGACCTAATCCTGTTTCATTCATGTGTCAGCTTAAATAACAAGAACAAAGCTTGTTTCGCTCCACCTCAGTAACATTCACCCAGCGTTCGAAGGCATCTCCTGCTCTTTACATCTCAGCGTGTGTGTGTAGAAGCATGTTGCAGCTATAGTCACTCAATTCTAATTATAGGTCATCAGTGCCCTTGTTGGGCAAAAATTAAGGCCAGGATAGTAAGTGGTATTCAAATGTACAGATGACCAGATTAACTGAGGCGTGTCTGGACTGGAGTAACATTCAGGCAGCTGCTGCTGACATTTCAGCAGTGGAGATCAGTGTGTAATCACTTGTGATAACTTTAAGCCAAACCAGTAAATGCACAATCCAGATTAATGGACTCAAAAATTATTTTTATGGCATTTACTACATTATTAGACAGTATAGCAAGAATAGCTGCTGAGAGACAGTAGCTAACATTGGAGAACTAGAAACAGACAGCTAGATTTTGAAAGTATCCAACAGAAAAAATCCCAACCCCTTCCCTTCAGGCCTCCTTTCAAAGCCTCCCCCATGCATGCAGGTAGGTAAGTAGACAGACAGGTAGGTCTACTTATTACAGTCCTACGACAGCCACAGATACTGGATTTCTACATTTGTGTCAGAGGATGTGTGTATATATTTATTGATTGCTGTCGAGATGTAAAGAGAATTTCCACGTAACATGCTTCTGAAGTAAATTGCCTATTCCAACTTCAAGCACATGATGTGTCTCTTGCTGACTTGGGTGACCACACACTGTCAACAAATGAAGTTGTTCCATGACAACATCATCACCGGCAACTCTGATGCTGTTGCACAGCTGCCATGTCACCAGGATCATCCACTCAGTATCAGTACTGCTTCACAAGGATTCTAAACAATGAAGGTAGCTTACCTCTGTAGCCTGCTCAACCTCTCTGCTACTAGCATAACACACAAATCTCTGAGTTGTCTGCGGGTTGAGTTGCAATAAAACAAGAGGATATCTCTGGTTGGTTTGGTGCATAGATTTCTGTTTCACTTTCCATTGTGAGTCCAAAAATGTTATAGAAGTGCGATGCTAAATTGGTACTCTTAACACACAAGTGTCCTCCAGTACCCCGCGACATCACCCAACCTGTGACCACAACCATCAGAAGTGAGACAGACTGGAAACTTTCAACCAGAAAGGGCAGTGAAAGCCTGATTTCAGCCTCACGTTAAATTACTCTTAAGTTTGCAATTTCCCAGAAACCCTTATTGTCCCCCATGAATTGTTCTATTCAGCTGTTTGTTATATGTGCAGGCGAGCGACATCAGCACAATAACTGCAAGAAAATGTACATTTTACACCAACCAGAAAATGATCCTTGAAATGCATTCAACCAAACTAGCAGCTCTGTTTAACTATTAAATTAGTTCAGTATGGACTTCAAAGACTGAAAAAATTTACTCTTTCCCCACCCCTACTCCTCTTTTCCTACCTCTTCCCTTCACAATGTGCAATGCCCCTGGTGGCTGTTCCGCCAGTGTATGAATGTGTGTGAATGTTAGTTTCTGTTTGAGCACTTAGGCTCAGTGTATGAATGTGTGACTGGTGAATGCAGATGTAGTGTAAAAGTGCTTTGAGTGGTCGAAAAGACTAGAAAGGCGCTATACAAATATGGAGCATTTACATATTACTCTGATACAGGTCTGGCTGACATATTAGTATCACCCTGCGTTTGGACCAGCATGAGAACCAGATTCCCACTTGCTCTGCTTCTTTATTTGCCCATTACATGTGACTCTGATTGAAAGTGACCACCTATGCTGCCACGCTGGAATGCAGTGAGCATACAAACAGGATTTTGCCGGTTATTTCAGCTCCATTTGTTTTCTTTAGCAGTAAAAGACAACATTCTTTTCACCGATAGCTGGTACTGTGATAAGCTCAGTGTGTTATGCAGCTATGTGTGAATTAGCCGGCCATGGGAAAACAGCCAGCTACTGTAACAATTCATAACTGCGCAGTATCAGCTGCGTGGGTGACAGGATAGCGAGGTTTCCTGGGCTTCAAGACACAGCTGTATAATGACAAAATCATGAGCTGAAATGTTTATTTTTGAGAGGTTTAAAAGGTTTAAAGGACAAAATTTATTAAAAACTGCACTAAGGACAATCTTTATATTCACAAAACTACAATTTATGCGACAGAAGTATATGGTTTCCTGTGAAAATAGCCAGACAAGTGTACATTAGCCTACATACATGGTTCACGTGCCATGTCTTTTGTTTCTAGTGCTTTCTGGGTATATTGCTGGTGAGGGAGAGAGTGCATTTACGGCAGCCAGCAATACATTAAACACTGTGGGTGTCATTTACAAACAGAAGTCACAGTGGATTTCTGTCCCAGTTATTCCTCCTGCAGCCTAGACTAAGCTATTACCATAATGTAACAACAGAATAACAATTTACCGAGCGGCTGGGCAAAAAAGACAAATACACGGCAGGAGAAAAGGGCTGATACAAGAAAGGAAAATGACAGAAAAAGACATTTCCACATGTTCCTCAAATGAGCTCTCACTGGCAGAGAAATACACTGGAGGGGACAATAGTTCCTCTTCTCCCTAAACTGTGGTTTTCACAGTTAAATATTTCAACTAAGAGTGGAGATTATCATGCTGTTTGCGGTAAAAACTCAGCAGGGAGTCGGGCACTTAGGAGATAGGAAGTACATTTTGATGCTCCGCTACCCTTGTGAAGAATTAGACTGGAAATTACACTATATGTCAAAGTTACACACAAAGGTTCAAGCGATTATTGTTACTATTACTATTTAGAATTTGGAAGTAGTTCAGTAGAAGAGGGAAAATTAAAAACAAAACAGATGGACACAAACAGTGACAGCAGAGACAAGCACAGACACAAGGATGATTCAGACACTGACGGAGGGAACAATCTGTGGATGATGCTACAGATAAGCAGCTATAAAGACACTTGTACTACTACTTGCAAACCCAGAGTCTCTACATACACCGCACACACACTATTTTTATGTCGTCGTTTTATCTGGATTATAAGATTGAGGGAGGACAAGAGGGACTGAGAGGACAACATGCAAAAAGGTCATGGACCTCGGAAAAACACAGTGATCCAAGCTTGCTGTAGCCTTGTGCTCCAACCTGAGCACACGGCCTTCTATTGAATGTTATTTATTTTATTATGATATGTATATGATGGAAACTGCTAGTAAGCGTAAGCGCTTAATAGGGATGTACAGATGACTCATCATTTCAGATCATAATAAATCACACTGACAAACTCCTCAACTATAGTATAATTAGGGCTCAGATGATTTGTGCAGAACATAATCCTTTGTCTTTGGTAGCGAAACAAATAAACTATCTTATCCTACAGTATTTCCTGTATTTTTCTCAGTGCTAGCCACAATAATTGTAAAAGTCCAGGAGAAAATGGAGATGGAGCTACAAGGCCTAAATCGCTTTATGTTTAACGGCCCAACAAATTTTAATAGCTGCATTTTCATTTGGCTTGGCCTTTTCCTTTACAACACATGTAACAGAAAGACATAAAAAGTCTGATCTGACATTTATTGACCCCTGGACCCCATCCTACAGTACCACATCTATGGCCGCAACTAATGATTATTTTCATTATCAACTAGAAAGCTGATAATCTTTTTAAGTGCCTAAATATTTTTATTTGAGGAAGGGCCAGACATGGAATACCTCTAAATTGCATTAGAGAAGCTGCAACCTACAAAATGTTTAGCATTATATAACTAAAAGGGGTAGTCCATGCATTTAGCTTTGATCATTCATAAAGTCGGGGGACAAGTGTCCAAACTGAAGCAGCACAGCTAAGATATGCTGACCTTTAATTGCTAGCGTGAGTCAAGATCCAAAAACTCTGGATCCTAAAGTTCCCATAATGCAACTTAATTTGCCATTGAAACCTTGCTGCCTGGTAAATGCCCAACTTTAAAACAATGAATCGATTATTAAGACTTAGCAAGACTGATTTTCTGTTGATTGGTCAATCAATTCACCAATCATATCCACTGCATTTCCAGCTCAAACAGTGACATTTTTGGGTTTTGTTGGTATCCAAAAACATAATTGTCACCCAGGGCAGCTGCGACCTTTAAGGACATATTTAGTTGCAGGAGGAAAAGGACAGTAAAAAGTCATCCTGGAAATGACAAGCCACAGGACGAAGGAGCAACATCATCCATGCCTACCCTTTCCCTCCTCTTCAAGTTATCTGTCATCATACAGCTGTGTCACAGCCACCCCAAGGCAGCTCGGTAATAGGAACAGCCACTTTCCAGTGCCTCCAAAAAATTTGACTTTTGTGACAGAAGATAACAAATCACAAAGGTGTAAATAATCTCCACTCAAAAAGATGCAAAGACGTCTGGGACTAAATGTGACCACAGCACTGAAATGCAGCGCTCTGTATTCTGTGTAAGATGAAAATGAAAAACAAAATCTGCAAGGAGCAACTGAGATAACAACCAAAGAAGCAGAGATAGAAGAGACGGGAGGCTGAAAAGGAAAGTGCAGCACTGATTGTTGCTGAGAGCTCCTTCACAATTTTGACAACACATGTCCAACTTATTACAGGTAACTATGAAGTAAACTGTCAGGCACTGGATGTGTCACACACCAGAATTGTATCTGCATGTTGTTACCATGCTGGCAAACAAACAAACATAAAGCCGTCATGACACAGAGACATGTAGTGTCTCCTCCAGCTGCTGAAAGCTGCACCAAATACCAAAACAGACAGATTATCAGCTTAGAACCTTAAAACGCTTACTGCAATCATAACGCTGCTACAGCTCCCAGCTGCTCCGACCAGAGGTGTGTGTGTGTGTGTGAGCCAGTATGTCGAATATCATGTATCACACATAATGTCCAGTGTAGAGCATGTGCTGTGTGGTACGTGTGTCCCCTCATAGCATAGTCACACAGTTGGAAGGAAGGCTTAATGGGGAACACCTCCACCACACACCACACACACACACACACACACACACACACAGCAAGAATGCCATGCTGATCTGCTCAGAGACAACTGGGGAGGGGTGAGGACGGGTTCAAACCCTCTTCCATAAATTCTCTGTCTGTATCCAGGAAGAGAGTTGAGGAAGGCGTGAGGGTGGTGGTGGACAGATGGGAAGGGACTGGAGGAAGAAATTGAAGAGCATGGAAGGAGGGAGGGAGAGAAAGTGATGGAACAAATAAAATAATTAAAAACTCCACCCCCACCACACACATTAGTCCATTAGCAACACATAATTGTTCCGGTTATCATTTTTCATACATCACCACCTCTTACTCATGTGGTCAGTAGAGAAAGAAGAAAAAAAACAACGACACACAAACGGGTGTGAACACTTAAACTCCCACTTTGCACAGGCATGCATTTGTATTATGTACATGCTGTCTGGATATGCTGACTTTCAAGTGATACACTGTACACGTAACTGCAAGTGACCTGTCTGTATACTGGTTTCACTCTTATCTCTTCAGGGCCTGAGACACAGGAAAGACAAAGAAAAAAAGCATAAGAGGGCCTGTGAGGACAGCTGAGCAGATGCAAAAATTACTTTTCTAGTTTTTCATTTCCTCTCTCAAATTGTGGCTTCATCTCACACCTAAAAACAAGCGTCTACAGCCACGCTAGTGGCTATGGGAGGCTGCAGTGGTGGCACAGTGGTGCTTTGAGCTTAATGTTAAGGTCGGCATGGCAACATGCTAACAAGCTGATGTTTAGCAGGTATAATGTTTACAGTGTTGAGTATAACATCAGTGTTAGCATGCTAACATTTGCTAAGTGGCACTAAACACAAAGTACAGCAGAGTTTGATAGGAATGTCGTTAGTTTTGCTAGTTTTGGCGCTAGCTCAACAGTCAAGTGGTGGTCACCAGAGTAAGTCATTAACTAAGTAAGTAATAATATTTTTGGTCTCTACCAACTCCTGAGAGAAATATCTGACTATTTAGCTGCTGAACTGTGTCTGTCTACTGTTTGATACTGATAGAGTAACAAGGACAGTTGGTTTTGGAGCCGAAAAACTGTTGCCTGCTGACATAGAAAATTACCCTATGCGAGCAGTGAGAGTGAACTAAAAAGCTAAACAATTCAGATTCAGGTGATAATTCTCTGTAGGTCATCACCGCGAGCAACCCCTTTCACACCGTTACATTGTCATTTGATAAATATTTGATTGTAAAAATATTGATTATAGACACTGTGAAGTTCCCATCCTCCTCATTCATTCCAGCTGGTCGTCTCCACTGTCCCAGTCAACCCTTCACTCCCCCGCTTCTGCCCTTCCC